>NC_134577.1:64692138-65043804 GCF_050947875.1 Dermacentor variabilis | reverse complement strand
CTCCTAATCGTACTTGCCACCGTATTTTCAATTCTTCTAGTTTACAACGATGCCATGGATCTACCAAATCCTTTAATCAATCTTTTCTACCATGCACTATTGAAGACTGGAACAAACTTCCCGAGTCTATTGTCAATGAGAGAAATCCCTCAAAATTCAAAGATAGCCTTACAACCCTTTTTATTACCGAAATGTTTTCTCGCGCTTGTTGACTCTCTCAGGAGGGAAGAGACAATTTTATTGAATCACCAGTCAATGAACGCCAGGAGAGAAATCTCTCCTGTCGCCCCTTAACAATATCTTTTCTGTATGTGGTTCTTGATATATATAGTTGGTCTTTAATTCGGTCTTTATTTCTTGTTCACTGTTATCTTTTATGTCATAACATGCCCTGTAATGTTTCGGGCCGCCTCCCCCTCCCCCTTTGCCTCCCCCTCCCCCTTTGCCTCCCCCTCTTCCTTATGTAATGCCCCATCGGGGTCCTTAAGGGAAAATAAATGATAATGATGTTATTTGTAATCTTGAAGGCCATCACTCTTGATGAGGAACTCGCGATAACGCATAGACAAGCAGCCAATTATTTATCCCATGCAGCTTTGTGCATCATTATGCAGTGCGTGCCAATTTTACAGCTTCTGTTCTAGGCCCTGGGTGCCATAAACGGAGTTTTCACGTAAACGAACAGTCGAATGCACAAAATTTTATTTTATTTTTTTGCGCTCACAGTCACTCGCAGTGTGGATTTGTCTTGTATATACTGATCAAAACTCTAAGCCTAAATGCCCGCGTCGCCTGGCAAGCTGCAGTGCCCCTGGAGCGGATCAAAATGCTTGTTGTGTGTTTTTGTTTTGAAACAAGCGTAGTGCAGTAGTAAGTCAGCCTGTTGAGACTGCGCTGTGCCTGAGCCACAAATAACACGTAAACATGCCCTCCCGTGTCAGTTACAATGTGTCGTATGCGGCCAGTGTATGCGGCCAGTATCGTCGTCCCTCAGCAACAAGAGTCGGCCACGCAGACAAGCGGCTCTCAGCTTGCAGAACTTCTGAGCTGGTTCCCGTCCACGTGTTATGAACTGTGTTGGCGAGCATGAATTAAAAGGTGCTTGGCTCGGCGAGCGTGGCCTGCAAATCGTGCAATGATGAGTCTTGTGCGCCGATGCTGGATGGGTCTGCCGCTGCTCACAGACTACAGTAAAACCTCGTTAAACCGTACCCGCTTAAACAGTAGTTCCATTTAAAAAGTAGTAAAGTCAAATCACCGACTCAGCGGCTATTGAACATAATGTGTTTTGTGTCCGCATAAACAGTACCAGCTTACTGTGTACATATCGGTTAACACGTAGTGTTTCCACTTTTCGTCGCGCAAACACAATAGTACATCGTCTCCATTTGGTGGCCTGGCAGAACAACAAGCCTCAGAGATCACAACGGCCTCCACGTGCCTTGTACGTTTGCGCGTGAAGTCACACCAACATCAACATCATTTCGGCATCGTGCAAGAGTGTGTTGTGGCGTTGTGCAAGTAGTGCAAGCAAGGACTCGCGTTATTGCCGAAGCTCGAATAAAAAAAGGACGCCGGGTGCTCAGCATAGAAGAAAAATTAGACATCGTTTGTGCTATCAAACGTGACATGAAGAAGTCGGCGCTGGCATGCGACATGGGTCTACTGTTGACTACGGTGTGTGGCATTTGGAATGTGAAGAAGTTGCTCGGCAGAGTTGGTGCGACCGCAAAGAGATGTCGGCTACGAGGTTCGACTTTTTGCCATTGTTGCCTCTGTTGTTGCCGAAGTGTCGCCTAGCGACAGGGATGAGGACGACACGGGAAGTGACAGCACGGGCGATTCAGGCCCGACAGTGGCAGAAGCTGCACGTTACGTCAGCCTCATGAATGCAATCGTCACGACGAGAACAGCACCCAGCAATGAAAAAGGCGCCCGCAACTTCTGCAATGCTACCGCGCCCGTGCACGGAGAATATGCAACGCCAATGAGGAATCTGCCATGCGAGTGTTTGTCATGAAGAGGGGGCTGGCCAAAAAGCTGGCTCGTAGCTTCAGTAAGTTTGAGGCCGCGGTCGTCGCTGTTAGGCCGCTGCCGCATGAAACGAAAGTAACACTTTTGTCGCGCAAAGTGAATAAATACTGCATGTCTTTTTCCCCTTTCATCGCACTCTGAGTTCTATTTTTGACAGGTAAGTGCGCGATATCATGCTATTTCGGTTAAGCACTACTACCGTTTGGTACGTACTTTTTCCGAGCTTCGGTCAACTACGGTTTAATGAGGTTTCACTGTACTGATGTGTGGCTGTGGCATGCGATCGCTTTACTAAATTATAAATTGTGTAAATGAATGGGGAAACATGGAGCTGGGGTTGGATTCGTTCTGACCGCTTGTGAAACCCTAAGTTGCTATCAGCAGAATCCCTGTGTACCATGGAACCCAGCTTGAGACCCCTGGTAGAGCATGTGCTCTGGCAACTTCTTTTATTTCGGCCTTTGGTTTTTTTTTTTTTTTTTTTAGCAGCGGGCCTGCAACAGTCACTGAAATTGAGACGTCATAATTGTGACAAGTGTATCAGTGACCTGCCAGTTTTATTTAGGAAAAGTGAATTCAATATGATTGGAGTTATGGCCTTACTTTTATGCAGTCTTGATTGTTTGATGGGACTGATTCAGATTGAGGCAGTATACAAAGACGCATAGAAGCGTACTCATTAGTGTCCCACTTTCATATTTCGGTTGAAACTGCAAAATTTTTCTAAATCATGTAGTAATGCACTTTAACCCTTTCAGGGTCAATGACGTAAATATATGGCCCTGCGAACAAGTTCAAAATGGTCGATGCCATATAATTACGGCACCGTCTGTACGTTTAAAAAGTGCGCCAATTTCCTAATTCTTTCTTTTCTGTCATGTGCTGCCACTATGTGGGAATAAAGGGAATTTTTTTCGCGTGCCTCCCTCTCTCGGTTTTCATTGCATGATTTGTTTTAGAGGTAGTTTGCTCCCGTGCATCTATATACTACCGCTCGTGCATTGGCGCTCGCGGGCAGGCGGCGGTTTGGGTCTTGTTCTGCGAGCGGTTTCGGCTTCTTGCGCTTGCAGAACTGATGGCTATCTCATTACTAATCGCTCAAAGGGCGAGGTTTCGGCTTCTTGCGCTTGCAGAACTGATGGCTATCTCATTACTAATCGCTCAAAGGGCGACTGCTTGTTTCTCGCTCGTTTAATGCCCAACGGGGTGCGCATAGGAAGGATGCTTCCATGCATGCTTTTTGTTGCCTTTTTTTTTTTTTTTGACACTCGTGAAATCTAATTGCCTCTGATTGGCAATAAGATGAAGATTAGCTGAAGTTTGTCACACATTCTGCTTTTTTGACGGGCACACAACCACACAGTTTTCTTGGGTTCGCGCACCTACGCAGTTCGATTACTTAATGGACGTAAATATTAGTGTAAGAGCAGGAACAGGTAAGAGTTGCGAAATATTCTCGTGTGCGCATGTTCAGAGCCTTGAACTATGTGTATAACAATGCATCAAAATTTTAATTCTTATAAGTTTATTTCTTTTTTTATTGTTGTTATTCATGAATGAAGAGTGCATATATACCAATGCAAAATATTTTTTTCTCACTTTACGGTCACCCTAGAAATATTACGGTAAATTTTTTTCAAAGTAAGTTCCTCACAAGAACTGGAATCTGTAGTAAAAAAAATCGACCCTGGGCAGTCGCATATGGCGAAAAAAATCGATCCTCAAAGGGTTATTTCAGTTCACTTTATTTTGACACCACAATGTTGAGAACTGCAGACAAAAATCCTTTGCTTGGCTTGATGTAGTCTGCGGCTCTTCGTAACAGGCACTAGAGGAGCAGAAGGTGAAGTGTTACATATTCAAGGAATGCAGCACAGTACAAATAAAAAGACAAGTAACATACATAGAAGAAGAATTTTATTCATTCACTCGAGGAAACAAAATACAGAAACAAATATACAGATGGAGGTCCCAAAGCTCGGGGCTGTAATGGGACCTCCTGTTCTAATTAAAAACAAAAAAACAAATTAGGTTAAAGCAAATTCAGCAAAAATATGTCAACAAGTAATTACACAAGTCAGCAAAAGAACTAAAGCATGATATAATAGGATACAAAATTACCTCTTATACAAGTTAAAAAGAACAAATCAGGTTAATTCAAATGCAGCAACGAGGTTGAAGTGTCAACATGTACTAATTGAAAACGAAACAAATCAGGTTAAGTGAAATGTAGCAAAGTGGCAGAGTAGTAACAAGTACTAATACAAGAAAACAAGTGAACTGAGATATGGTGAAACGTTATACAGATATAATGTTTGACACCTAAGTAAAGCAAGCAAAGCATTCTAGATTGCATCACCACAGTCACAAGTTGAGTAAATATGAGAATAAACGCTTTTTAAAACTGCCTATACTAGGAGACAGCTTTATGCCAGTTGAAATGCAGTTCCAGGAGGACATTGCTGTGAGCACAGAAGTGAATTTACCATAGTTAGTTCTAATTTTAGGCATAAGAAGTTATTAGCTGTTGCAAATCGAGTTTTATTGTGATTGCCATGTTTAATTTAAATGGCTTATGAATTGTGAGAATGCAATGCTCTTGCAAAAAAGCAGATGCACTACATTGGGGTGACTTGAAAGTGATGATATCAATGGCCTGGTGCTGATTGCAATGTAAAAGAGCAAGATGACAGCTATATGTGTTGCCCAAGATGCAGTTCTGTAGGTGAAGTGACTGTGAATGAACACATGATAAAGAGAAAGCGAGGTTTGTAGACTAAAGTATGGACATGCTTTTATAAGAATCCAGATGCCATGTGCAATCTTTTGCTTTAGATGTGAGATATGGGTAATGTGCTTTAAATTAGAGTCAAGGACAACCTCCCAAAATGGACATTAATTAGAAGCCCATATAGAACATTACAAGTGAAAGAGAGAGAAAATTACTATAGCTCAGTCTAATTCTCATTGCGCATTGTACATGCAGTCAACATTGCAGAAGTCAACAGATGTATCAACTAATAGATTCTGCACTGTACAATTCACCAAATACATGGCTACAAAATACACATGTATTACTTTTTTGTGTGTGTGGAAACAAAAGAAAGAAAGAATGGCAAATAGTAGACAATGTACGTTTTTCTTTGGCAAGACTGTAATTCACACCGCAAGCTCGGTAAGTGTAATCAGTCCTTGCCCTTGGTATCTCCGAGAGTTCGCTACTGCACGCATTTGGCTTAACTTCTTATCTCTCACTTCTAAGTTCGGGACGTTAAGCCCCTTAATTTAGTGTTTTTTAGAACGGTGTTTTAGACTGTGTGTTAAACCATCCTGGTAACAGTGTTGAAAGACTCCAGCTACGTGCTTGTATAAAGTACACCTTTGATATTCAGGATGTTGAACAGCATTGGTGGTGTTTCTTTTTCCTCGTGCTCCACTTGGGTCTCGCCTCTTTTGCGTTTCTTGCCCACGTGCTCGGGGCCGCTTGGCCGAGCTGATAGCCGCAGCATGCCCGGTTTATCGAGACCCGTGCTTCATGCGCAACGTCACTCAAGTTGTTCTGGGAAAACACTTATGCCGCGGTTGCCGATAGATTGTGCACTTGGGAGCAGCCCCTTATCTTGGAATTGTTCTCTCACGATGCGGCTCCGGGTGGCCCGCGCCAAGGAAATGGCGTGCTTGCTAGTCTGATCGCTCGGACGTCACACACTTTTCAGCAGAGATCCTTTTGAGATTACAGTACCTTTGCACCCAGAACTGCCTCGTGGGAGAGCTGAAGTGGTCCTCAAGGTGCGGCGTTCGTTGGTGTGATGCACCGGTCATGCACTGAAAATTAAGCGAGGATTAAAAAAGAAAGCTGAAACGTGGGTCATTTTGAATTGGTTAACTTCTTGTTAACTACTGCATCTGCATGAATGCTTTGTGGTTGCTGATGAAATAAAAACAATAGTGATATCAGGCACAGTAACTTCAAAAGTTCCCTAATAGAATAGAGCAGTTCTGTAGTTGTTTTATTTTGCACGATCATCAATTATGCCTTCAATTTAACATACAAATATTATTGACAAATAGAAACGCCATACATATGACAAACACAGTTTTGTCATGCAGCATATGACATAAATGTTTTGGTGACTGGTACACAAGCATTGAAAAAACTTTAACACCGCAGAAAGACTGAAAAATGCTGTCACTTCAGCATTAGTTTATCTGCACACTGTCACGATGTGCTGCTGATATGAATTGTAGTGTCTTGGGCTGCAGGCCTGCATGTAGTAAGCTTATTTATTTATTGATTCAGCAATCCCTACTGGGGATTTTGGCAAGGTGGGTTACAAAACAAAACTGATTACTAAATTTTCAATAGTGTACAAATACATATGCAAATTGCAGCATACAAAAGGAGAACACTGTTCTAACAAGTAAACCGAAAAAAAAAAGAAATAACGAAAAACAAGAAAAATGAAAATAATTAAAAGAAACAAAATTTCATGGCATTAGTTTCAAAACAAGTCAACACTTGGCTGAAGAATTTGATCATTGGTTAGATTGTTCCACTTGTTAAAAACTCACAATGTGCTGATAGTGATTGATAGTATTTTGCATGCCAAAGCTACATGTGGCCATTAAATTCCACTGTGGATGGCTTCAGGTTAGTCTAGATAAACTGGGATTCTGCATTGTGCTGTTGAGAGTGCACAAGTGCTATTGAAATTCATTCCTGTTGGAGTCGAACCCATGACCCTGTGTTCAGCAGCAGAACAACGGGGCCACTGAGCCACTGTAGCAGGTAGAACTCAAGAAGCTGATTTGATTTATTGATTAATTGACTGACTGACCTGACCTGACCCGACCTGACCTGACTTGACTTGTATTTAATGTCTCAACGACACACAGAGTCTATGAGAGATGCCATAGGGGAGGGCAACGGGTTAATTCCGATCAACTGGGTTTCTTCAATCTGCAATCAGTGTGTGGTACATGAATGCTTTAGCATTTGGCTCCCATATGAATGCAAGTACCGCAGTTAAGAACTGAACGGGTGATTTTGTGCTTAGCAGCAAGACATTATAGCTACCGAGCCGCCATAGCAGGTGACTGAGGAACACCTGTGTGCACACACATGCATGTACAGGTGCCGACAAAAGTGGTATACTCCACGCAGCGGGAGCCGGAACAACGGCAAACTGCATTGCAACACCATCTACAGGCAGCATCTGGGATCGAGACAGCCAATGGGTGCCCTTTATTATCTGCAAGCATTTCGCTGGACTCGTGTCAATGTTTCATGCTTCAGCTCGCAAAAATGTCGAGCGACGCCGCTGCAGTAGCAATCTGCGAGGAGTATACCACTTTTGTCAACGCCTGTACATGTGTGCAGACATGCAAAACACACTCGGTAAATAGATCCAAGCAATGTGTAGAAACTGCAAATTTGTGCATCATGTCAACACTTCTTTGCGCTACTATGGTGTGGTGGGGGTGGCTATACAGTTCTGGCCAGAAGTGTTTAAATCACTGTGTACTATGTGGTGGTGTAGTGCTGCCGTGGTCCTGCTGCTCCAAAGTGCTTGAGGAGGAGCATGGGAGCTCTTTTCATTCTCCAGTACTCAGGAGAACAGGGGCAGTACCAAACAGCAAGCTGGACGAGTTTATAGGTGGTCATAATTAAAACTTACCATTGCAAAAGGCAACACAGATGAAGTCATATAGGGGTGCTGCATTCTCAATTTAGGCATGCAGCACCGCATACAGCATTAAGGGACAGAATAACAAGCAGTGACACAACTGAGTTGCATAGTACTCAGGAACTGCTTCTTTATTTAGTGATGCAAGACAGATTTCTTGCTGACACCTGAGGCGTACGTATTCGGACAGTGCTGACAATGGGACGAGAAGCAGATAGGACACGTGCGCATGTACGTACCTCAAATTCCTTGAATAATAATTTTGAAAAAATTACATATCTGCCAACTCTTCTGAATTTTTTGTAATGTTTATGATTTTGCGAATGCTGTGTCAGTATTTACGAAAAATAAATTAAGTACACGGAAAAGTTTCACTCGTTGTCAGGCATTGAAGTCTTCAGCTTCTGAGAAGACGCAAGAGGAGTGCTTGCTTTGAGCCAGTTTAAACGGACAAGTTTCAGAAACAGGTGAAATTGGCAGCAGCAGAGTTGCTGAAAATGTCACTGGGAAAATGTCACTACGTGTTGCTTGTCAGCCTCTCCTGTTCTTAGTTTAGTGCTGCTACTCGTGTGCTGAGTCTAAAGGTACGCCATCATTAATAAAGTGCGCATGCATCTCATAAAAGGGGTGTGTTCGGGGTAAGCTTTAAAAAAAGTGCACTTTTGTTATGTCCTGTCAAGCTGTCCTTGATACATTTTACTATGCTAGCCAGGTCTCTGAAAACGAGACAACGCCTTTTACACCTGGCTGCACAGTTCCCCATTTAGAAGTGCCGGCACTCTTTCATGAAACAGCTAATTGACAGCATTGTGTGGCTAATGGGAGACAACCGAATACTGGGAGATTCAGAACTCACACGCTCAGAAGAGCGCCAGTGCATTTCGCCAAGCATCAATAATCACCAATGTCCTTTCCTGCTGTTTCTTGACGGGAAGGCATCACCATGTAGAACTGCTCTCGATAGGCAACCACTCATTTGATTTGGGTGAATTTTGTTGGATTGGTGAAAAGAAGTGCAATTGTGATGGCTCTTTGGATAGAGGCTTGGGCAAGGTGGTGATTCATGGCTAAATGAGCACAATATGGAAGACGGGCACACGGGGAACGGCACCATGCATGTATTTCGTTTTCTTTAGAAACCCCATGTTTCTGAGCCTGACCGGCTCCCTCTTCAGGGGTGAGGTGGCATGAGGTGTAGCAGTGCTTATATGTGTTTTTGGCGCTTTGACAGGCGCACAGACATTTTTTGTAGACCTCGAGAATAAACAGCAGGATCTGTTCTTGACGAACAATTGGTGTTACCCGGTGGTTGGAGTTTTCCTTTTCTTTAATTCAGTTGTCCTCAACCAGGCAGATATCTGCCGAATGTTCACTTTGACGCCTTTCGTTCTGTGCGCCTGTCTTCTACGCTTCGCTCGTTTTGCCATTGACTCTCAGGAGCTGTTCTTTTTAGACTGCCAATATTGCTTAACCCTTTCAGGCATGACTTCTTGCTTTAGAAAGTGAAAGACACATATCTCCCTGCAATTGCAGTGAATTAGGCCCATTAATAGCAGAAAGATCAAAATTTCACTGGCTGTTTCAATTTGAACTAACACCCTAACATGCATTGAAAAGAGCGCAGATGCTTACAAAATGCAATGAACACCTTTTTAAACAGAAAGCAGGCTGCTTTTGTCTCACATGGGGAGACTGCAATGTCAATATCATAGTTGGAACCCATGTCAGCACCAAGAACTGTGCCTGGACTGGGGTATTATAGTCACTATTGAGAATCATACCTGGCTATCGGCGTGTAGGGCAGCTATGGAGACCTCTTGAGCAAGCGGACAGGAGGGCAAGCATAAGAGATCACCAGCTCAAGGTGAAAGTTCGGAGATAGGATGCAGACTTATTGTTCTACCCTCGTGACTTTGTAACGCGTGGGCTGGGAGGAAAAAGAAAGAACGAGATACCGGGGGAGCGGCAGCTTTCGCATTGACATTCACCTTGTAGCCAAGGGGCTATTGTCATGCATTTGCATATCTGTTGGCCCTAATGCAGTTTCAGGGCACCCTTCTTGAAAACCCAGCACACACAGACAGACTGTGGGAAGAGAGGCATCTGAATGCCCCAAATTACTATAACGCTTGTTTCTACGAACCAGTTTAGGTACCTAGGGGGTGGATGCGTCGTGACGTTATGATAACATTAGCTTGCTTTGTTCCTGTGATCAGGATAGCTGCCACACACGAATGCTGCTAGGAGAAATGGGCACATTCTTCTTGTTTTATATTCTCATTATGCCTATCCTTATTGCTACATGTCAGCAAATTTTGCTGTTTAATGATGTCATGATAATGCTGATGATGCTAGGTCTGCCATTTTGAGACCAAATTAATATACCTCGTGTTTCCCAACCTTCCTTCTTGCTACGTGTAATCCTTTTATGTGCTAGAAGTGTGCAGTAGAATTTCAACTTCGAAAATATGTGCCAGTACTCATTTAAAGGGTTTACTTCTTTCACCTCGTTGGTGAACTTCAACTGTCCACTTGCACTGCGGTGCGCTGAGGGAGAAGCACTGTATTGCATTTCTTTGTTTAACTTGACTCTCGACAGCGAGGCTCTCAAAAGTCATGAGGCAAGGCGGGCTGAAAGGGCTCTCAATGCATGGAGAGGGAGCAAGCAGGATGAGCACCCAGCGAGGCAATGATAGCAGGTCACTGTGAAATATAGGGGAAGAATTGATGGTCTGGCGTCAAGGGGCAATATCTGTTGGCATGACTCAGCTGCCTGTATATTTTAGTATCTTTCTTTTTTTTTCTTTTAATCTATTCTGACGTTAGTTCAGGAAAATGTGAGGGAAGGGGGAGGAGGTGTGCACTGATAGCATTATCTCATGTTATGCCTACTGTAAAGCAGTGTTGTACAGTTTCCTCCTAACGTAACTCAAACACTGAAGATGCATATCTAATGGCTTAACTTTCATAAAACTAGGGCTGTAAGCAGGGTACATTGAAATCTTTGGAAGGAACACAATATTAAATTTAGCTCATTGAAGTTGGCCAAACCAGAAATCTCCAGCACCCTTTGCAGGAGAAGCAAAAAGGCACTTGAGGCCGGTTCAAATTATTATGCAGGCTGTATGTGTAGAATGTTGTATGCAATAATTGATTCCCATTGCTGACATCCTTCTTCTTCTCTTGGTGGCCTGTAGATTCTAGAAATGATAGCTGCCGGTTTTATTGGGTATTTTAGCAAGGAGCTTCGGTTTAAGGAGGTGGAACAAACTGAGGCTTCACATCATCTTGTGTTAAATCGTCGCTAGCACTACTGTTTCATCTGTTCTCGTGGCTTTCACGGTGGAGTTTGCGTTGATTTCTGTTGATTCAGTGATGTACCAAACGGACCTAACTGATTGGGAAAATATAATCTTGTGCCAATGGTTTGCAAACTTTATATTTGTTAACTATGTGTCTGAGTTCCACATCTTTGACAAGCTGCGCCCCTCCGACTGAAATTGAGTGGACCGTGCAGGCGGAAATTTAAAGTTGTCAAATGGAGCAATAACCTGCTGCAGTGGTTCAGTTACCTTATGGCCTCTTGTTGCTGAGAACAAGGTTCGCAGGTTCAATTCCCTACCATGGCAGTTGCAATTTAATGGTGTTAAAATGCAAAGAAAAGCTCATGTACTTAGATTTAGGTGCATGTTAAACAACAGAAGAAATCAATTTGAAAGAAATTAATCTGAAGCCTTCCACTACGGTTCATAATCCACAGTGCAGTTTCACAATGTTTCCCAATTTAGTGTGCGGTCACGCAGAGAAAGGCCAAATTTTGCATCAGCCACAGTTCTGAGGGAGTGGCAGATGTGCTGCATCATGCATAGGCACAAGGCTTGTTTGCTGCCACTGTGTTTGCGTGCCAGTGCGCATTACCAGATTCTACTTCAGGCCACAGAGCTGAGTACAGTGAGTGTTTCATAGTTTGGACAAGCATTAAGAGTGTAATCTTGATGGCATGAATTACTTTATTTGTTATAGCCTCAGGGCCAGAGGCATTACAGAGGAGCATGGTTATAAACAATGAACAAGAAACAATGAAACATTCAGGTTGTTTACATACAAAGAACCTAGCTGCTAACACAACGTTAATATTACTGGTAACTGAGGATATAAACTTAAAGCAAATGCAAAACAATGACAAAGTAGTAAGCAGTGGATAGTATAAATAAGAGCAATTTAGGCAATATTAGCTAATGCTTGGTTAAAGGCTTGGTTATCGTTTATTGCAACAATATCAGCAGGGAGGTAGTTCCATTCTTGGGGTGCGCAAGAAAGAAAAGACATGAAATGTGTGTTTTTGTTACATGAAATCGTCCATACCTTATGATGATATTATGATAGCTTCAAGAAACTCTAGGCTTGCTTTCGCAATGAAGTCACGGGATCAAATCCTGGCCTGGACGACCGCATTTTGATGTGGGTGAAATGCTGAAACACCCGTGCATGTTAAAGAACCGCAGGGGGTCAAAATTATTTCGGACTCCTCCACTATGGCGTGCCTCATAATCAGATTTGGTTTTGGCACATAAAACCCCAGATTAAAAAAAAAATTGCTTTTACAATTTCATGCAGGTAAGGTAGTAAAACCAAGCCCACTGTCTGGACATTAAAACTAAGTCGTGCAGCAGTGGTCATCAGTATCTGTAGTTGAGGAACCTGTTCAAGTGTTCGCCAGCTTGGGAGCCCACAGTTCGTTCACATGGGTTGCTGTATCAGAATTTGCATTCATTGATGATGTTTCATTGACTCAGCTTTAGTTGCTGTTTCTTGCAACACGTTGTCATTCTCCTCGTTCATGCTTCACTGATACTGATAGCTGAACAGGAATCACATGCTTCAGGCTAATTATTGCACTACGCTTGGCTTATCTAAGCGTTCTGCTGCTGATCATCTTCCATCAATTGTCTTCTCTTGGCTTTCTGCTGAATTAATATTGCACAAAATCTAGTTTATCAGGTAGTAGCAGGACTACATTGCATTGCATCCTCGTGATCAGCATATCAGTTGCCATGTTGTATTGTCCCATGCACTTGCCACAGAACAAAGTCTCGTTGAGCAAACAGCTGGGATGTGTGTATCCGATAGAGATCAAGGGCTGTGGTTTTGTCCATCCACTTGAGGGGCTGTTTGTTTGCCTGTTCTCGTTCAGCAGTGAAATAAGTGATGTCAGCAGTGATTGTTGCATGGCGGAATCTTGCGCATCGCTGACGTGGAGCAGCGTTTGTCTCCCGGTTGCACAGCACTTTTCTCTTGCCTTTGGATCATTACACATACTTTTTAGCTGAGACAATTACCATGGTGCAAATGTCGGCAGCATATTTTAACGGCATGGCGCTAAGGTGGCAATTTGGACAAGTTGGTTGATGTTCACTCTTGAAGCAGCATAAGAACAGCTAATTGAGAAAGGAAACACATGTGAGGGCTGATTACCAACTGTAGGTTTAATTGACTGGCACAAATCTTCTTGTGCACAGATAACACCTTGACACAGAAGCATCCATGACAACACGTGCAGAGCGAGTAAAAATCATCACATGACACATCTGACTCAACTTTTTTTGGTGAATGAAAGTCGAAACCCTTATAAACATTAGAAAACTTACTTTAAAGCTCCATATGCATAGCACTTTTAATTATTTTTTATGAACAGTGTCATCTTACGCATGATGTCAGCAAATATTACTTTATGTAATGATGCCAAAATAATGTTGATGAAATCAAGTTATAAGTGTTCCCCATCCTTCACACACTCCTAATGTGGTTCTTTTACGTCCAAGAAGCATCTATATGGTTTCTGCAACTTTGAAAATAAGTGGCAGTACTTGTTTAAGGAACATGAAATATGGCAAACTGAATAAGTTGGCTCTACAACATATGATCATTATTGTACAATGAGGATTTGCCACACAATTGCTAACAGCTGCATTTCAGTCTTATTGTATGATAAAAAGTTCCATAAGAAATCCCTGCTGATAAGTGTTGTTTCAGCTCATTCTTGTTTAGTAAGTTTGCTTATGGCACTTCCTCTACCTAGTCTGCCTAGTCCTCCACTTCATCATCAGCACATTTTCTTGGGCCTGTACATTGTAGATTTACTGTTGTATTAAGTTAATACACTCTTTGTGTTTGCTTAACGTCCAATATTGTTCTGCTTTGTACCAATGCAGGTTTGATGTATCTCCCACCGAATTACCATCTTTCAAAAGCTTCATGGATATATTCTTTGCTTATATAGTAGCTACTTCACGTCTGATTTAAATATAATCTTGTTTGAACCAAATACATATTAAGTGAAACCACTTCATTCTATTCCTACACAGAAGTTACAAGTATGAAGTAGAAGAAACATATAGCGATCAACGTATAAGCACTGTTGTTATTATTTCTTTTTTTAGAGAGAGGGGGGGGGGGATGGTGATACAAAGAATATTTTAAAAAAGAGGGGAAGTATTACAATATCTTAAATGAAATCTCAGTTAATTTTTGCAGTGTTCAGAGAAGGAAGCAGAAGCATGCCTGACAGCATGACGATGTCATGAAGACAGCCTCTTAGGCAAAAATAATTGTCACTGTAATGCCAACTGAAGGTCCTTTTTGTTTATTATTTGTTTTATTTGTAAAGCTTCCATAATTGTAATATTTTTATACATAAAACAGCATGTGAGTTAAGTCTTGCCATCATATGGACCTGCCAGACCTAGCAGTAGCTTGCTCACAAAAAGTATTATGCTTTTTATTCACTTATTCCTTTGGTTGCCGAGGGTGAAAAGCCCTACAGCTGCGTAAGCTGTCTTCATTACATCTCTTTTAACTGTGAATTTTGCTACACAGCATGTTGCAACTGCTCAACTCTCTCAGTTCTGGCCAATTCCCTTATCCTGACCACTCTGTGATTTACGCCCCATCATCTAATTTGGCATTCTTGTAGCTAAAAAGGAAAAGGTCCTCGTTTTATTGCTGTATGAATACTCATCATGGCAAGCAATAGCCACAGTTTTTTTCTTTCCAGAAAAGAATCATATGCCCCACAACGTCCTGGTTTCTTTACGCATATCCAAACTCCTGCAAAACTCTTGCGTCTGCTCTGAGCAGTCATTTCCGCTCTGAGATGGATCGTTCCTCGCCACATGGTGGCTTGTGCAGGGCGGGGAGTGAGGGCAGGAGCCCTCTTTGCCTTATCTTATCAGTGCTTCTCAAGAGGGGCCCGAAGCTGAACAAATTGTGTTATCAGCTGCCTGCCTCGTGGGCTGTTTGCAGTCACCTGTACCTTGCTTCTTCTTGGGTCTGCTGGCGGCATCGGCGGTGGCGGCGCCTTCCCGCTGTCTCTCGAAAGAATGTGCGCTGGCGGTCTCTTGAAGTGACCTCTGCTCCTTTGGCGCTGCTTCCTTCTCGGAGGAGGCACTTGAGATGACAGCAGCTCCTGCAAGTGGCGTTCATCTCCCCTCTCCCATTCTCTTTCTCTCTACATAGTGGGTGGCTTCGAATCGGGGTAGACGAGATGAGGAGGAGGGAAAAGAGTGGTGTTGGTCACCCTGGTCGTTTCAAGCAAGCTGGCAGTATCTCGCTTGCCTTTCCACTCCTCTTTCATTGTCTTCTTGTCCTCCGCCTGTGCTCAACGTTGGTGCTCCGGTGCCGCTTCTGTCGTTGCCATTCAAGAAAGACTGCAGGGATGTTTGCGTCGAGTGGATGCTATCCGCCTCATGAGAGTGCTGATTCTCTTTCATTTTCTATTTTTTGCTACTACTTGGTGTGCAAAAAGAAAGAAGGATCAAGGAATCGGAGCAGCTACCTCTCGACCTGTTCTTGAGGAAGCAACCACTTTGCTGTCTCTGATATTCTTGTAGTTATCTTGTTTCTTTTCTAATCTGCCCAACGGTACTTCTTCAAGGTAACCTCATTGAACTTCCTTATCCTCTTGCCTCATTGCCAAGGCCTTGATGACTTGCAGCGGTAGTTTTTTTTTTTTTTTTTTGCATGGCCTGGGAGACATGTCAGATGTCTTTGTGCACTGAACATATGCTTTGCTGTTGTTTCTGCAGTTGTCTGTATTGCTCCCTGCACTGTAATTGTAACTATGCTTTAATCAGAGCAGGCACTTAGCACCTCGTGGTAGGAAAGTAAAAAAAAAAAAACTGTTTAACTGAGTTTGGTCTATTCCAAGCATTTCCACAACAATGGAAGCTTTTTTGCCAGAAGTGCTGTGGGTTTTCTTGTCAATTACTTGTGATCAAGAATTGCTAGCTATAGTGGCTACTATTTGATCTTGTGCACTTGAACTCCTTGCAATCTGGGGATTTTCTATGTGTTTCAATTCCTGCATTCCGTAAGGGCATTTGGCCTTGCATAGTAGTGAGTCCCTGGAGTTCTTTTCTTTTCTTGCTTCATGAAAAGCTGTGAGCAATGCGTGTTGCACGAGCGCGTCCCTTCCCAATGACCGGCCGTTAGGCATACCTTTGCGGTGCCGTGCCGACAAGCCCCTTTGAAGAGGCGGCAAGGCGCTGGCCACATTATCTTAGGTGCTCTAGTGCTCTGGCGACTCTTTCGCTCGACGCCCTCCTGTACCCGTCTTCTGCAGCTCACCCTCTTCGCTTGCTTCGTCTCAACCTTCTCTCCACCCCTCTCTCGTGAAGTGGTCGCCATTGTGCATTCACTCCAGTTGGCGACAGTGCTGATTACTTAAATGGGAGGACATCTGGAACGTTCAGCCTCTTTCTCGGTGTGCTCTAGAATGTCGTTCAGGACTCTCGTCGCTATGTCGCCGGATCACTTGAGCCATCTCCGTTGGCGCCCCAGGTTGCGTCCCTGCCACGCCTTTCGCCTTGTCCGCAGCAGACACTGCCTCATTGTGCACGATCACAGGAGGTCGTCTGCTCGTTTGTCTGATGCTCTGCTCGAGACTCGCTTCTTGTGCTTCCGTTTGCTGTGCCGGCCTGCGTGCTGCAGCCTTCCCCCCTTCTGCTGTCCCACCTGAGTTGGAAGTGGGATCCTGACACGTGAGGACTTTCGCTGGTGCCAGATCTAACTCTTCCAGCTCACGTGAGGTTCGAGCAACACGCCGTCATACGTGTTGCTTTCACTGCTTGCTGTGCTTGTATGCATTCTCTGTTTGTCCTGTCGCTTTCCTGTCTTGTTTCAGATGTCTTCTCCTGGCAGTTAGAATGCAGTTGATAGTTGAATGCTTCCCCATTTTGTATCTGAAATCAATTTTAAAAGCTTCATCATGGCCAACTCATGGGAAGCTCATAGCTTTTTGCACCAAGTCATTCGTAGTGTAATGAAGCTTCTGAATCCAAGCTGTTGTACTGATACCTCGTAGTGAATCACTTTTCCTGGCTTTATATATACTACCAGTGCCACGAAAGGAGACAGAAATCCATAACACTCGACTCCAGTTCAGCATTTACTTCAAAGGGCAGTTGGCGTGTGTTGCTATTAAGTGATTTCAGTGGCTTTGCTTTAAGAAACCTTAACAGTTGGGAGCAATTTCTTTGTTGTTGACCCATGCAAAGCAGTAAATGTTATAGTTAAACTATCTTGTGCACCAGCGCAGTTCATTTGCTTGCTGATATACTTCCAGTCAGCACATTTCAGTAGCTTTAATGTTGAACTTTGCACTAAAAACTCCAGCAAGTTGTATTCATTCCCGAAATCTCTGCATTAAGACTTAAGTTGAAAAGTCATGTGGTGCTTTTGACCATACAGATTCAAGATATTGAGGCTTGGGTGTGACCATTGTGCAGAAGTAAGAGCTAGTCAGAAAGCATTTCAGCAGGTCAGATAATAATTCCGGCCTCATCGTATGATGCAGGTGTAATTGGTTCTCACTTGGAATATAACATGTACCTGAGAAAACTTGCTAGAGGCTGGGTTGAGGTAACATTAAAAAAGAAGCAAGTCTGGTGGTATATCTGACTTTCACAGCTGTGTTTCGCTTGTAGGGTGTTTCCATCTGCTGATATCACTCCACATTGAGTTGCAACTTCCTTAGTAAGAAGTTAGCTTATTCTTCAGCATGGCGCAATAGGAAGAGAAGTACTGTTCTCTCTTGATTCATTGAGCATGCTAGTGCTGCAGTCCAAGCCATAAAACTGTCTACTAATGTTTTTAGTCGCAAGTGGAACGTGTGGATATCTGTGTGTACTCGTTGCAGCCTCCATTGCTTGTGAACCCTCACTAGTCCAGGACATCGTCTTTCGTCAATATGTGTTGTACCCAGTTTGGAAAAGGTGGCAATTGTTGCTTGGCAATGTACTGTTCCTTGTTTGTTGCCGTCTGTGGGAATCATTGTTACAGTTCTGTTGGTCTTGTGCAGTGGTGGTGGTGGCCGGCGTGAATTGCCCGCGTCCGTAGGGCATCGTCTCTTGTCTGTTGTGATGCAGGCGTGCAGTTGTTTCTCGTCTCTGTGCACATTGTGCAAAGCGTGCCATGATGACTCCTCAACATTCCAGCCGGGGGTGATTTCGGGGGTAAGTGGAGGAGGGGTCTCCTCTCTTTGAATCACTAAAGTGAGATTCAACTCCTCCAACTTCTCTCCGCTCACCGACTCTCACCGATTGCTCCAGTCACTGGGACGACAATGTGTGGGTTGTTGTGCTTGCTTACTGTCTTGTGTTCTGTTTATGTTTTTGTTTAGGATAAGCGTATGTCTGTGAATGTCCTGTATTTAATGGCAAGTTATGGTTTTACCAAGATGTAAGCAGGCAGATTCAAGTATGTTGACAGCAATGGGAACAATGAGACTGATGCAGACAGGTAGCTGTCCTTTGATAGGAAGTTGCGTTTTATTTTTTGCCTAGTTGACATGGTGTAAGGTTAGTACTTGTGTAGTGCTGGTTTTAAACTTGTGAACCCGCCGTGGTTGCTCAGTGGCTATGGCAGTGGGCTGCTCAGCATGAGGTTGCGGGATTGAATCCCGGCCACGGCGGCCGCATTTCGATGGGTGTGAAATGCAAAAGCACCCGTGCACCTAGATTTAAGTGCACGTTAAAGAACTCCAGGTGGTCGAAATATCCGGAGTCCTTCCACTATGGCGTGCCTCATAAACAGAAGGTGGTTTTGTCACGTAAAACCCCATAATTTAATTTTTTTGAACTTCTGAACATAAATATTTTAAATGAACATCACCCTAGTAAAGTTTCTTTCAGCTAATTTCTATTCCCACAAGTTTATCCATCAACACGCACGTTTTTATGGTTAGCTTGTGCCACAAAACTTCGGCAAGCTCTTTCAAGTGGCTACTCTGCAGAAAGTTGGAGCAATTCTGAGGGGATAACCAGACTATGTCAACTGGGCAGTCTGCAACATTGGTGAATGCTGCCTCTGTGTACATAGTGAGGCTATTCAGTACCTCTTAATATTGTGGAATAGCTTGAAATTCCTGCATGCTATTAGTTTGGTAGTCAAAAGTTGGGGAGGTCCAGGCGGACTCTCTACCTAACAGTTTTTTTATTGGTTCCTTGCTTTGTCACTTGCAAGTTACGGTTCACCTCCAGAAGGACACTGGTGAGTTTTCTTTTGCATTGGAACACTGTCCCCGTCATCAGCAGGTACTGATAATGATAATTATGTCCTTGTGCATTTTAGTGCAGTAACAAAATGCAGACTTTGAGCACTCAGCTAAACCTTTCAACACAGCACAGCAGCGGTGCTACAGGGACATCTTGCTGAAGGCAGATTTTTGAAAAACAAGCCAATGCAGCAATGTTGAAAATTATGTGATTCATCACCTGTTCTTCTAAACAGGACACTAAATGACAATGTTAATTAAGAGGAACTTGTGAATTTCACTTTTTGAGTTCAAGAAACAGGTTTAATTATTTGTTTTTCAATAATTAGTGATTACATTCCACACCAAAGGGACCAAATTGTCAACATAGTGAACGTCAAGAACTTTCCCAGAGCAAAACCTGCCCAAACATGAAAAATATATGTTGAAATTTGTGACACACTAATGCACTAGTCAAACATAAAAAAAAAAAGGAAACTACTTTCTTCGGTTTATCCACCGGTGGTCACCTTTCTGCACTGAATAAATAAAAACCAATCCTTGAAGATACTTCGCATTACTAAACTAGTGTTGCTCTTTAGTATCTTGTTGAAGCATCCAAATGATCAAAATTGATGCAGAGCTCACCACTAGTACATTGTTTCATAGCTCCAGCTTTGGTTTGGCAGGTTGTATTCCATAAATCACTCACCTGTGTATTTCAGTGCATCAGCAAAAGCATTCCTCTCCAGCAGCTGTTCACTCACTGAACCTGGACTTGAATCAACTGCATAACCATGCTTATGTAACACAGCCTCTCAGTATATGTGGCACTGAAAAGTTGAAATAACAGCTCGAGAAAAGTTCTTCCATTCCTTTTTTTTTTTCAATAAACTTGCGTTGAACCTATCCTATTCTGCCTCTGTTTGCTTGCCTCTTTAAGTACTTTGATCTTGTGTGTGTTTCCCGGAGAAAACAGGGAAGAGTCAGATTGAATGGCATGGTTTGAATTTTCTGTATAAACGAAGTTGCAGCATGGCAACGCCTGGAGTTCAGTGTTGAAGGCCTGTGGTCAGTCACTAGGTCATGTGGACTGGGTATGAGCTTTATTTGAACATTTATAAGGAAGCAGAACAGATATAGGGGTAAATTTTAATGTTAGCTAATTAATGTTACATTTGTTGCCCAACATTGACAAGAACAGGAGGTATAAGTGTGTTGAAAAATGTTTAATGCACCCCCCCCCCCCCACTACCCTCCTACTTGCAGACTCATAACTTTTTGTTGCCCAGACAGCTTTGTGCGATTATGGCAATAAATATGCTGAATTTGAAATTACAGAAAGAGCTTGGATTTCTTTTCTTCTTTCTTTCGGGATCTCTTCACATGGTCAAGTAACACCTTAGATTTTTTTTCCACGTGTCTTGCTTCACAAAAAGAAAAGCAGTATCTGACAGCACATTCCTCCAGTTTCTTATCTCGGGCCTTGCATCTCAAACGTAGCAAAGAACGAAATGAGAAGGAAGAGCCAGAAACAGTTGCTGTGCTAATTATTCTTATCAAGCACTAAGGGCAAACAGTAAAAGGATACTTAGAGATAACCAAAACTAATTGTCACAAGCAGCCAGAATCTCAGGCGTTGCTGTTGCTGGAAAAATGCCAAAAAAATTGTATCTGAGAACTCTTAGTATGTTCCTCTTTTTTTTTTCTCACCATTTCCTTCCCCTACACTTTGCCCCGGAGGTGCACTTCACCACTAAGGTCAGCCCTAATCTGTTCTCCACTACCCCCTCCCGCCCCCTTCCTGGCGGAGCGTGCGTTGTTGTTTCCGTCGCTCAGTGGTGTTTGCTTTCTGATAACCACAGTTGGCATAGCTACTCAAAGGAAGGCATGCGACGGAGAGCTTTTGGACCGGCATATGTTCGAGGCAAAGCCATCAGCATCTTTCTATTTCTTTGCCCACTTGTTCTCTTCCCCCACCTTCATGCAAGCCACTCAAGGTTGAACAAAAATGTTGAATTTGGCGTAATAGAAAACCAGCACAAAAAATCACTGCACACATAGAAAAGAGCTTCTTAGAAAAGGAATGAGCTTGCAACTATATATATATATATATATATATATATATATATATATATATATATATATATATATATATATATATATATATATATATATATATATATATATATATATATATATATATATGAAAATGAAGATGTGTACCCAATGTTTCAGGGATGGCTAAGTAATCATTAAAATTGGTGCAACAGCAATAGCCTCCTGAGACCTTATGTCCATTCTCCTCAGCCTTTATCTTTTCTGAATTGAACCAGCACAGATAATCAAGAAAGAAAAAAAAAAAGAAAGGTCTAACTTGAAGTTGGATCCATGTAGCACCATATATACATATATAATATAGTGATGTTCTTCTAGCATCGGTGTTTAATAAAAATAGTATTACATTGTGCGAGACCATTGTGGCACCACCAATGAACAAAAATGCCTGCAAAGTGCATTTTCAGTGCTATGAGTTGCACTACTATACAGGGTGAAAGATCAGCCCAATGATCCACTATGTTGGTTAGCTTCACCAATGAATGCCTGTCAGTTATTTCAATTTTATTGTGAAATGCCTGGGTTTTTTTTAGAGCTTGTTTACTATTTTCATATTGACAGCAATTATTTCACAATGTTTAATTTTGTGTCTATGTAAGGGCAAACCTTATTATGAAAGAACACAAGTACAGTTGCTGACCGATTTAGCACAGCTTGCTTTTTCTGACTCGTAATGTATACGGACTTACCTGCACAGCAACAACACCAATTTAAAAAGCCACTTTGCAAAGGCAATCGAAATTTAGGTTAGCGTTACATGAATACTTTATGAATAAACTCTGTACACCCCTGTTTATAGTGTCCATACAGAGCAAAGTCTTATGAAAATCTTCATTAATAAACAGCCAGCATCTTCAGTAACCAATCAGTTTTCAATATCTTACATCAAATGTGTTGTAATTTTTGGCTTCGACTGTAGTGATTGGCAAGTCTATCCATGTGTTTAGATAAACAAAATAGCTTTTTGCGTGAACCATCTTGGGAATGAATTAATTTGCCCACGTAAATGGGGATGCTTCTGTGCATGTGTACCCATGCCATCTGATCAAACAATGGGTCTTTCATGTTTGATGTTGTTAACAAGAGCAGACTATAAAAGCTCTTGCATCCATAGGTTTCTCCTGGGTCTGCAGAAAATAAAAAGTGAACCTTCTGGTGGCACATTTTTTATGCCGGCAGGCATTGTAAATTGTGATAGTCAATCATGAACTACTTAACATACTAAATAATGTCTAAATGAATTTTTTGGAACAAGTGAGTACTGCAAATAAACTTGATACAGTAACAAATCTCATCACTGCTTAAGGCATATGAACTTGGTGTATATTCCAAATTAGCAACACCTCTGGAATCTACGTTCACAAATCTGCTGCGAAAAAAAATGCATTGGCATTTGACTTATTTTTTTCAGAAAGCTTTCCTTGCACACTGAGAGACAAAACTATGGAGCACCAACATATTCTGTCACATATCCCAGGGACGAACACCATGAAACTCGCGCTAGTTTCAGTATTCCTAGTACTAACCGAACACGACTTGAGCACTGACCACCTCTGATTTGCCAATTGCAACTGGTTAAAAAGCCTGGTTTTGTCACTGTAAGAAGTCGGCGTAAGCATTGGACTTGGAGGTGACGTTTTTTCACGTTACCAAGTGAGGTAGAGGTGCGCGGAAGTGGTCAGGTGCGCACCAGATGCTGTTGTGCACCCCTCGTACAAGACTGTCATCAGAGAGCATCATATCTGCTTCTTCAACACTGCCCGTGTATGATTTCCAAGCACCGAGTCCCGCAGCAGCAACAGTAAGACAACGCTGACGGTGCTCTGTAGGAAGGCTGGGTTGGTTGAGTAACTGCGTCCAAAACGGCAACACTGGACAGTCACAGAGAACAGCTACAACTTCATGTGTGGTTACCGTTTCATTTATGTAACACTCATAAAAGCAATCATGATCAATGCTTTCTTGCCCTTGGTGGACAGAAATTGTTGGCGGAGTGGATAGCCATTTGTCAGTCGTTGGCACTCAATTTGTGGCTGTATTCACAACTGCAATGCTTCCTTGTGCATCATTAGTGTATTGATTCATTCATTCATTCATTTATTTATTCATGAACAGCTGAAGGCCTTGGGGATGATCCACTTATGTAATACGAATAGTTTTAAAAATAATGAAACAAACTTAAAGTAGAGATACTGCAAAAATGAGTACAAAAAAGTGTAACATATTCTTCAGTTAAGTGTAAAACATGAAATCAGTGAAAGGGCAAGCATGAGAGTCAAACCTTTCTACATGAAAATGCACCAAGTCAAGTTCACATATGTGCTTGTGTGCCATGCTCTTGTTAGCAAAGGTGAAAATATACTACGGATTTCACAGACCGAAAGTACTGCCTAGCTAGAGGCAGTAACCTATCGGCTAGATCATTTATCAGATATCAGCTGGATAACCTGATTAGCTAGATCAGTCATTTTCTGCTTTTTCTTTAGCCTCTGCTGACTGCGTAGTCACTGTAGACAACATTTAGTTGCAGTTTATGCTGCATATTGAACGCTGCATATTGGCTTATATGCCTGCCGAAACTAAAACAACAAACAAATCTAATTCACGGGCTTGCAGAAGATCATACTCTTAAAATGGAAAATTTCTAGGTTAATAATTAAATATCCGTTGGCCCTCTACTCTTGTAGATTTGGGAGCTCTCCTGTACCCTGAAATCGACGCTTCAGAAAGCCAATCATAACTACCTAAATATAAAATTAAAAGAGTTTTACAAAGACCGCACCTCACAAATTCTGGTGATATATAAATTTTAAGGAGCACAAAATTTTCCCCCTGCTGAAGTCAAGAGGAAGCAAACAAGCTTAATGAATAGTTTAAATCAGTTTTTGCTGTAGACTATCAAGTCTTGCCTGCCACTGCATGCCAGGACTTGCACAGCACTCCTTAGTTAGGTGACACCATCTTTTAATAAAAGGCTGGCATTCTATCTCTTTTGCTTAACGTTGATATAAAGAGTTTACAAGGCCTGATAGAATTTCCAATATATTTTACAAATGACTTGGACAGTGGATGGCTGTTTACTTAGTGCTCCTTTAAAAAAAAAAATATTAATAATGGGCACCGGTACAGTGCCTAGACAGTGGAAAATTGCAAAGGTCATACCTGTTCTTAAATTAGGAGATGTTGCACAACTGCGTAATTATCGGCCCATATTGCTTACTTGTACTCCCTCGAAAATACTGGAACATAGAATATTAAAACACATTATAACATTTGTTGAAGATAATGACTTACTAAACCAGAACCAGCATGGGTTCAGGAAAGGCCTACCTACAATAAATCAGCCACTATTAACAATACATGATCTTTCATTTGCAGTAGACAAATGCCAACAGATCAATAAATTTTTTTTGTCTATCAAAGGCTTTTGATTGTGTGTTACACCATAAACTCCACTACAAGATACATAATTTTTTTGGTCCGGTGAGATAACTGATTCATTAAAAGATTAGCTTGCTAAGGGCTGGCAGTTTGTCCAATTAGAAGGTGAGTCATCCACTCTCGTTGAGGTGTTCTTGGGAGTGCCCCAAGGCACAGTCCTGGCACCAGTCCTTTTTCTTCTTTATAATGATTTAGCCAATGACATTAATGCTACAGTTCATATGTTTGCAGATGACAGCATAATTTATAAGGAAAGTAATAACTATAACGACCATGTTTCACTTATAAATGCTATCGAGAAGGTTGCGGAGTGGTGCTGTAAAGGGCAGATGAAACTCAACCTCGAGAAGAATTTTTGCATGACAGTTACTAAAAAAAAAAAGAGCAACTCATCTTCCCCTGTAAAATTTGGCTCAGAAAAATATGCAGAGTTGAGGAGTACAAGTGCCTTGGTGTTATTGTTTAGTCTGACTTTTGATGGGATAAGCATGTAATTCACATCAAAATAAAGCCTTGTCAGCGCTCTATTCACTAAAACATTCTCTGAGCTCTGCCTCTTCTGATACCAAACTGCTGGCATGCACAACATTGGTACATTCTGTCTTGGAATATGCTATAATTTGCTGGTTCCCTTACACACAACAGTATAGTCGTCACAATTCACTCTCAGAACTTAAGAACAGAAATGGTATATCAACAATTTTCACTAGAGCAAAGTTCCTACATCTGAGATTTATCGTTCTTCTATAAAATAATGACTTTCGTATTGACTCACTTAAGTATCTCATACCTTTGAGCTCTAGAAATACAAGAACCACGCACAGCAAGCATGTTACGGAATATAGATATTATAGGGATCCTTTTTTTGCTAGGTATGTAAGCTAATGGAACTTACTCCCAGATGTTCTTGTTAATGCCTCTTTAAATTGTTTTATTTCGGGTCTTGTGAATTCGATGTAGTATTCTACTAATCGTGATATTGCCTCACCATGTTGCTTGTAAACTTTATAATGCCTAAGCATTCTAGGGCTACTTCTTTCGGAAACTGTCCATCTGTCTGTAATGAGGGACATGATGCACTCTATAGTTTTACATGAGGCCCTGTGGGGTCCATGTTTCATGAGGTCCATGAAATGCCTTATGACTGTGTATGACTACTGAGATTTATGATTATGACTATATTGTCACATAGTAGTGATGGTGAAAACACAGTAGCAAAGGTGTGAATAACTTGACTTTTTATTGGGCGAACCTGTGCCCACAAATCAATTTACACTCAAAGCGCAATGATAGTGCGAATACAGTTGGCAATTGGCGAAATGTGACTTGCCGGTTAAGCGTGTCGGCTTTTATACACGAGTCATTGAAGTTTCCAGAGTAATCGATAGTGCCCATGTGTCTTCCAGAAAGTGCTACAAATTCGCATTGTGCATGCAATCACATTACATAAGCCTCAGTGACAATAGACAATGCATAGAACTATTCATAACATTCCGGTAAGTTCCAGTCATGCGTGCATGTCTTGCTCCAAGTGATAACTTTAAGTTGTTACTGGGTGAGATGCAGTCCCCCAAAAAAGGATAAGTAAGTATGTGTCGATATATAGCGAGTACTGAAGAGGTGTGAAAAGTAATTAAGGTTAATAAAATATAAATAATATTGTTGCGAAAAAATGGTTTTATTTACAGGAGATGGACAATGGGGGGATCGTAGCGTGATCGTAGCGCAGTCCGGCCTCTCAAACTCCTCGTTCTCTTCGTCTTCTCTTCAATTTCTTCTTGTACTTGCCTTTTGTATCCATTACAATATTAATTATGATTAAATAATTAAGTAAGGCTAAGGAAGCCCAATGGAGATAAACACAGTGAAATTACTTAAGTGTAATGGTGATTAATTGAGGACAATTAAGAATAGTGAGGCCTATTAAATTATTTAGGTTAAATTAATTAGCCTCATCAATATTAGTTATTATTAGTGTTATAGTAACCTGAATTTTGAGTTTTGTTGTACCTTGTGAATACAAATTATGTGTGTGACTTCCTACAATGTCCTAATTCCTGCTGCAGCCTGCATAAAGCCTAGAGAAGTATGTTTATTAATAAGTTAATAAATGAACAAAGTAAATATTCAAATCGTGCATTTCAAAAGACATACTCATCAGAAGTTATTGCGATGCTATTGGAGCTTTAAAGTTAAAAGAAGCATTTCACCTTAATTTTGAGTTTTGTTGAACCTTGTGAACACAAATTATGTGTGAGATCTTGTACATTGTCCTAATTACTGCTACAGCCTACATGAAGGCTAGAGCAGTATGTTTAAATAAATAAATGAATATATAAAGTAAGTATGCTAATAGTTCATTTTAAAAGATATACTCATCAGAAGTTATTGCGATGCAATGGAGCTTTAAAATAAAAACAAATTCACTTTGGGATTTTCTTTAAAGTTTGTATTAGGAAGACCATCTCAAGTCAACAGTTACATACTGCGGGCTCTTGGGACCTCTTGAGATAATGTAAGCATAAATACCGCAACCTTTCTTCTTTTTATGTCCAAATGATGGTACAGTCACATTAAGCCAATGGACAATGAAGCCAGGGAAAGTATAGGGAAAATTAGCCTTTTTTTGTTTGTTTGTAATGTAGACATAATAAGTAAACAGGAGATGAAAGTGGACAAAAACTGTAAAAGGCAGCTTAATCCAAATTTTCGACATTATGTTTGTGATGCTCTATCATTGAGCTACTGTGTTGGCTTTCCGCCTATGCACTTCCTTGGGGCATTTGTGTATGTGTGCTGTGAGGTCTCAAACATGCTCTTGTGACAGAAGAAAGACAGCATGGTAGTGCAAACAATCAAAAGGGCATTGTGCCTTCTGTACAGCATTCTAGCCAGCCGAATTACTGCAAATAGAACATGCCGATTGGCGCCGACAAGTCAAGGAACTCCAACTCAGTGCAACAGTATGTCGAGCGAATAAGATCGTTTCACGCTGAATGCTAATGCCTAATCGTTCACATTTAGTTGTGCAAATGCCGGCAAATTCGAACGATTGCCTGAACCCTTTCGTGGGACAGTTCCGCCAAGCGCGGCGATGGGCACGCGACGCGTCCACTTGCTCCACCAACCCCAAGCCAAAAAGAAGGAAGCCTGCTCCCTTTGTACACGGCTATCAACAGCGTGAGGTAACGTGAGCATCGGAACATCAGCACCATCTCTCGTACCGCCGCGCAGCTACCGACTACTGGTGATGCACATGCAACGCGGGGAAGACGGATTTTGGGAGACGCAAGAGCCACGTGGGGAAACCAACATCGGGGGACGCAAGAGTCGAGCCTCCCCTTCAGTGCTGGATCTATCGCTGGGAATGTTGGCTAGCACCACTAACGCCCATGTTATGTCACATGTTGCGTGAACTGAGGAGTGTGCAACTGGTCAAAAGCCCAGCCATGCCGAAATGCATGGGAGTTAATCGGTGGTGCAACCTTTCCGGATGGTTTTGCCTGTTGTTTCTTGAACATGGACAGCTTTCGCTTTGTGCTGCCTCTGCTCCCTGTATTCCATGTGCAACACTAAAAGCTCCACTAAAGAGCATGGGCAGTTGTGGCCTCCCTAACCATGACCCATGGGCGGTGACCACCTGGGAAAGTGGCAAGCCTCTAGTGGCCCTCAAGTCTTATCACAACTGGGCAGCCATTGTAAAGATTGCACAGGAGCATGTGTAAAAAGGTTTCAGGATGGGCGCACATGCACGTGAACAAGCCATGCAACAAAGTGCATGTCATATTCGAATGAAGACTTCTGTTTCTGCACAAAACCAATGTTTTAGCACAATATTTGCATATAAAAATGGGTTGAAAGGCACATAACATTCTCTATAAAGCTCATTATTTTTGCTGCAAGGCTATGTTATGTTACGGAGAAATCAGAAAATGTGGAAAATTTTTAATCAATACACTATAGATTCTGACCGAGCTTGAGCAGCAGTTTTACAACTTTTGAAGTTCTCTTTCCTGGTATTTATTTGCAGAATGCATACCAGCAAATGATGGTTTCTCGTGTCTACTGATCAGTTCACAAGGCTATATTTGAAATGGAAAAATTCTTATTTTTCGTATTTATAGAGTAAGAAACCTGCATATGCACAAGGTCTTGTATGCGTGGCTGGTCAGTTCAAAGGGTCGTATAGGCACAATACGTCCAAAGAAAACATCTAAATCTTCAGAAATTCTAAACTAAGAAAAGCACAACAAGAAAACCAACAAACATAACGGCAAGAACGAACATAAAGAAGAAATGCTCAAATGGAGAATGATATTGCATTGAAGACAAGGTACAAATATCTGCTAGATGTTTTCTATAATTCATGACCTTATGTATATCTTAATTTCTTTTATGGTAGTTAGTGTTGGGTACACAGGTAAGCTAAAGTTAAATGGCACATAAAAAGCAGTCCTTTATCCATAATTTATATATATAATGTATACATAGTATATGTAACATATGAAGTTTAAATGACACATAAAAAGCACATGTGCTTTTTTCATAGTTCAGTCGTGGACCAAAATTCAACATGGTGTTAAAATAGGACAAAAAAAAGGAGGGGGGAAACGGGAAAAACACCACGGCCTTCATTTGACTAAAAAGCATCCATTCTTTGTTTTTGTTCTGGGTCATTGCTCTCTTGCTCAGTAGTTGGTTGGAGCCAATTTCAAATCGCTGGAAAAGTGGACAAGGGGGTGCTTGCACAGGCAGAGGTGGTTGCTTGGGATTTTACGGTAGTCTTTACAAGCTGACTATACTGCTGCCTAGGTTTATTTAATCAAGAATTTGATGGAAACCCGCTTGTTAAGGAAGAAGCATGGCGAATAAGAATAAAGCAAACACTTGCCGTAGTGCAAAAATAGAACAACTAAAGATTGACGTTTCAGGGTCTGTATGGGTCCCTTGATCATCTTTTGTTGTGCTTTGTAAACAGGGAACCCGTACAGGCATTAAAATGTCAAGTTTTAGTCTTTCTATTTTTTACAATTGGGCATATCTCTGCTTTCTTCTTATTTTCGATTTTATTTTAACATGTCTAGATTAACATAATTGAAAAAGCAGGCCTTTTGTGTTGGGATGTATGACTTACAGAACTCTCCCTCTTTGGTGGCTGTTCTGCCAAAACTAAGAGCTTTTCCGCCTCTGCCATGTTGAAGTATCTGGATTAGCCTGGCTTCCTGGCTAGCGGTTCTGCATACTTTTTTGGTGCCAGGCTCTTTGATGGTTGAGATGATCGAGAAAACTGTGCATTTTCCTTGTGGCTTTGTGCTCATGCCAGCTTAGTATGCCAATTGCAATACAGTCATAGCTGAACATGTGAATAAAAGCAGTTCAGAGGCAAGATATGCCCAGGCATTGCTGTTCAGTGAATCTGAATCAGTTCAGTAAAAACAAATCAGTTTGGAGTATTCTATGAAAACATTATTTCCATTATTTTCAGGGCAGAACATTGATTACCAGAAGAAAAAAAAAATGAAGGGCCAGCTTTGATTTTAAAAGTTTTCTGCTGATACCCCAGCATCGGTACGTCAGTGTGCAGTCATAAATTTTTAAGCATTTAAGTGTTTAAAAAAATCGTATTTAGGTCATTGTGGTGCAGTAAATGTAATCTAAACTTACTTACTTCAGCCTTACAGCATTAGTTAATAATAATAATATTTGGGGTTTTACGTGCCAAAACCACTTTCTGATTATGAGGCACGCCGTAGTGGAGGACTCCGGAAATTTTGACCACCTGGGGTTCTTTAACGTGCACCTAAATCTAAGTACACGGGTGTTTTCGCATTTCGCCCCCATCGAAATGCGGCCGCCGTGGCCGGGATTCGATCCCGCCACCTCGTGCGCATTAGTTAATCCTTAGCATTAAAAAAAGTGACAGCCTGTCAAATACATGACATCATTGCTACATAGTGTGGGAACTTAAGGCGCTATAACCACAGTTCTTTCATTTTTGTGTCTTTTCTGGCTTTCAAAATCTCTTGTGTCGGTGAGACAAGGTTCTTTTTGGTATTGTAGGTTATTAATTTACCAATACAGTTCAATTTATTTTCTCTTTAGTGTCCCTTTAAGAAGCTTTCTTCTTCTTTTCTTTTTTTCTTCACATTATAGCTCTCAAATTCGTAAGCACCATCTTCACGATATCTTATGTGCAATGATAAGAAACACTCACTAAGTAAACACTCAGTGAGTAAGCTCAGTAATCAGAAGGCAACGATTGTGCTGTGTGTAGTGATGTACAGCATGTTATCGCACTCTTGTTAACACTAAGGAGACAGTGGATTGTTACCATGCCACTTGTTTCTGAGCCTAGCCAGTCTTCTTGTCATCATTCAGATTGTGCAAACAGAGAGCTTGCGAAAAGTGCAATAATATTCGGGGTGTGAAGGATTGCTGTAGATTGTGTTGCACTGGTACTATCTGGCACATTGCCCAGCTTCATTTGCTGGCAGATGATAGCTTGATCTGTCCCCATAGCCCCAAATGAACATCAAGAAAATGCTTGTAGCTTGTTTCTGATATTACAGCTGCATTAGAAATTGTGCCATAATCACTAAATAACTTTTCATATACATAGATCCAGTGATTACCTCTTGAATCAATTACTTTAGGAAGCATATTGCAGTTGCAGTTTGGAAGGGTAGGCAGATTTTGCAGGGAAACTATAGAGAAACACTAAAGTAGTTTAGACTGATGAAGCATTCATTCATAACTTCGCTTTTGTTAATTCTGCCATTATTTATTTATTTATTTACAAAATACTACAGGCCCAAGCTAGGGCCCATGCAGGAGGGGTATCAAAAAGGTTTACACAAGCACTGGTAAAAACATCAAACAGAAATTACCATAGATCATGAAGAGAGAGAGAGAGAAAAAAATAATATATACATAAAGATGACACATAAATGAGCACCTTATGACCGTGAAACCAATTATAAACACTGCAACTTTAGGAAAAACAGTCCTTTGCTAGAAAAAAACAAGAAAAACGCTTCACATTATGACATTAATGCGTCGAATGAGTCACGGTTCTGAAGCATACATAGCGGCAAAGCATTCCAGTCTGTAATCGTTCGGGGAAAAAATGAAAGCTTGAATGTGTTAGTACGTGTTCTAATTGGTGTTATCCATTCAGCATGACGATTTCGAGTCAGTCATGACATCAGAGGTTGGATGTACGGAGCAGGGCCTAATGCGAGATGGTTGTTTTTCACATGAAAAAGATGATGTTGACTATTAAAATAGAAAATGAAGGCCAGACATGCATTTGCTGAATTGTGCTTCGAAATCTCAGTGCCAGTACGTCAGCGTGATGCCATGGATTTCTGTGTATTTCCTCGTACTTGGGCATTGCCATTGTGGTGCACTACGCATTGTTGGAACTTGCCAAATTCAACCTTTTGCCCCACCTTTACTGTTTTCTTAGTTAACTAGGCCCCAGCAGAGGCAGTCAAGATCCATGACATCATGTCTGGCTAATACGAGAACTGCAAGACAGTATGGCTACGCATCTTTCATTTTTGTGTCTTTTCTGGTTTATCAAGTGCCCATTCACTGTAGGAGGGACTTTTTTAGTATTGGATATGGGTAATTTACTAAAGTAGCTCAACTTATTTTTTCTTTAGGTGTTGCTTCAAAGCATGTCTGCTAAGAAAGAAGTTAGCTGGATGTTAAGCTTCAGCTTCTAGACATACATCTGTAGACTTGGTGAAGTGTGTTGGCTTTTTGTTCAGGCACAAAACTATTTATAACACTTATGTATTCTGTTATGGCTATGAATAACTTGAATACAGCATATCTTTTTATTTTCTAATAGAAAGGTATTTGTGGTTTTATGTAATTTCATTATTGCACAAATTATGATGTCAGCGAGCACTACCAATGCGTCACCAAAAAGATAATCTCTGTGCCTCTGTAGATTACTTCTGCTTCCAATAATTACCCTGCTTACTCGGTCATAATGTTCACCTGATTTTCATGGCCAGAAATGAAAAATGCAATAGCCTTTTGAATCAAGGTTTGCAGCACAAAAAATAAAGCAGAAGACTGAAGGAAGACACATGAAAACAGGGGCTGTGACAGTTCTGTTTTGATGTGTGTTACTTCAGTCCTTTTTTTTCCACTGCAAACCTTTGTTCATAATGAACCAGCTAGGCTACTCGAAGATTCTTCTGCAATGGTCCTGGCTTCTCAGATTTTATTGTAAGAGAAAGATTAATGACAATTTGTTCGCAATTAGCGGAAAATAAGAACATTGCATCCAAGCAGCAGTGGACGAGAACCAGTGTAACATAAACTATTCCAATCTGTTTTTATTCCAAGTTGGTCATTAGCGTTCCGTGTTAGGTCATTAACCCTCCACGCCCATATGGGCGTGTCGCCCGCCCAGATGGGCTGCACCCGAACCATTCTGACCTATTATGAAGGGCTAATGGCCAATTTGGAAGGAAAACAGATTGGAATAGTTTTACGTTATACTGGGCCAGGCATTGTTTATTGTAGCCATCGCAGGCCTCCTCGTGACTATATCAACAGCCCATAGCATCTTTGGTGCCATCCATAGCTTCCGAGATAACAAATTTCTTAGGTGCGTTGCAGAATATGGCACTCTGATCAACTTGCAAAGCGAGCAGAAACAATGTCGCAGCTTCTAACGATGCAGCAAGCATGTGGTTTTGTTTGGATAACAGCAATCGTAGATGCTAACGAAGATAGCTTGTCGCTATTGCGGTTTTAGTTATGCACTCAATCCTAATTCACATTTCGTTTTTAGCAGTTTTTTTTTTTTCAGAAAGTTTGCATTAGAATCGGGTAAATGCGGCAGTTGATGTCGTTCCTGAAACACCCAGTTGTAAACAGTCCTTGGCTATCACATTCACTTCTGTATAGCACTATGCAGCAATAGCTCCTTTTTTACGTGAACCAACTTAGCTGTAACTATAGACAGCGTGAAATGGCATGAACTACACAAGGAAGATGCACGAACAAGCGCTGACTATCAACAGACAACTTAATTGAAAGCACACATAAATAAGCGATGATGCACATGACAACAACCAAAAATGATGCAGTAAAGGCGCACTTGGTATGAAATGGTAGTATCAGAAAATCCCTAAAGAAACTTGTTTGTGCCATTTCGCGTTGTCAGTAGTTTCAGTATGGAATACCAACGTGCCCAATGTACTTCTCTTTTGCAGCTTAGCTGTGGCACATAACACATCATCATTATTGAGCGAATAAATCTACTATGGGATGAAAGCCTTTAGTAGGATGAAAGTTGTATGAAAACCTACCGTGGATGAAATGCAGCTCTGTACAGCTGCATTTCTAGTCAGCTTATGCATACTGCCCAAGGTCAAGGAACACATCCTCCACATGTACTTGTATCAATTTACTTCCCCCTCCCCTCTTTCCCCAGCATAGGGTAGCAAACCGGATCTTCCCCTCTGGTTAACCTTCCTGCCTTTCCCCTCCCCCCACTCTCTCTCTCTCTCTCTCTCTCTCTCTCTCCACATGTACTTGTGTTCCCCGCAGTGCATCTCACACTTACAGGGGACATGCAAGTCATCACTGCAGTGTGGTGAATAGCATAAAATGAAATCTTGATGTAATGAAACTGTACTTTCAGAAAGCTTCGCTAGGTTAGGAATTTCATTAATGTGAGGTGTTTACTTTTCAGCAGTATTCCAAAACAACTATAAAGCTTCCAGGTTGCTTCTGGCAGTGAAAGCCTTGCCTGCTGTCATTTCACTGTTCAAAACACTGTTCCTTTTATTTCTGGTCAAGTACCTTTGTGCATTTGTACAAAAAGAAAAAAAAAGAAAAAGAAGACAAGAATACAATGATATTTTAGTTAAACATATTTATTATAGTAACTAAATAATTTGAAATTGGTTTCGGAAATAACTGTAACAGAAATTTTGCACCAGCATATAAAGAAATGCTACCATAGGCTCTATGTGAATTTTTTCGTGTCTAATTCAGAATTATGAGGTATCAAACTTACCATATGAAAAAAGATATTTGGGCTTTTTTAAGTCACAAGCTTACTACGTATTTGAAGGTTCAACACCATGCAGCACGATATCTTATTATTTTGGCTGAACATGGTTGCTGTTTCTCCCATTCACCGTTATGTCTAAGAAGTTCAACCTAGAGCCTAGAAATTTATGAAAGTCATCATTTCAACATGTTGCCTTTCCTGATGCCTACATTTTCCTTCCCTTGGTGACTACTACCTTTTTTTTCTTTTTTGCATTGATAATTTACTATTTATCTGTTCTGTAAATTCTGTATCCTGCCCAAATCCTCTTGATCCTCATATTTTTAGCAGTAGCATAATGCTTTGACATCTCCTTTGTATTGTTTGTTGCTCTCTTTTTTTAATACAGTGGGCTCTTATTAAACGAAATCTAAACGAATCAGAGAAATAAGTTCTGTTTACCAGGAGTTCCATTTACTGAGAGAATGAGCTCAAGGGTACACACGATGCTCTTTTGGAAGGGGTCGAAATTTTATTGTCAACAGCAGCTAATAGGTGTAGCAGATCTTATTAGAAAGCTTCTTATACATTTTCTACTTGCATGCAGCCGTTGACTAGAGCTAGCAGCACAAAACATAGTTCTCTCTTCCTCCCCTTGCCCTCTCCCCACAAAAAAGACAGAGAGAGAGACTGTAAAAAAAATATCTCCGTTTTGGTGAAGCAACCAGTCTTGAAGTCATCGGTAGCTTTGGCCTTCATCTTGAGTTTGAGCGCATCGTGTGGGCATTTCTGTGTCGCCATTGGAAACAAAAAGCAAGCTCACAGCTCACTGACATTACCAACACAAACAAGCCACAGAAAGTCGTGACCATGGCAGAGCCAGCCAGACTAACCACGGCACCAATGAAATCTAGCAAAGGCCACCTTGGCTAAAACATGGAGGACTGTGAATCGGAGACATCCCGCTGCAACCAAAAGGGAATCAGGTTAACAGTCCCGAACCCAGCTACAGAGATCGGTCCTTCGGGGCCCAGCGCAGCAATGCAAACCGGCTAACTGGTGAGAAAGCCTGAAAAGGAAAAACGCAAACAGTGATGCCTGTCGTGATGATGCTGAAATTGGCTATTCAGTCCTTTTCGGTAATATTATTAGTTCCGTTTACCCAGAGTTAGAAAAAAATGTGGTTCTGTTGACCTTCTCTTTGCTTTGCCTTAATACAAAGCTAAGCAAGCATAAGACTGTTGGTCTGTCTAAGCATCAATCTGGTTAAAGTAATTTCCATTTACTAACATTCTACTGCATTTTCTTTCTACAGCAATGGGCTCTTATTGCCAAGTAACAATGGGAATTTCTTGATGCTAATATTCTACTGCGGAAATGATCATTGTACAGTTGAACCTCAATGTTACAAATTATCAGATATAGCTATGTAAATATAAGTTTCATAGCTTTCTTTGTTGCTGATATCTGCGCGTATGCTTATAATGAATATTGTATACAGCAAAGTTATTTTTGTGTGTCGGATGCAAATGTCACAAGGAAATAAGGCACTATAACAGGTATTAAAGCTGGGGCATCTAACTCTTAAAGTTAGTGCTGGAGCTGACACTGCCATGGCAACATTGTCAAAACATCAATGTTTAAGGCATTAATTGCTCATGGGGATACAGAGGGCAGAGAAGACAGTCTTAAACGAACAGGCCAACGAAGAAGATCTCACCGTTGATGAGAAGGGTGCTGGCGCAAACGCCCGGGGGGAAAAGTAATTTCTTGTCTTACTCGCTGTCTTCAAAAAGTGCGATCCTCTCAGTGAAGCTTCATAGACGTGCGCCACTGCTGCATGTCGTCTGCTGTGGTTGTGTCGTCTGCTGTGTGTGGTCGTCTGCTGTTCCTTGCTCCTCTCAGCAGCTTTGCTGGCTGCACATGTGGCAACACAAAATGCTCTGCATGTCTGCCACTGTTCTTCGCCGTATCTTGCGCGCCCAGCAGAACATAATGGGAAAAGGACAGACAGCACTCAAGGACAGCGGGCAACAGCATGTTTTTCCTATTGTGTTGTGCTTGGTGCTTAAGACCCATGGTGAATCTGCACCAACTACGGAATAAATGTATTTAGTTTGCTTATATTGTCTTGCAAGACAGCTGTTGGAGTTGTTGGCTCTCTTGTAAAGACAAGGCACCGGGACACCTTCAAGGACCAGTGAAATCAAAAGATCATTGAAATCCATGATCTCTTTTGGCTCCATCGCATGAGCTTGCACAAAGGAGCCAATTACGTCATGCATTTCTTTGACCTTTGGTTTCATTTTTTAATACTCTAAGTACTTATTGTAGGTACAAATTGATTCATTGTGTTTAAAGTGAACAAGTGTTTCATGAAACAAAAGATAAGTAAATGATTGCAGAATTCATTGTAAGCAGGCACCCAAAGCAAGACAAGGGAAAGAAAAGACAGAACAAGTATTGTTTTGCGACTGCAGCTTTCTTGAAATGAAAGGAGTGTTGGTCCCACATGAAATCAGCAGAATGGCATGGTCACATGCACACGGGCAACTGCAACAAAGCCTATGACCAGATTGCACAATCAAGAAAGACACCTTTTGTATGACATTTGATTGAAGTGTGTGTCCAAATTTTCATATGCTTCCGTGGTGTACCTGGCGTGTTGGTCTCACTTTCTCTAGCTTGCCCACATCGCCGATGTGGTAGTGCAGAATTTGAGGACGAGTGTTTGCTCATGAGACATGGGCTGCTCACTAGATTTCCAGTTGCAGCTGCTGCATTTTGATAGAGAGCAGTTGCACAACCACCAGTGTGCTAAAGTCATTGTGTGCATCGGGAATCATAAGTGATGGGATTAACCCAATACCGTTCACTGTAACACCTCCTGGAATGATTTCTATGGTGCCGCACATATACCTCATCGGCAGCTATCAATCACATTCTTGTGATTAGTGACTGTGATTATGGGGCTGAGTGGGTTGGTAAGCAGTGGGGAGCTAACTTTGCATTGGAATATGTTTTGCGAATCAAAGGGAAAAGTTGCCGTACACTTGAGTGTAACAGGAAGAGATGTCATGCTTCTATGAACTTTCTTAGAACTGATTTGCCATATGCAGAATGTTCTTAGGAACATTGTAAAGGCATTGTTTTTTTTTTACTTTAGAACCTATCATGCTTGCTCAGTACTTGCAGCAACCTGCTACTTAGTGCAAAGTCGTAGGTTTAATTTCCGGTCATGGCAGCCACATTTGAACATACCTTGGTTTAGATACGTACTGTAGGTAACGTGAGGTGATAGAAATTAATGTGAAGCCTGCCACTTCAGCGTCTCGAATATTTCGAGTGTTGCTTTAGGACATTAGGCCCCTTCATTGAGTCAGCCAGTCTTGTGTAAGATGAACTGTGTTTCAGTTTACTGTGGGTAGGCTACCACTTGTTACTTTGACACACTGAGCAGCTTTTTGTTTCAGTAATTGTAATCTTGACAAGTGCACAATGTACCCTTTGATATTATACAAGAAGCTGCAGATTGTAGCACAGTGGAAAGGCCTCCCATGGTTGCTGATTGTCTGCTGCAATTGCCACGTTCCTTGGTTGGGCCCATTGCCACCAAGAATAACTTGGGTAAAAGTGAGAACGACAGTGTGCAGACGGCTTCACACCAAAAAGAAAAGGAAGTAGGTGGACGGGTGTCTTATCGCCTTGAAAGGCACAGCACCTCAAGTGGCTGTCGCATGCCCCTATCGCAAGATCACTTGCCCAATCCCTATGCTTTCCAGGTATTTATGGGGCAGAGAGAGAGCTGAGAAACATTAATGCGAAGTGAAGCATCTCTGAAGGATCTCTGATAGTAGTTAGGTATCTCTGTCTTCTGTGAAGTGCTCACTGTCATCTGCTTGTCTTTCATCTACCCCGTCAAACATGCTGATGGTGTCCCGTTATGTGACTTTGTCATTGTGTGCTTGCACATTAGTTTAGCCATGTATTTAATGTATTTGTCGCACACACACGCACTGTCATGCACTGTTTAACAGTATTCATGGATATCTGGGGCAGGAACAATCCTCATGCTGCAAATATATATGAGGCTTTCTGCTAGTTACATGATTTCTTCTGGCCTCCTCATTTATAAACTGATACTTCAAAACAGTGGGCTGTGTTAACACCTACTAAGCTGAGCAGCAGTGCAGTAAATTTTCATTGAATCAGACCCAACATGACTTGCAAAACCACTTCAGAGTGAAAGAAGTGGTTAATCATGGGAACATTTTGAGACTTTTAATGATTCACATTAACACCCATGTCAAATTAATGAATGTCAGCTGCACAGAACTAAAGAAGTAGTCTAAAGAGGAATGCTTAAGCGCAGGTTTACTCACTTGGGCATGTGCTGGTATAATATAGATCATAACAATATTATTGGTGGCAACATCTGATCATGGCTGTCTGTGACTAAAGTATGCAGTACCGCAAGTGCGGTGAGCAACTACGTTCAACTTACTAAAGACTTTTATAGACATGTTGGCAGTGAAACAATTACCATGAAGGTACTTTTTGAGGTTTTTTATGCATGTTTTTCTTTAAGGAGATGGGTTACGTACCACAGGAATTTTTCTAATGCATTATAAAATAATGTCACACTGCATCGATGAGGGCTGTTGTTTTCTTGGGTGTCTTTCACTATATTAAAGGCTGGTACATCTATCTATCTACGCTACCATCTATGCTGCATACATCTATGCTACCATATCATTTTTTTTAAATTCTATATAATAGTTACAAGTTAGGAGTTATGAATGCAGAGTGTCTGTAGAAGTTGTGGGCGTTATGCCAACACTTCAGCTAGACTTCTTTAAGAGGCTGAAATGCTCCAACCACTCTCAACACTACCCCCCCCCCCCCTTTTTTTTGCTATGATTTATATTAAAAATTGCAGGTACCAGTTTGGGGCAGTTTTCTCTTCAGCTAAACTGCCCAATAAAGAGGTGGACTTTTATTATTAGAGATAGATATTACAATTAGGCACTTAACAACATTCTTCTAATTAACTTTTTAATTGTTTAAGGCATGTGTTACACCTTCAAAATTCAAGCCAAGCTACAGTGAAGTCACATCCCAGTAGCAGAAATTCTGAGACAAGCACCAGTTTAGAAAGTCTGTCCTAAAAAACAAGCCACAGAATGCATTGGCGCACTGCACATTTCTTTCATCCTGCAGTGAACAAACTTTTTCGTTTGTCCATTTCTCCTTTCTTAGTCCTGTTCTTTGTTCTTTGTGTTGTTTACCTTATAAACTCTGAATTTCAAGGTTGTCATGGAGATTTCCGCATTACCTTTTTTGTGGCATTGCATATTTTGACAGTGTGAGGAAAAGGTCACAATGCTGTGGAAACAAGGCTGTGGAAGCCATTTTTCGATGGGGGCTGAATGCAGATTGTGCTCATGTACAACGCTGGGTGTGTATGAAGTACCATAGGTGGTTGAAATTAATCCCAAGCCCTTCACTGCAGTGCCCTACATAAGCCCTTGTGCTGCTTCCTGACGTTGAATTCCACTAGTCAAGTTTGGCGGCATCTGTTCGGGGCTAGTTATAGTTATGCGTAGATAGGATAGGGCCGTAATGTTGTCGATAATCTGATGAAATTTCATCTGGTTTGGAAGGATGACACACACACACAAAAAAAAGAGGAAAGATGTCGGCTAAGAGAAAGAGATTAACGAAAACTTGATGTTTCGACTCCCACACGGGAGTCTTGTTTGTGAACAAGGCTCCCGTAATTTCTCTATTTTGGTTGGTGCCTGTCTTGATTTTTTTTTTCAGAGTCACATTGTATTTGAAACTAAATAAGGACTTAAACCTGCAATGTTTAGGAGCCTTTCGTGCACAAAAACAGCCAAAATACATAAAAGCTTCTCAATTTCTTTTCTTCTCTTCCAGTATTTATGCATGAAATTTGTTTCCCAATACAATTGTTACTGCGGATGCCCATTCGTTCCTACATTCACTGTTGTGGAATTCGCTTCCCTAAATGTAATTAGTTCTTGTTCCTTCGTTCAGATAGTTGCAGCACTTGTATTTATACTTGCTGCTTTTGTTAACTGCAGACTTGTGCATCATTTACTGTTTTTGACTCGACTTCCTTTTTTTTTTTAATCTTTCATACTACTACTGCCATACTGTCTTTGCTATCACAAACTCTTGGCACCATTGTGTTGTTATATGATATGCTTCTGCCATGGTTATTTTTGCTAATGCCATTTAGAGGACTGAGCCTTTTTTGCTTCATAGTGTATATTTGTCCTTATCTTTTTACTATAGCTACTCTCTGACGGTGGTTCGTGTACGTTCGTCTACGTGTTGCGTTGACACAAAAAAATTTTCGTCTCCAGTTTCCTGCGAATGCTCTGTAGCTCTCAGTCTTTATACTGAAAAAAAAAAATTATACTGAAATTGGCTGCTAAGATGACTCTAAGACGCCGAGTTTCATTTACTTGTCATAATTAGTTAGTTCACAGTGAAGTCGTAAACGTTACAAAATTCCCACCTGCTGTCAAACATGGCCATCTATGCAGGGAGTATGGTTGCAGAAAACAACTTTAACTCTTGTTTTATCAAAACTATCCCGAAACGGATTGTATGACAATTAGCCGCTAAGATGACTCAAACATTACGCTGAGTTTCATGTACTTTTCATAATTATGTAGTTCACAGTGAAGGTGTAAGTATTGTGTAATTCTCGTCTGCCTTGCAGCGGTACTTCCACACATCACTACTTCATAAAAGAATAAATCACTCCAGAGTCAAAAGATGTATTCGCTGTCTGTGTCCATCAATAATAATAATAATAATGATAATAATAATAATACCACCACCTCTATATACATAGATGCATTGATTGAGGTAAAACAGACCTCAGCTTCGCTACTCATCCTTCACAGAGTGGAAGGGCTGATGATTTTTTTTTTTGTATCTTTTGCAATGTGCCTTCCCTAAAATAATGCTGTCTGGGTGAATGTACTAATACAAATGAATTATAATGGATATATGAATGATTTATGTATGAATAATAAAAATATGCATTCTTGAACTGATATCATTGGTGCCATGATTAAGGAGCGAAATTCGAAGCGGAAAACTTTGTCCACCATGATTTTAACAGGCTGTACCTATGGGCAAGTGGGTAATTCATGATAGCAAGAATTTTTAGCCCAGACGAAAGATAGGGGCAGCGACACTGCTTGTGTATAATCTTGTCATTGCCCTCCCCCCCCCCTTCTTTCCTTTTTTTTTTGCACTAAGTATTCTTTCTTCACCATATCTGCTAATAGTTAATGCTTTCATTTTGCCAAAGAAATTCATAATAATTTTTGAAAGGACTATCTACCAGTCTAAACTGATTTGGTGCTTAGTGCTCCTTGTAGCCATAGTCATGAGCTGTGCTCGTGCTTTGCTTAAATATTGGGTCATTGATGCACTCATTATTTTACCATTTTGGAGCAACATATTTGCAGCACATTAGCCATATTGTCATGTTCTAGTGATGATGAAGAACCAGACACATGTGACCAAATTCCAGTATAAGAATCTGCTCTTTTTTTGGCTAAACTTGTGCCCAGAAAGGCACGCGCCACCCTAATCACAATGATAGAGACGAGCTACGTTGTCAGTTGTCACAATGTAATCTGTTCTCACAGGTTGTGTTCATTTGCTATTTATACATGTCTTGCCGTACATTCCAGATAGATCACTGGCGCTCATGTACATTCGTGAAGGTACAATATTATTTGCAACGCACACAAAGTCTGATCAGACATACGTCCTTCATCATAAAATTGGTGGCAACAATCCAGAAATTGCAAGTACTCTAGGTATGTCTTGCACTGATAACTTGATAACGATGCTAATCCAGTGAAAACAAACAATGCCAAAAAGTAAAACAACATGTGCCAATATGCCTGGCATTCTTTCTGTTTTATTCCATTGTTGCTGTGCAAATTTTATGATCTTCAGTACTGAAAAAAAAAAAACATCCACAACAGGTTTCAACATTCGTGAGAATGCATAGTAGACATTGACCAGTCACTGCAGTCACTCTTGCATACTATTGCCATTTTGAGGAAACATGATCCCTAGTTATTCAGTGACAAGAATCGGGGACTGAGGGTCTCAATCTTTAACGGCAAGCATATACTAAGCCAACAGGCAGGTCTAACGTTAGTCGTCATTGTCATCATCATCATTTTATTTTATGTGCTCTGCAGGACAAAGGCCTCTTCCAGCAATCTGCCAATTATCTCCATTTTATGCCCGCAAATTTTTCTAATTTAATCACACCACCTAGTTCTCAGCTATCCTCTACTACACTGCCTTTCTCTTGGCACCGATTCTGTAACTCTAATAGATTCCCGGTTATCTGCCTTATGCATTACATGGCCTGCCCCACTCGATTTAATCCTCCTCTTGTCAACTAGAATATTGGCTACTCATGTTTGCTCTCTAATCCACGCAGCTGTCTTCCTGTCTGGATTAGACAGGAATATTTAATACCTTGGCATAGATGCCAAAGAAAGTAGATGGGATGACATTGCCTGCCATAGCTCAGTTGGTGGAGCACTACGCGCATCATGCAGAGGTTGTAGGTTCAGTTTCCACTGATGGCAACTCATCTTTTCTTTTTCTTTGGTTTCTTTTTATTTCTTTATTAAGAATAACAAGCTTATAGCAGTATTAACCCTCACCATAGTGTAACATTTTCGATTCCTCATATGCTTTCCTTGGCTTCACTGTCTGCCAGCTTGATGTAGTTACGAACAGTAGGTAGGTATGCCTATTAGCCATTAGTTTATTTAGTCAAGTTTAGCTTTGGCTTGGTCTAATTGAACACTCATCATGATGGCACCAGGTGCACAGGTAAAGCTGTGTTAACAAAAAATTGCAATGGCTATATCTTGGTGTTGCTGTCATGGTTGACTCTGCCAACCATAAAGTTTTTTTTTACTTAAAATGCTGGAGAGGATTCTGATGCCTACGTCCTCATGCAATGCCAATGTGATTATTCAACCAACATGGGAATAGTGGGAATTTAAAGAAAATGAGGCATCCACCCAAACACAGCATTTGCTACAAAGGAAACCCATGCGGGTCCCTCGAAAGGAAAGCCTTGCAGTTCAAGAAAAATTTGTCCTGGTCCCGGATTCAAACCCGAGAACACCGCCTTTCTAGGGCAGCCGCTCTACCATCTGAGCTAACCAGGCCTCTAGCAGATGGCAGGGCGAAGTCGAATTTGTGAACAACTCGAAGCAAAGGCAAGAGTTTGACGTAATAGTTCTGCGGAAACCTGCAAGGGAATAAAATTAAATTATGGGGTTTTACGTGCCAAAACCACTTTCTGATTATGAGGCGCGCTGTAGTGGAGGACTAAAGATATTTCGACCACCTGGGGTTCTTTAGTGTGCCTAAATCTAAGTAAATGGGTGTTTGCGCATTTCGCCCCCATCGAAATGCAGCCGCCGTGGCCGGGATTCGATCCCGCGACCTCGTGCTCAGCAGCCTAACGCCATAGCCACTGAGCAACCACGGCGGGTTGCAAGGGAATAGTGGAATGGTTTATGAATTCACTAAACTTTGTTCTTCTGTCTTTAGTTGATCGTGTGGACACTTGTACTAACATTCTTGAAGCCCATTTTTACATGTTACATGCAAGCATTTTCTGTGTTCATGCCTGCATAGCTAAAACAAAAAGCAGTTTCCTTTTGCCAAAACCTCAGTCATCTCCCATTCATCAGATTTTACTGCATACTGTCATCACTGCTCTCTGTTATCCTTGTTGCCAGCATTCGTGCTCAGTAAAAACTGAGTTTGCTGATATAACAATTATGTTCCATCACCTTTCTTTTTGTCACATGCATTGTGAAGTAACTGCTGTGGATCTGAGTTCATTTGACGATACATTTTCTGTTGTGACAAGAAAAGGGCATTCTTAAAAAGTAGTTCTCAGTCACCTTAATAGCCTTTATATGTTTATGTATGTAGCTTTGCTCCGTTGCTAAAAGTCTCTAAAAGCATTGTATTTCTCTTTATAGCATAATGCTATCTGAGCGAGTGTAGTGACATGAATAAATGAACAAATGAAAACATGCATTCTTCAACTTAAGTGTTTTCCTGTGCATTGAAGGGTCCATAGTCAAGGGCTTCCTCCTCCCTTCCTTATATAATTATTCCGGAAGTAATATCTGGTGGAACTTCTGATTTTCTTTGTTGCTTGCAATGTTGTAATCTTGCTAGCATAATACCCCAAAGAACAGCAAAAACTACTTTGCCATGTGAGGATGGTTTTGAAATTGCACATGTATTTCATCTCAAGCCACTTATTTGAAACCACAGCAACAGCGATCTGTAGGAACTTCGATAGGAATGACAACGCTGTTCACAGGAAAGAGAGAGAGAGAAATAGAAGACAGGAAAGGCAGGGAGGTTAAGGTTTGTTGTGTAATTGTAAGGTCCACACCAGCAGGGACCAATAAAACGTAAGAGAAATCTTTTAGCTGGTTTAGGCAAGAAAAAAGCTCGGAATTCAAGGTGAAATTCACTTACCCCTATGTGCGAGGGCTGAGCATTTTCTTTCATTTTTCTCAATTTCCACCTGCTGCAGTATCTTGGTGACTGTGGCATTCTGCTACTGAACACGACGTCGCGGGTTAGATACCCCACTGTGGTGGTTACATTCCAAGGGAAGGCGGTGGAATGGAAAAAAAAAATGCTTGTGTTTTTAGATTAAGATTATGTTGTGAACAACAGCAGCTGGTCAAAATTGATTCGAGGCACCTCAGTACTGTGTCCCTCGCAGGAAAGGTTCTTTACAGTACGTTACAGAAGGGCCCACTCTGCATATGCTCCACCCAGCCATAAACATGAACTTCCTTCTATCTTCCAAGTGGATATGTTACAACAACAAAAAACTTTGCAGTAACAAAGTGCCAGTTTGCATTGTTCTGCAGCCGTCAAAGCAGTATCTGCCTGTCTTTTCTCCCCTCAGCACTGCATACTGAGTCGCTTTGCTTCCCTTGCCAAGAATTCTTCGTGCCAAGCCTTGTGGCCAAGCATAGTACTAAAAAAAAAAAAAAATGTGCTGCAGACAGGGGAAAAAAAATAATATACAGGTATACAGAAGAGGCGCGTCTCCATTCCTAGACGACATGTGACTGGCCGCAGCGTACGTGGAGGGGACCTTTCTGCAATGTACTGTAAAGAACTTTTCCTGTTCCTCAGAGCCACAGTATTGCTTTTTGAGGTTGAAATGAATGAATGAATGAATGAATGAATGAATGAATGAATGAATGAATGAATGAATGAATGAACGAACAAACGAACGAATCAATCAGTCAACTAATCTGTCAATCAAAAATTTATCTCAGTGTCGCCTTTTTTTCTTTCTTTTTCTTGTGGCCCAGCTCTTTGAAATGGACTTCGAGTGCCTCTCATCGCTCATCACGTTAGAGCACCTGAGCCTGAGCTGCCTCAAGCCAGAGATGGCATGCCTGGTGAGCGCACACTCACAATGCCCACCGCCACCGACACCACCGGTCACGCCTGCTCTTGCCGGAGTCCAGCCGTCATTTGTGTCCCGGTCCACACCTGACATCACACTGGCACAGGTGCGTGCAAGGATATGGGAAGAAACCTGAAAACGAGTTTGTGCATGGCCAAACATTGCTCATAAAGTTGAGTTCTGTACGAATATTAGAGCGCTGCTCTTGGGCACCCATTCCTGCGGTGAACGTCAACATTCCTGGCATAACCGAGCGAACAAGCGCAGCGAAAGATGAGAATGAATGTGGCGCACAGCGGGGAATGAAAAAAATGACGATCGAAGAGGCATGAGGAGGAAAGCGGAGAGGAGTGTGTAACGGAACCATGAGGTGAAAAGTGGAGGAGGGTAAGGCGAAAGCGTGAAAAGAAAAGCGTAGTGCGCCGATGGGGGCTACAAGATGGCACCAGAGTAGCACGCATTGCCTGGGAGGTTTGGTGGCAGCGGCATTTGTGAATTGTACCCCTGTGTCACCCATGTGTTGGCCCCACACGCTGGCTCTCACAATCTCCAGATTAGTTAGGCAGTGACTCCACGCTTCGCTGTGTTTGCAATGTGCCAAATGAGACCGATTGTCTACACTGGCCAATATATTGTGAAATGAAAGCATGTGTAGAGCTGTGTTCAAATTTCGCATTAGCGAGTATTGTAATTGTTGGCGAATTTTTTTCCAGTTAGACGATGGGAATGAATGTTTCTATACACCAGCCTGCCTGCATTCGTCTATGTGCTAAAATTGTAAGCGTCACATCCGTGATACCAACATTTGCACAAGCTGACAGATGATGTTCATTTCAAGTCAATATATATACGTACAATGATAGTAAATGAGATAGAAAGACCTGCTTATGTACCTCATGCAGAGTGTTAGGGATTTTGTAACACGTCTGTAACTTCCATGCTGCAGCAGTATGTGGCATGAAAATGTTTCGCCATGGACTCAAAGCACCAAGAAACACTTTTTAAGTGCAAATCAAATACCTTTCTTCTGATAAAATAAGAATAGTTAGAGTTGTAAAAGCTGGAGGTTCTCTTTAGTGGCCCTATGCTAATACTAATTTACTTTTTGAATTTATTCTGTTTAGGAGTGTGCAAATAGTAATCTTTTTGATTGAATTGAATAGTGCCAGAAGTAAATCAAATCTAATCGAATATCGAATACTTTTCAAATAACTTTTGAGTAATGAACAGCCATTTTCATAATTAATATAAAGTGATGTTCACTTGTAGTACTGCATTCGTAACATTATCAAGTTTCTGTCACTACATCGCGCATTATGAAGCGATGTTTACTAAAAGCACAAATGGATCATTATAAACAAATAAGCAGTTGGTTTGCATACCTAGGACTCATTGGAGAGTGCAAATGATTGCTGATAAGTCTGGCCCCCTGAGGGACGTAGCTTGTTCCAGTACTACATGAATTCTTATGCTTTACTATACTATGTCTGCAAGGATAAAATTTATTAGACTTTTGCTCCAATTTTATGTTTGATTTCATGCAGTTGGCATACCAAAATATTAGAAAAATATTCGTGTTTAAGAATTGTCTAAAGCTGCACGTTGGGCTTGTTGGTACTATATCATGATGGAGGCAAAAGGCGTAGTGCATCAAAAACAGGACAAAAAAAAGAACACGGCATTCAAATGTGTGTCGTCTATGTTATTCTTCTGTCCTATTTCTGACGCGCTACGCCTTTTGCCTCCATTAAGAATGGTGGCTGTTTTGATTCAAAGACCGAATTGGTTAGGACACCATTCAATTTGTTCTTCAAAGGTTTTTAATATTCGCACGCCCCTAGTTCCCCTGTTGTGCACTAAGATAGGAGGATTATGATGATGGCGCTTTTACCTCTTGCCTTGCTTACACCTGACCAGCTGAGCACCGTGCCTTCATGCCTCTCTGTTAATCTTGCAGAACATGCCCCTGCTCCAATCGGTGGCACCGGAGCCAGCAGTGAGTGTGGTGCCATTTCCATTTAGCATCATGAAGTTGCTGTCCAAATGCCAGCAGACCGAGATCCTCTTCTCCACCTTCATCCAAGGTCAGAGTTCGCTTTATCCCTAATTTTTTGGGCACAACTTGAGCTCTGAATTATCCCTGCCCAGTGCCAAAACATCATCATCACGCTGGGTTTGTAGTGGTCCTCGAAACCCTTTAAAATTCTTAGATATGAAAATGCCATTTTCAAGGCCTTTAGAAGGCCATATGTTTCACAGAACGATTTGAAACCCTGGAATTTTGCTTTTGGCTAAGCTTAGTGGACTTTATTTGCATATTTGACCAAGGCGCTTATGCAAGCCAAGGGCCAATCCAACCTAACCCATTTAGCATCTTTTTGTTAAGGAGCCACCTTGTTTGGGTGAGCTGGTGTTGATTTACGTGAAAAAGGCTTAGTGGAAACTTTTTTTCTTTTTTCCTTTTTTGTTCCATATGCAAGTAAACAAATGTTTGTTGGTTGTAATGCAGTGCTTTTTTTCAAGCTGTCGAGCATCGCAGCACTTTTATCTGTGAAAATGCTCTGTCTTGGCTTCGAAAGACCTTGAAAACCTTTAATTATTTCTGCACAAGCTGCTACAAATCTTGGTCATGCTTGATCTGGGCTGGGCATGAATGCGCCCCTGTTGCATTGTTGCTTTGCATGTTGCATGCTGCCACTTCATGCTATGCTAAATGCTCATTTATGGCACCAGCTGTTTTGGTCGTTCCTGCCCTCGAAATGTCTCTAAGCCATCTGTCAGCAGTGTCTCAACACTAGCTATCCCACAAAGCCTCCATAGTTGCTTTGGTTACCTGCATGGGGGTTTATTCAACCCTTAAAGTAGTCCTGGGCCTCTAATATCATTAATAAAGAGTGCTAATGCAAGCATATTTCTTTTAACATACTACCACTGTTACCACAAAGCTGGCTCCTTTGTTCAATATTATAAACAGTATCAGGGGATTAAAAGTGATCTTGAGCAGGGCAATAATGACTGACTGCAAGGAATAGCAAGAGACACAAAATGACCTTTAGGGGAAGCAAGCTAACAAGTTTGTAATTGTGAACTCCACATCTGTTCAAAAGCAAACCACCAACTATACTGCTTAAATACATAGTTTAAAACCAATTTTATATTGGTATGTGATTTAAAATGTATGTTATATTGGTATGGGTTCCCACCTTTGGCCAATTCCCCAGTATGGGTGTTGTAAGGTGCCACAACTGATATGCAAACACCATGTGGAGGGTATTTGCATACCCTTTGTGCAAATAGGGGTGTGCAAATACCCCACAAAGGCTAGTGCAAATATACATTTTTTGTGAGGTGAAGTCGAAGCAAATAGTAATTAGTGTTGAATAATTTTGTAGAGAATAGTTCAAATAGTTATGGGATTTGCATAAAACCTTCACATAAGTACCAGGTGTTGGCAGATCTAAGAAAGCTGGTTTGTTACTCATTAAAAAAAAAAGCAAGTTCATCTAGCCAATTTATTTTCAAAGTGCCGTTATTGAGATATTTTCATGCAAAAAATGCAAGAAAACTCCAGCTCCATGGAAAGTTTGTTTACAGGCTCTTAGTCACCGTTGTGCTTCAGTCTACATGGTGGTTGCGGCGGCAGAGGCATCTTGTGTTCGCCTGTTGTGCATTGTTGCGATGCTGCGAAGTGAGACCTTGACTGCATGATGCCTGCAGTTTACGCTGTGTTGCGAAAATTCAGCTTGATACTTTCTGTCTACATGTGAGCATAAACGTTCTGTTCTGCAAGAAGTGTGCAAATGAATCTTTTTTTAATTGACAGTAAAATCAGGTTGCGGGTTACATGCGAAATTCAATTTCAAGTGTGGCTTCATAGCAGTGCACGTTTTGCCTCGAGATGTGATTTCACAGCAGTGTGTCTCGCGCTGCCATAAAACCACCTTTAGGGCAAAGTTCTCCGTCATCAGCGGCACTGACGACATGGGGAGCAGAGCAGCTAGCCGACGATATGACATGGACGATTTCTGCAACGATGAATGGAGGCTGTTTCTTTTTAAAGAAATTGAGTGTTGTAAGCAATTGTTTTCCTAGAGTTATACATGTTAATTTTTTTTTCTTTCTGGGGTGTTGTAATCAAGGGGTGCAACTTATACACAGAGAAATATGCATATTCATGTACTCATTCGTTTTGAATACTTCAAATACTGAAATTTTGTCGAATATTAAAAAATTTCAAATATTCCAACAAGCCTAGTATGTATCCTTACACAGCACAGTGCCCCATCGACAACAGAGACCTCCGTATCGAATGCTTGATCGGCATTGCAGCAGAGTTTCAGCTAAAATAATAAAGATACTGTGGGGTTTCAGCTGGGGTCGCGATATCATCCGTACCATTTGGGATTGTGGTTGGCAGTGAGATTGCCACTTCGTGCACCTGTGGTGTCAATACAGTGTCTCACTACATTGGACTAATGCTAATTGCACTAATGCTGACATTCATCATGAAGTGGGTTCTGCCGGAATTTTTTTTCTTTTGTAGTTGACATGTTAAAGTCATATTCGTTTGAATGCTAATTAGGTGTCTCCTTTTGAAGTGGACTGTACTGTACTAAAGGTACCAATTCAGACGCAACCAATTCCGAAACTGCTCCAATGCATTCTTTTATTTTCAGGTTCACCTTCACTTGTAAGAGTGGCTTACTTCTTATGCTCCTAAACATTCATTTGGGACCACTCCATGCTTAAAAACCAGCTGCAGGGAAATTACATGTCATATTTTCATGTTATTAGTCAAAATAGACATTCTGATCGGCTGTTCCCTGTGTCTGCTTCAATTTATGCTGGCGGTACATGTACAGCAGTGACCCTCAAAAGGTCACTGCCATTGGCCATTGTCATTGTCATTGTCAAAAGGTCATTGACCACTGTTGTTGAACGGTCACTGCCGCTAGAAAGGTTCTGCTTCAGTTGCCTGCTGTCATTTCTTTTCCTTTTTGTATGCATGTGTTACTAACACGGTCACACACACCACAGCTTTTCACAAAAACTGGTCTCATTTGACATGGGGCGTGCTTGCAGAGCTGAGGCCCATTGGCGGGGACGGTGCGAACAACCACCCTGTGGACTGTGAGGGGCGTCCACGCCCTCAACCCAATGACCTCCTCTACGAGCAGCTGCTGGACAACCTGCATGCAATACATGACCGCGAAGTGCCACTTGGGCTTGAGGAACAGGCGCTGCTGCCGAATGAGATTCACAACCGCCCACGCGACCAGCATGCCTACCCCGTGCCATTTGCTGTGCCCCCTGTGCAGGCAACTCCTGTCTCGTGAGTAGCTTTCTTTCTTTTTTCCCATTTGTTTTTGTGAATTCGTTCCTTGTTTGCATGTTATCCTCTCATCTCTCCCTTATTGCTTTCCTTAATCGCTCTGCCTTGTTGTGGGCTTTCTGGCTCGAGATAAGTACAAGTAGTACTAGCAGTAGGAGGAGGAAGACATAGTAGTAGTAGTAGTAGTAGGATTAGGAATAATAGTAGCAGCAGTGTTAGTAGTATTTGTAGCAGTAGTACTACAAGCAGTAGGAGTAAAAGCCAGTGGTGGTAGTAGCAATAGTATTAGCAGTAGTATTACTAGCAGAAAGGGAAAGATGTAGTTGTAGTCACAGTAGTAGTAGTAGTAGTAGTAGTAGTAGTAGTAGTAGTAGTCCCTTATTATATCAAATAAATGCTTCTTTAATTTTTCTCTATATATACACTGATGAGCTTGAGAAAGCTGCAATAACAGGCTCCATGTGGGCAGAAGAATCCACACAGTGTAAATCACGAAAATGCTGCAGCAGTAATTGTTCATTGAATCAGGTACTTTAGACATATTCATGGCTACTAAACCTCGTGATTTCACATTCCTTTCCCCCTTCTCCAGTACAGGGTAGCCAGCGAGGGATACAAGTTTGAGGTTTATTTTCCTTCAAAGATGAAAGAGGGAACTGCGACAAAAGGCAGTAAAGCCTGACGAGGTCACAGTTCCCCAAAACAGTTGATACAGCAGTGAGCAACACAGAAATAAATATTAACATAGTATGATAGTGAACAAAATAAATTGCATCAAATGACAGTATTATCGGGAAAAATATTGCTTCTGATACAAAGACAGTGCACCATAAATCAAAGGCAGTGTATAAACATGGCATGAGGTCGCTAAAGAAAACACACACACAAACAACTTGACACGACAACAAGAGATGCTTCGCTAAGTAAAAAACTGAGATTATATTGAGTCAGTGCTGATTAGCAACTGTTTGATGTCTTTTTTAAATTTGTTCTTAGGGAGATCAAACATGGCACTTAAAGGTGGGTTGTTGAGAACGACTGGAATCTGGTAATCGAGCTTTTGTTTGCCGTAATGTGGCCTCATTTTATGGACCAAGTTTCTGTGTTTCCGAAGGGGGTATTTAGTAAGACGGCAGTTTGGAGCAATAAAATACAAACGATTACGATGGATGTACTGGTTTGCTTTAAGTAAATTGTCCTTATGATAGAGTGGTAACGTTGGTAGGTTTTCCGACCTACCATGGTAACCCACAGTAGCCCGCAATGCCTTCATAATCTGGTTAACCTCCTTCTCTTTCCTTTGCCTTTATCTCCCTCTCCCTCTTCTGCGTGATTTCAGGTTGTGCTGTACAGGTCAGTTGGGCCACAGAAGCTCCTTTGCATTGTTTTAAGGGGCCCCTCACCAGATCTGGCCATTTTGAGATGAAAAGCACAGAGCATACATTGCGCGTTGACAATTGCGTCTGCAGAGTGTTACATCGCTATGCACCATGGAAAAACCTGAAATTTCAGACCGAGTGTCATTTTCTCTTGTCCTTGTGGCCACCGTGCTCCAAGCCAGAGGAGGACGTACACGTGCTAGTGCGCCTACATACACGTGGTCACACTGTGACGTCGCTAGTGGTGACATGTGACTTCGAGAATTATTCAAGTCAACATCTGTTATTTGTGTAATATGTTGCTTGAATAGACGAATTAAAGCTTAGAGAAATAATAAAACACACAAACCGAACGTGTGCATGTTTTCTTTTACTTCGCAACGCAGCAAAAGAGATGTACTTCTGTTTCATCTGCTTGTTCCCACATCGTGCAGTCGCGCGCGCAGACACTGAAACTATGTAATTTTTTACCATGTTCCAGCATGGGATCATGCTCTGTGATTCGCTTGTCTCCGTCTCAGTATTTGTGTAGCACAGACTTTTACCACTAGCCCTCGTGCTGAGTGCACAAAATGGTGCACTGCGCGAAACTAGACAATTGCAACAGCTCGCGCGACGCCATCAGCAGAAACGTGCCGCGCCACAAGAAAGCGTGGAGAAAACAAAAAATGAAGGCGGGGCCCATGACGTATGCTTCACGGGATCCTCGAGGTCCGGTATGAAGAACGCAGGGAAGGAATTTCGCTTGCAGAGGCTAGACGGGGCAAGCTGAGAGAGTGTCCCGCTTGGCAGTGGAGCTTGCCTCCTGAAATCATGGGCTCGTGGCACTGAAATATTTCTATCTCGGCTATTAATGAACTGAGTCGAAAAATTTTGGTGGCAGAGCGCTCCCTAGAGGACACGTAACAGCTTCCAGTGTATAACCAAATTTGCTGTGGGGCCTGGTGAGGGGCCCTTTAACATTTTATTTTATGCTGAGACAATTGTGACACAGCTCAAGCATGGAAAAGATGAAAACATTATGCATAAACCATCAGCAATGATTGTCCATGTAAGCAAATAGCCCGAACGAATGAACAAGCGAGCGAGCGACAGTCCCTCCCCTCTTTGCCACCAATCCCGGCAACTAGGTTGCCCGAGAGCCATGCACCCTTTCCTTCAGCACCTTCCCTTGCATTGCTGGAGTTTCTTTATGGCAGCCGTGGAGAGAGAATGTGGCCATTTGCTCTCTTTGGTGGGGTGTCAGTGCCGTCAATGTTCGATGGAACGCTCGCCTGCTTCTGCGATGTATTTTTTGTAGGCAAGAATCCGCTATGGATTCTTGTCCGCCGCATCATCCACGATGGGCTAGTCACTGTTAGGCAGCCAGCAATATGAGCAAAAGAGCAAGCGACACCCTCCCCTCCTCCTCCCACCAGTTTCCCTGCCGCCACTCGCTTGCCTGAGAACATGTGCCCTTTCCTTTGCCTACCCGGGATGAACGAATGAGCTAGCTAATGACCAACAGTGTGAACCGCCACTCCTTCCTGCCGCTTCCAACTGCTTGGCAAGGATTCCCCTCTCCTCCACCTTACCCCTCACCCCTCTTCGAAGCTCACTTGCTCGAGAGCATGCACCCTTCCTTTCAGTAATTTCGTCGCCTTCCCTCAACCAAATTCGACCACCTTTGTACGGCCAGTCTACCACAAAATCGTCCAAAAGAGCCTAAGAGAGCTATTCGCTATGAAAATACCTCTAACTGCCTCACTGATGAAGCCACTGCACGTCTCCAGGCTCATCAAAGTTTGGCTCTCCTCTGCGAGGCAAGTCATTCCCCATACAGCATTTGAACAGACTGGTGTAGCGAAAGCTTGCACAGTCACCTAAATAGAATGCACCACGTTTTATTTTAGAGGGTACAGCCATGAAAACCAGCTGGCGAAATAAATTCATAGTTTTTAACATAGCTTTCACTACACATGGTGGCATTATGTCGTCCCTGAAAATTTTGTGTGCCCTTAAATCTTGCGACATTTTTTTTATAGCAAAATTCATGTAAATTAAGCATAGGTGAAAATAAACCGTTTTACAGCATATTTTGTGTGTCATTGATGCGCTGGTAAACAATGACAAAGCAGATTGATAGCCATTAATGACAGCCTTTGCGAATGCAAGTCACTGTACTGATGATTCAGTCCATCACGATCATCATCATCAGTCTACCCTAAGTCCACTGCAGGATAAAGGCTTCTCCAAGAGATCTTCACTTGCTGTTTACCTGCAGCCAATTGAACCTAATCTATGTTCGCCCATTTCTTAGGTCCATTGCACCATCTAATCCTTTGTTGCACTCAACTGCGTTTATCTTACCTCAGCTTCCAGTCTGTTGCTCTGAACAGGGCCAGGATAAAGTAAAACTACTTCACTCTTTTTATTAAAAATCCGCCATTAGCGCTCTGTGATTAGCCAAAATGGCTCAGGCCCCGCCCACTATAAAATAAAGCTATTCCTCGCTCACGTGGGTGGGACATGGGCAATTTTCACCAACTACAAAGGGTAAGGGTGGATTTGGAATAAACACAGAGTGGTATAGTTTTATGTTATCCCAGCCTAGCACTTCCCAAGCTGAATATCATTAAAGTTGCCTAAGACAGGGAGTGGTGCCATCATTATTTCCTAGCTAAGAGACTGAGCTCAAAAGGAAAATGATGACTAGAGTGTATTGTTTCATGTTTGCAGAATACTTTACTTGTGAGTGATGGGTGCCTTCACAATCTCTCCCTTTGCAGCTGGCGTTGCTTCGTCGCCAGCTTTTCGAGTGCCAACAGCACTGCCGGAAGCAGCCCTACCACTCCCATTTCACACGTGGTTCTCACCTTTATTCCTGCGACGTTTGAAAACCTCCAGCGCCTCATGATGTGTCCAGACGATGAAATCGCTTCACTGGAAGCAGAGGTTCATCACAGCCATGGCAGTCATGGTACCAGTGGTGTACCTAAGGACTATGTTGTGTTGAAGACAGAGTCTTCGTCCGAGCCAGTCGCTATCAGCTGTAGTGACCGCGAGGCTCTCACGTCGTCTGCCACAGAGGATCCTGCTGCTGGCGAAGTGTGCGATTTGTACAATGCAGCAGAATCTCAAACTTTTCGGCAGCTGGCGACTTCGCACTCTGACCCAGCACTGTCTTCGCATGGAGCTGAGAAGCATGAGTTGCTGCCACGGCAACGATCGGCTGACTTGCCAGACTTTGGCAGCCAAAGTCAGTGCAGGACTTCGACACCATGCCCGCCTGTTGCGAGGGACGACGATGGCAGCACATCTCCCAAATCGCAGGAAGCCAAAGGGGCCGCTCGGCGCCTGGTGTCTGTCAGTCTTCCGGTGTATGTCTACGATGCGCCAGTGTCGGCTGTGATTGGCCGACTGGTTTACCAAGGCGGTGTGAGGCAGTGGAAGGACACGTACCTTGACCTGACAACCCGGTCAGAAGAGAATATGCGGGCCGGATCAGAACCCGGTTGGGTGGAATACAAGGCAGATGGCTCAGAAGGTGAGTCTCTTGGTAACATCACTCAGCCTGCATTAAGGGTTATGATTCTTATCAATCTCAAGCATTGAGAGATTGGATGCTTTCTTAAGAGAAACTTTAGTCACATCGACTGCAGGCACAGTCAGGCTAACTGATGTGATAGATGATGTGAGCAGATGATGTGAGCTTTCTGCTCCTTTTTTTTTTTGCAATAGGGACTGCAAAGCCATGACTGACAATGCCACCACAAATTTCAAGGCACTTGTACGAACTCGCCATCAAAGTAGGCTATGAGAGCATAGGAATAGCATAAGTGAAAAGAAGTGACGGGCAAGCGGGTGCACGATAGAATGCAGACTCACATGTGGCCCGTTGATCCGGATCACAGGAAGCTTTGTATACTTGAGGTAAAGAAGATCATCTTGCTTGTTGTCTTGTCTATTATGCTACCTAATCAAGAAGTCCCAAACTCACTCATTCAGTGAAAAAGCAGTCATGAATGGCACCAATCTCAAGACCATTTGGTGGGGTGACAGTCAGGTTGGGTTTGCCATCGGTCGCTGTGAGTCACTCCTTGGTGACCATTTGCGATCTCTTGCCATTCACAGTCAATCGTGCAACTGTTGTCCTTTGTGAGTGTGGGTGCGCTTTAATGGAAATGACACAGCAGACAAGATGAACAGGAGCAGACACACATTCGGCATGTCAACTTCTGTTGTGTTGTTGACTACACTTCCAGGTTTTCCTCAAATGCTTGATTGTGTGCTTGCACTAAGGTGAAACCTAAGTTTCTCTAATAAAGTGCTAATAAAAATTGTATTTGGTCAAAAGGCCAGAAACATACCTAAATATATATATATATATATTTTTTTTTTCATGGAAGAAGATTTTATAAAGAGACATGCAATGTTGTATGCCACGAAGACATCATATCATCATCTTTATCATCATAATCAGCCTGGTTACGCCCATTGCAGGGCAAAGGCCTCTCTCATTCTCATACCCCGGTCATGTACTAATTGTGGCCATGTTGTCCCTGCAAACTTCTTGATTTCATCCGCCCACCTAACTTTCTGCCGCCCTCTGCTACGCTTCCCTTCCCTTGGAATCCATTCCATAACTCTTAATGACCATCGGTTATCTTCCCTCCTCATTACGTGTCCTGCCCATGCCCATTTCTTTTTCTTGATTTCAACTAAGATATCATTAACTCGCGTTTGTTCCCTCACCCAATCAGCTCTTTTCTTATCCCTTAACGTTACACCTATCATTCTTCTTTCCATAGCTCGCTGTGTCGTCCTCAATTTAAGTACTAGAACCCTTTTCGTAAGCCTCCAGGTTTCTGCCCCGTACGTGAGTACTGGTAAGACACAGCCGTTATATAAACTTTTCTCTTGAGGGATAATGGCAACCTGCTGCTCATGATCTGAGAATGCCTGCCAAACGCACCCCAGCCCATTCTTATTGTTCTGATTATTTCAGTCTCATGATCCGGATCCGCAGTCACTACCTGTCCTAAGTAGATGTATTCCCTTACCACTTCCAGTGCCTCACTACCTATCGTGAACTGCTGTTCTCTTCCGAGACTGTTAAACATTACTTTATTTTTCTGCAGATTAATTTTTAGACCCACCCTTCAGCTTTGCCTCTCCAGGTCAGTGAGCACGCATTGCAGTTGGTCCCCTTAGCTACTAAGCAAGGCAATATCATCAGTGAATCGCAAGTTACTAAGGTGCATCCTTTATCATTGCACGAGTGGAATTTTGGATTGCAGCAGTTGGTGTTCTTATAACTCTCCTGTTAGCTTCTTTACCACATCTTAATTACTTGTTCAACCATTCTCAATCAGCTGACAGCATATGTATGTGAAAGCACTTGTGGTTCAGTGTAGCTTGGTGAGAAAGCATTGCTTGTTGATCAAGTGTTGTATGCATAATTGTTTCCACTTTATAAGAAAACAATGAATTGAAGCCAAGTCTTATTTATTTATGCATTTCAGGCCTTAAGCAGGAGTGGGCAATGAATACAGGATTATGCAGTAACAGCATATGCTTTGCAACTAAAGGAAAGAATCTACATGACAAAGGACATGTGCACGCAACCGAAAAAAGTATACAGTCGACTTCCATTAATTTGACTCCAGTTGATTCGATCATTTTGGTTAATTCGATCCCTAACGAAGGTCCTGGCCAGCGTTTATGCATATTTATGGGCCCGAACTTTTGCTATTTGGGCTCCTAAAGTTGGCTTTTGCTAGATAATATGAACTTGATCATTCAGCACGCGCATGCCTGACCCCTTGGTGACCCCAATAGTGACTCCTTCAGCGGCAGCGGCTGTCTCGTAAGAGCTTAGGGGACAGCGAATGCCTTGAACATGTGTCATCTCCTGTCAAATTGCCTATTTTTCAGTATGCCCTAGGTAGATTTTCAAAAATTAACAGTAGCTCACCATGTCTGATTACGGTTTTTACCCAGTCCTAAGGCTCACCTTTTTTTCTTTCTTTTTCCTCGAGAAAATTGGGCCAAGAATTGCCTGCGCCGGTGCAGTCGAGTACAAAACCAAAATCACCTTCGTGGCGCTTGTATGCTTTACCAAATAACATGAATGTATTGCGGCGAAGATGACTTTTATGACTGTGCGGCAAAATTGACTTTAAAAAACCAGCTGCCATTGTGAAACACATGAGACCCTTGCCCATGTTCTTGCTAAAAAACCAGGTGCGCATTAGATTTCTAGTTTATTTAGGAGCTTTCATGTCATTTCTATGTTACTTTTCTACTTTGGGCACATAGAAAGCGTGGACGCATTTAATTCAGGGGAATGTTAAACCTCTGTCACAAGGCAAATCGAATGTGATTTCCAACTAATGGCATTTGTTGAGGTTAATGCCATTATCACAGACATTGTCACACAGCAAAAACTAATAGAGGCAAGAATAGCGTCAAACCCACCTTTGTCCAGTTGTTATTTTCAAATAAGCTAAATTTCGTTTGTATATGTGATCCTCCCTTTCACACCATGCTTTTGGATCACTAACTGGTCGACACTACCAACCAAGTCGAGTCAAGCCAAGTCGAAAGAAGGTCAGCCGAGCAACGTGACCGAAAGCATGATGGGCACATCCACTACCTCTGCTGAAGGGGAACAAACGAGAACATTAGTTGTGTGTCATTGCCACTCTGATGTGCATGTAGGTCGCTAATATGCACATTGTTGGGGCGTGCCATAGTAAAACATATGTGTGCATTTACGTAAAGTCAATCGGATTGCCCTCTAATTGCCCGACTGTGAGCAGCTTTCTTTAATTATGCAATGTGATGCATTTAAAGGTCATTAAAGTAATAATTAGGTAATAAAATTGACAGAACAATAGTTAGTATTTTTTGTTAAAAAACAAAAAAGCATATACTGCTTGCGAAGCTGACCGGCAGGCTCCCGTTGCCCAGGATACACACTAGATTCCAAAACGAATGCAAGTGAGTTTGGCGAACTCATTCGTTTTGAAATGTTGTTTTCAGCTAATGTCATTTTGTTTTACTCTGTTACAGCAAACAAATGGCATTATGAGCAAATGTCATTAATTGTAGATGACATTATATCTACTGTGTGACAGGGGCATTAAGATCAGGGAAGTATTGCCAAATGAATAAGTAGTCTGTTTTGGCATTTTTTATGTATATTGTTTAGGTCGACCGGACGAATAATTCTATCAATTTCGTCGTTCCCATCAAAGTGGAATTAATGTCGACTGCGTTGTTAAATACAAGCCTCCCAAGGGGGGGGGGGAGCATGCTCTGATGCATACACTATTGATAGAGGAATTAACTACACAAGTAACACAATATATAGGAATGATCAAACCAAGCAATGCAAAATATATTTGGAAAAACACTTACCTGTGTAATTTTCTTTTTAATTTACATGGTGTAAATGAAATATTGTTAGTGCAATAGGAAATCACAGTTCAATGTTGGAAATCACATGTTATCATGAATCTAATGTTAAACATGCGACTACATCTGCATCTAGAACATACCAGTTGGAGATAACATGAGGAAAGAATCATTTTTTTAAGAAATTTGTTTTTCGTGCTTACTTGATGACTTTTTTTTTACAATGTGCATTTCACTCACATTTCCGATTGTTAAAAATGAGGGATTCAGTACTAAATGATCATTTTTCTGGACAAAATTTGCAGCCTGTGCAAGTTAGTGGACTAGCATCTGCTAATTGTCCCTTTAAGAGGTTGGCATGCACTTTGCAGTTGTGCAGTTGGCTCCATCCGGGCTCAAGGTACATCTACTTCGTAGAAATCCTAAGGCTAGCACCAGTTTTCAAGACGTCCATCTTCAAATTGGCAATGAAAAGCTTCAGTGTTCGCTATCGCAACTGACAGCCAGGGCCATCAAGATGACCTCAATATTTGTCAAAGTGGGGCAGTGACTGGTTCATGAAGCTTAATGCTATGAAATGTAGAATCATGCATGTATCCCATTTACCTAACAGCTCGAACATGTGCAAGTATCTTAACGGCACGGGCCTCTCATCTGTTGATGCATATGAGTATCTTAGTATCCACAATTCCGAGGATATCTCATGGAAAATGCATGTTGCTAAGGCTGCTAGCACTTCTGACCGCACCCTAGGATAGTTACATTGTAATTTTTCATCTGCACCCACATCGCTGAAGCTAACCCTCACAAAACTCTGGTAAGACCTAAAATGGCATTGCATGCACTATATGGGACTCAAATCAAAAGCAATCTTAGTCTAACCCTTGAACTCATCCAGAATCACTCCGCTCATTTTATTCTGCCGAACTACACTCATGACTATTCTGTCATGGCTACGAAGAACACCCTTAATCTTCCAGCCTTATCACTGTGCCATAAATCCACACATTTATGCCTCTTCCACAAAATATATTTTCATAATCCAGTTTTAAGAAATTCTCTCCTTACTTCCCGTCAGCACATTTCTTCTTGCATTTACCGCTGACACATTGTAGCTTTTCCGTCTTGTCATACCAGTGCACATAGCCACTTTTTTTATTCCAAGAACTTGCATCGACTGGAACCTCCTTCCCAGCACCGTTGCTGTCATTGGTCAAAAGGCAAAAAAAAAAAAAAATTTTTTTTTTTGACACTTCTAACTTCAAAGCAGCTTTAGAGAACGTTCTTTAGTTTATGCATATTGTTTTGTTTTTTTATATATATTATACATTTTTTGTCTAGTCCAATACACCAATGCATTTATTTCTATTGCTATCCAAATGTATTATGTTGCACCATTTCCCACTTTGATTGTGTTTGACGTATCGTGCACTTTCAAGAGTGCCTTATCACCCTTTCTGTGATTCCTGCAGTGGACCTGAAAGTATGTGAAAATGAACAAATAAATAAATAAGTAAATAAATAAATAAATTTTTGGCCCACAATGTCTGTGGAATTCCAGTGTAATCTGCACCAAGTTTGGCACAGGTATTTTGAAACTGATGGTAATTTCAGGATTCTTACTATGATAATACTAAACGTCCTCCGAGGACTCGTTGGTTTCACTGCTCTATGTTCATTAAATTTATTTGTTAAATTGTGAACTTCTTGTGCACAGCAAAAAAAAGTAATAGAGAAAAAAAAAAAGAAGAGAACCGGACACTGAAGGCACCAGGCAAACACCTTCTTTTGTGTTTGTGCGTGTGCGTGTGTGTGCACACATGCATGCGTATGTTGAAGTTTAGCAAGTGTGCGCCTCCGTTAAAGGAGTACTGACATGTTCTGCCTTGTAATTTTTTTAAAAGTTAAATGAGGGTCCATGGCCTCTAAACCTAAAAAAATAAGGTAAATACTGGCAGGCGCCAGAGCTCCCTTAAAGGGGGCCTGAACCACTTTTTATCAAAGTGAATAAACACATTTGAAGTTAAAATAGGCTATTTCAGAAATACTTTGCCACAAAAAGGGCTTCAATGCATTCAGCAGAAGTAGAGTTATTGGCAATCAAACACTCCCTTCGTGGTGTTTCTGCTCCTTCTTCAATGCCTTGCACTGTGAAGGCTATGAAGGAACGGGGCGTGCCCACAACGCTCCACCTACTGAATGTCACCGTGGTGTGCAGTTCAAGTTTGATTTTGGATGTTAACATAGACGCCACTACTTCCGATTTTGGTGCCTATGACGCTAAACATAAGACAAACGCAGTTGTTCTCAGAGAGCCAAAGTGCATTTAGCCAGTGGACTCGTCACGAGATGCCGCAAAGGCTGCGGTATCTATGCTACATAACAGACCGCAGCTACATGCAACTGGAGCGCATATGCACAGTGTTTGCTTTGTGCACCACGAGGCTTGAGTGCATGCTTGTGCTCATATGCTCTAGTTTGACCGTGCTACATGGTGCAGACCAGCTTTGTCCTTCACCAGCTTTACCGATGGATAGCAGCCACGTCCAACTTGCGCATCTTGAAGCGCTATCAATTAGTCTGCCAAGGCATGTAAGCAGGAGCGGGCAGCCAGGAGAGCCGCTGGCAAGCGTGCATGTGGTCTGACCATAAGTTTCACGCGGTATGAGGCTTGTTGAAATTAGCAAGACCCAACGGCTACAACACCAACCAATAAGCAGGGTGGCCAAAGTTTAATTCCTACGCGAGCTGCCGCGGCCGAGCGTGAGCAGATGATAGTCAGCTTCTTCTGGAAGTACGTAATGGTTATTGCAATTTGAAAGCATATTTTTGCTTACCTCAGCCTTTTTATCAAACTTCGTCAATAAATATACACAGTAACAGTAGGAATAAGCGCACTGATTCAGGCACCCTTCTTGATTGATGTCAGGTATTGGCCAATAACAGGCATGTATGGGTATCTGCCATATTACGAAATAAAGCGCCCAAAAAAGAGCGAGGAGCAGGCATCTGTTGAAAAGAGAATGTTCGAGAGAAAGGTGACTTCACACTGCGCTTGCAAGATCTATTTGCTGTACACAACTGCAAAACTTGACTTAGATGTTCACAGCAGCATATGCTATTCACGGACTAAGTTTTTTCACCAAACCCGAATGGTGGTTCAGGACCCCTTTAATAGTTTACCATGATACTCGCTTCCACTAACCAGCTTCAGTTTCAGTACACCCAGGATGTGGGTGCATCGTGATGTGACAACGCACAGGATCATTTCATTCCTGTAATCACTATGGCTACCACATGTCAGTGTAGCCAGGCTAAACTAAACCAAACTAAAGCCGAATGCCCCTGACGACTTCACCTGTTGGATGATGGACAGCAAGTGCCTGAATTCATTGCTGCAGTGCTTGCATCAAACAGGGCTGCGTGCATTTAATAGACGCCTCTTGCCAATTTTTGCATGCATGCAGCACTCTTGTTACATGTTTATGAGAAAACATTAGCGTAGCTAGCCTTACAGTTATATGATGTCAGCAAATATTACTCCATGTCAAGATATGATGTTAGTGACCCCAGGTCCAGCATTTCGAGACATCTTTTGTATAATATGAGAAACCTCATGAGTGTTTCCCCACTTTTGCACTTCCTAAGTGTCATCTTTTTACGTTTGAGAATTGTGTGGTAGAAGTTCTACAATTTCAAAAATATGGGTCAGTACTCCTTTAACTCTCCCAAGTTCTCTCGTAGAAAGGGAACACATTATATTCGGATTAAAAAAATTTTTTACCTGTTATATTCACCTGTTTACCTGTTATATTCACCCGAATGAAATACACCTGCTCTAAACAAGAGGCTTTTCCTCAGAACACATGTAAGGCTCGACTGTGATTGTTCGAACAGATAATAGCTAGATTAATAGATTGAATGTGCGACTCGAACTGAGTTGGTTGACCTGGCTTTCTTCTGGCAAGCAAAGCGGAAGAGGCTGCAGCCTGCACAAGTTTGCCTTTTGGTGACATTGGTATAAGCACCTAGGATGATTACAGCTCAAGATAGGTAGTTAAAGGGTTAATGTGTAGTTTTCTGCATTGCATGTTTTCAAATCTATTTCAGGCTCACCTTACAAGACCATTTCACCAGAGCCCAAGTCGGATGACTCTGAGCTTGGCAGTGACCGCTTTCCAGCAAGGAAGCACTGTTCGCGCCTGCGCAAGGCTTTCTCCAAAAGCTTTGTGTATGGTGTGTTTAGGCAAGTTTGTCATGAATACCAGACGGGTGACAAGGGAATTGCTGCTAACAGACTTGCCTGTTTGTTGGTTTGCTTGATTCCTAGTCATTTAGTCGTCCACTTCAAAACTGTCTAGTACGTTTAAGAGCAACATAGCACCTGCTTCAGGAAGAAATGCCAGCTTTCTTGAAGACAATGCAGTACAACATCTCGTCTTGGCAAAACTCTCAGACGCAGCGTTGCGGCACTGTTAGCATTAAATGCCTGCGTTTCTCGAACAATGCATGAGGTTGCTTCAGAGGCAAGTGAGAGAAATTCTAGCCTAACTTCATATGCCACAAAATCTTCACACATGCAAGCCCTCGTGACAATTTCTTTTTAATTTTGCTCTTGAGGTCTGCTTGGTAGCACGACCCCATGAATCTCGGTATATGTGGGGAACGAGAGAAAAGAAAAGAAGAACCCAGACTTTGAAAAACAACCGAGACTTCTTGCAGCATCAGCTTTCTTTTTACATCTAAATATAAAAACTGAAAAAATAGAAACAAGAACAATCGTGCAGTCAATTGCGACCCCATCGCCCTTACTGGAAATTTCTTCTTCAAGGGGAACAATTGCAAGCCCTTAACCCAACCATGAAAGAAGTTCCATGGGTTATCCAGTCTTTTCAGATAGGGATAAAGATGTGCTGCTTCCCTCACTGTAGGGCGCTTGTGGCGCCGGACATCTGAGGACATCACAGACCTGTTATTGCTCTGTTTCGCACGGCCAGGAGCCGTTCCTATAAGAAAGTTGTAAGGTGCTGGGAACCCTGCGCCTACTTAATAGGCTAGTCTTATTCATTATCGGAATTAACCAGACAAATTGCTCCACCAACTAAGAACGGCCATGCACCACTGTCCACTGAATTAAGAAAGAGCTCTCAATCTGCCAATCCAATTTTGGACTGCATAATAAGCATAGTTAAAGATAATAGAGAGTTTTAGAATAGCGGCCCCAAACGTTTTGGGGCCCCAAAGAAATAGCGTCGAAACCACTGCGCATGCGCGAGACGCAAACTGCGTTTGGGTTTTGCGTTGGGAACGCTATTTCACCGATTTAGCGGGAGCTCAAATAGCGTTCACAAAAGCTTTGCGTCAACAAACATGGCGGCACCCATCGAAGCGACGGCTCTAACCTAGCACCAAACCGGGTTCGATTCGCGGTAACGCGTGAAGTTCGCAAGCTAGGAGAAGTGACTGCAGTTATCGCTTTCTCTCAACTAACGTGCGTTATGAAGACTGATTCATTAGACGCCGCTGATTCCGAATTCGAGTGTGGATTTTATGGCTCGTAGGCCTAACACGGCTAAGCTTGGCTGGTGAAGGCACGTAAAGTTGGTTTTGTTGCTCAAAACTAAGCACAACTAATTGTTTGCTGCTTGAAGAATAACCTCTAAATTGTAATTAAACGCGAATGCACGCAAGTAAAATTTACTATTCATATCATAAAATGGTAAATTTTATTTAATTATTTCTAATAGCTTTTCTTTGACGCCGTAGTGGCGCTGTCAGCGCAAGACGCTCTCCGCAAACGTAAAACCCTATTCTAAAACTCTTCACTCCTGCGTGCCCCAACGTTAACGCCCGCAAAGCTCTTTGGGGCCCCAAAATATTGGGGCCCCTATTCTAAAACTCTCTAATGTAGATATAGAGGAGCGTCTGAACAACCTTTAATGTTTGAAATATGAGTAGAAATGTCACGAAAATCTAGCAAAAATAGCAATTTTTGATAGTGAAACTGAAAAAGAAATATCGCCATCAGTGCTCGTCGGAGGTCATGCATTACAACTCTTTAGCAGGACTTTCCAGATTGCTACCACGCACCCATGCGATCTCTGAGGCCACACTGTTGCGTAGCGTAGATACCATGGTTGCCACATGGTGCCGTGACGAGCTGTCTCACCATCTAGACATTGGGAGAAAAGCATGCTCCGATTGGTCTCTGTGGTTCTCCAGGTGTGCTGACGCCCAGCAGCCTGAGTGCCTGACACCCACAGCACACTTGCTGGGATTTACCGTATTTACTTGCATAATGAACGGACTTTCCTGCCCAAAAATTTGTGCAAAGTTTGTTATGTGGGGTAAAATTCTGAGCGATTTTTTTCTTCCGCGGCCACCTTTAAAAAAGACCGTTTCGCCCAAAATGCGAACCATCGATTGCGATAGCAAATGTGTAGACAGCTACACGAAGTAAGGATAATAGTTTTATCGGCTGTATAAGCTTGCAAACATTCGCTTCAACGAAATCTGAGGGGCGAGAATGCAGCGCGCACAAAAGTATGAGCCACCATCGACTCGGCCCTCGACCCAGATCACTTTTTATTTTTATCTCCGGGACCTCCTCCTGTACTAATGATGAATGATGTAAAAACAAAAATAAAATAATAAAGATAGGGTGCGCCACAGCTGCGCATAGCACAGTTGCTGCCAGAGTAAAACGGCACCCTCTCCGCCCCCCCCCCCCCCCCCTGGCGGCATGTTTCTTTCCTGCTTTCGTCCCTTGTTCACGGGAGATTCAGTCGTGATCATCGGCGCCCCTCAGGCGCGGTTTTGCAATATCCAGTTGCTGCCAGAGTACAATGCTGCCATCCCCTGCTCCCCCCCCCCTCGCCCAGAGGCCTCTTGCGGGACATTGAGTCGCGATCGTCGGCTTCCCTCGCACGCTTTCACTCACACCTACATCATGCGATGTGCAGCAACGACGGCGGAGGCAAAACTGCACCTGGGGTGTCCATATAATTGGTGTCGTAATAAAAGTAGGATACACGGTGTGATTTGGCATCCGACATGCTGTTGGACACAATCGCACTAGCCGAAGGCTATATCAGACGCCAAATCGTACCGTGTATTTCCTACTTCACGGCAGCACATTCAGGTTGCAATCATTATGCAAGAAGAAGGAAAAACACACTGTTTGATTGGAAAAGTGGAGGCTGCGTTCATTAACGACTGCATTCATTATGTGAGTACATGTGGTACATAATAGTGATACCACCAGGTGCACACATCGTCTGCTTTGGTGCTGTTTAAAGGCTGCTAACAGCAAAAACTAAAATTACCAAGATTGGTTAAGTGGTATGTACTACTCATTTATAACAAATTTAGCCAAATGGAAATTTTGTTGCAGTTCGCCTTTAAGAAACATTAGTCTGCGAGTCTCTGCTGGAATGCCTTGTATACACAGCATTTCTCTCTCAGCTCTTAATTGTTCTCACTTCTCAGAGCCCTTTGCGAGGGACTCCCCGTGGACATGCAAGATGTCTCGACCGTTGTGGAGGATGCCTGTGAGGAAACGGCGCTCACTCTCGACATCACGGAATTCATCCAAGCAATCTGTGGCCACACTCGTGACTTCCGCATCAAGTCCACTGTGGAGCACTCCCACCGCACGAGCACTGGAGCTCTTCGGCCGGATGGCACTAGCAGCAATGAGGCCAGTTGTGAAGGTGCTCTGGGTCTGCCTGCTGAAGAAGCAGATGCCTCCGCCAGTGCAGATGAAAATTGTCACCCTACGAGTGATGCGTAAGTGTTGCACTGCTTCATTGGTCATTGTGTGGTAATGTGCATGCCTCCTTGGGTGAGTGGCGCTAAGCAGGCTGCTTACACCTGCTTCCTCGCATCTTGTGTCTATGTCATGTGTATTATATGCACCTCGGTGTGATGCTTAAGCTGTGTTATTTCAGATATTCTTGGTAGCAAGAGACAAAGCACACAGTAGTGTGAAGATACAAAAAGGTCATTTATTGCTTCTTCTAACTGCCTATGCAAGAATGACAGCAGGCTGAAATGCATACAAGGAATAGTTCCTCAATGGAGACATGCTGAGAAATCAAGGAAATTAAATTCACCACGCAAGGTTATTGAGTGAGTGTTTGCCAATGCTTGATTTCATTCATGGGTGCTGCTGTTCTGCGAATTAAATCGCTTCTGAGTGATGGTGTTTTCCGAAGGCAGCATCACACTCCAGCCGAATCGTAACCTTTTACATGGTAGTTCTGCAAAGCGCACCAGCAAATGTGCAGTCGGTGCATTGCTGTCCACAACTGAAGAACCGGAAGCAAGCACCTTTCACGACCCGAGTTATTCACACCCTCAAATGGAGCCACTATCTGAACACTCGTACCATCTCTTGTCATAGCTGCATAACTATGCACCGACTCTCCCAATCGTGTTTGTGTTTTGCGGGGAAGCCGAATGTCGGGAGATGCGAGAGTCATGCACAGAAGACAAGTGTCATGGGATGTGAGAGAGTTAAGCTTCTCTTCACAAAGCAGAGCAAAAAGTGAAGTTTTGTGAGTGTTGCTCTGCACTTCGTCCTTCTTTTACTCTTTGTTGCCTCGTGAGCCCCTGCATACTCAACTAGGCCAAGCATGTCGCTTCTCCGGTGTCATGTCCTGCTTGGCAACACCGCCCTTTTGCATGGCTCAAATCAGAGTCGGTGCATATTAATTATTCTCACTGGCATAATTTTGGACGGGTGTGGTAGAAAAGTGTGTTCATGTTCCTCCTTATCTGTGGTCCTTGTTTAAAGTTGGGCTGGCAAAAGGCAGTTTCTGCTAAGTTTGATGTGGCTGGTTCATTAATGGTGGCGTGATTTCATTTCTGAAATGTGGTGCTGTTGAGTTTATTAATATGTGAAGGCTATGATTGCTGCCAACTGACCGATTTCATAGGAGCTTCACCACACTGCTTCCACATCAAGGTATGCCAGGGACTGTGCTTAGCAGACTAAATGACATCTATCATGGGAAACACATAGTTTCATATTTGTTATTTATTTAATGTTTCCTTATTATGATAACATGGAATAGCCTTTATAATGAAGGGGCACAGAGGTGAAGATGAGGAAATTAGGAGAGGTACTGTTTGGATGGAATTGAAAAGGTTTGCCTGCACCAATACACTATGTATAACTTCGCCTTGCCCCTCCTGAAAGGGCAGAATATTGAGAAAAGAAAGTACTAATCTGCTGTAAGAACAACAATGCAGCTGGCCTGATTGTTCAACTGAAAGTCAACTTTAGCTTGAGTACAGTGAAAAACCCACGAGATCTACTGACACAATGGCATCACCAGGACTGGTGTACTTTTGAGCTCCAAGCCTGGAGTTGTTAATGCCATTGCCCTTCCAGTGATCTACAGCACAGAGAATAAATTAATGTCCAACTTTTTCAAATGTTTCCCAGACTTCTACATAAGTGGATGACTTGAAGATGTTTCGACTTTTTTTTTTCTTTTTTCTTTGCTTCTTTGCCAATGGCAGAGTGAGCAGCCTCTTCCCAGTGAACCTGCTCAAACGCCACCACCCGTGCGATGTAGTGCAGCAGCTCCACCTGAGCATTAAGCAGCGCTTCCATGAGCTGCTTGAGGAGGTGTTTCAGCGCATTCCTTCGCACCCAGACTACTATTACTTCTGCCCGCCATGCCATGCACGAACCATGGTGAGTTTTTCCTGGAAGGGCATGTTGGTAAGTAGAAGGAACTTGTAGTCACACTGGAAGATCTGTTGGTATTTTCATCGAATGGCATTGACATTCAATGTCACTTGTTTGCTATTGTGCAAGGACATTTGCATTCATTACATGAAAGCACTTGTAGTTGAACAAGTTAGGTTAAAAAAAAAATGGGGCTAGTTAGTAATACAGTTGAACCCCGCAATAACAAAATTGGAAAGTAAAGCAAAAAAATTTGCTTTCATAAAAATGTCATTGTGAAATGAGACAGGACAGACAGATAATGCACTGAAAAATGAGTTCACTGTCAAAGTTCCATTAGCCTACCTTGGTGAGCCTTGCTTGAGACTACTCAGAACTGCATTGCCGACAGCGCTAAGGGCTCCTCATGCACCGGTCAGTCAGTGATGGCGACACTGGCACGGAGGCGTATTCTTGATCGTTTCGTGGAGTGCAATCACTTTGTGAGATTTCACTTGACTCAGCACCAAACGGACCTATGAGCAGCAGCATTCCTGCAGTGATAAGGAAGTCGTTATGGCACCGGAAACACTGTTGCCCGTGAGCTTGGAGAGCTGTTACTTGTAGATGCTGCAGCATCTGGTGCCAAGTCATGCACAATTTCATGAAAGTGATGCACCAAGAATACAGGCTCCTTGCGGCAAACCTGTGCCTGGCGACGCCAAATCCTCAATCAATGCCTGCTGTGTGTCACCGAAACCAGCATGATTGAATCAGGGGCCGTATCCTCAAACAATAACTTTCGTTGACTCAACACAGCCCCAATACTCAATCACGACGAGAGATGTGGCGACCCATGCAGTGGCCACCATCTCAAGTGCAGTGAAAAAGTCCGTGGGTGTGCCCTTGTCAACTTCTTTGTCTTTGCAGCACTTTGTTTTTTTCTGCACACTAGAGGTCAACAACGCACACTGAGAGGTGGAGTGTGTGCACGCACTATGCATGGTATGCAAATTTTTGTCGCATGTCAATACCACTCGTTGGTAATGCAGCTCTACCATTTGAAACGGGCAGTTAACAAACGAGATGGTGGCCCTGACATATTTTTGTCACTCCAGCCGTTTCCTTTGCCTTGCCATTTCAATAAACAAAAAGAAAGGCGGTGGCCACGTAAGCATGCTGTGGCAGTATTTTACGCAATTCAAGTAGGCAGAAAATGTATTTGAGCACTTTTTGGACTCTGTTAGCGTTACATGGATAGATAAAAAAGGAGCTAACAAGTCAGCAAATTTCATTAACGTGGTATTCCAGCTTAGTGTCATTTCGCTGTCAAGAGATATGAAATGCATTGAGTCCTATGGGCATTCACCAGAGACCTGAAAACATTTCTTGTGGCGAGCATTTTATCGTCTAGGCCTTTCATTATCGCAAGGTTTGACTATACTATATGGCAAAGCATGCTGCTTACAGCACTGAAGGACGCCGACACGTGTAGCAAGTGAATGTAAAGATGCAGATGAAAAGAAATGCAATTTGTTTTTCTGTGTGTTGTTTTGATGTGCACTTGTTACATGTATCTTCTTGAGTGAGTTGGGGGTGAGAATGGGGCAAAGTCACTGCACAAGGCACTCTATTGTGTCACCCCCCCACTAGAGGAGAGTAGCAGGAGCGTTGGACTGTTCAAATTTTTTAGTGCACTATCTTCTGGATCGGTCCACATTTCTACACTGCACTATCTCCAGGATTGGCCCACAAAACATGCTAGAAACAGACATACCTGATATGGAAAAGTAGTGGTAACTTGTTAAGGAAGATATGGTAATAAAAAAAAAATTGTAATTGCGGAGCTGTCATAGAAACTCTTATAGCTGTACCTTTGTAGATTTATCATAGTCTCAGGTGGGCAGCAACTTTCCCCTTTCATGAAACTTCCTCCGCTGTGCGAGCTTCTGCAAAACTGATTTGCCAAGCTCTGTTTACATTCGTGTTACCCCGTGTCTTTTTTTGTGTGCTTGCATATGTGTCTAGTGCTTCGGTGCCGGTCTTGCAAGTAATTGCAGCATTTTCCCACCATCTTGCCCGCCACCTAGTGGGGGCTGACCGAAGGGGCTGGCAGTGGTGTTCCCCACAATGCCGACGTGAACGCTGAGGAAGAGGGTGCACTGTGTGACTGGGATGACACTGACACGGACCGGTCTCACAACGTCGAGTTCTCCATGGACGCTGAGCGTAAGTGCTGCATGTCTATAAGCATGCATGCTGTGCCTATGCCTATTTGAACTGATGCACAAGTGTACTTGGGGCGCACAAGGAAGGAAGAGTTTTCTGAAGGTGTGTTGCTGGCAGTTTGCTAAACTGACGTGAAGCAACTAATCTTTCTGCCTCGAAAGAATACACATCAGTATAAGAATAAGCAGCAGAAATACAATGTCATTGGGATAACAGGCTCTTTGGTCGCCATACCTCCCCCCTTTTTTTTGCAGTTTATAAGCAACAATAGCATAATAAGAGTTGATGTACTGCAGAACAGAAGGTAACACGTTCTCCCTCCTTCTTCACTGTTGTCCTCTTCAGCCTCATTTTCACCCAGCACATAAAAATAAATATCCTTGGGCATATTTTTATCTGCATCCTCTGGCTATCACATGCAGGAGACAGTGCCCCATATGAGGCGTTGCTGTGTAACGCAGTGTCATCTACATACAAGCCCAAGGCTTTCCACATGAAAGAATTGGAGTCATAGCCCTTCTTGGCCACACAGACGCCTTTTTGTTTGCAATGTTTTACTCTCCGACTCATGCTGTGCTGTTTCTAGAAACAATTGTTGACTGCTTTCTCCTGGAAATTTCTATGTCATTTAATATGTATGGTTTCCGGGGCTTTTATTACGACAGTGTATCATTGTTAAAGTGCACACAGTCTTGCTGGTGGGCAGCAGTATGCCGGTGTAGTGCTCATGACTGAATTGTTCATTAACAAGTAATTTGTGCTGTTTATATTTTGTTGCCTGCTGCTTCTTTGTTTTACTCGCTGCTTTACTGTGACGGTAGTTTATGAAAAAAAATGTGCTTGGCCTGAAGCGTGTCAGAGCCATGCTGCGGAGGCTACACTGGTGAGCCTTTTCTCAGCAGGGTAGTCGTGGCAGCAGCTCATTGTTGCGCCCTCTTATCCCGCGTGGGCATTGCCGATACTGCAGGCCTTCTTTTGCCCCAGTGCTTTGTGCAAAGCCATTGCCATACTGCGGTATCACTTTCGTCACTTCTGATTTGTTTTCCGTCTTTCAGCTGCTGAAAAAAAAGGGGGGTCTTGAACCTATCCTTGCAGCAGATACGTGTTTCTGCCATGTGTAGCATTCAGACTGCTGCGTTAAATGTGCGCTTTTGCTGCTAGTGTAGTGACACTTTTACACTTAGCAGGTAACGCCTCGCTTAGCAGTTAACGCCTTGTCTCTCTTCTCTAGTGCATAACCCTCTCTCCTTAAGCACAGAGCTACCTTCCCCCAGCTCTTTTCTGATACACACGCATAACAACGGGGGATAGGGGTCTCCATACTCCTCTGCTCCCTGTTCCGGCTGAAGGTGGTCACGTCATGTGCAACCCATTTGCTCTCTGTACTTTATTCAGAGTCACATGACACCCCATCTCAAGATTCTAACACGACAGCGTTAAGGAGCCCGTGTCGCAGAAAATATGGTGTTGGCGTCCGGCGGTGGACATCGTTTCGGCAAAAGGATTTTCAAACCACGCATACCCAGGCTTTCCATGTGACGCAAGGAATTGACTGAACTAATTGAATTTCTCAAGCTAAAAGACTTGGAAAAATCGTAAACTACGACTTATATGTAACTTACAGACATGATAGCTCTCAGATTGTAATTTGAATATACGAAAAAATACAATTCCGTTAGGCGAAAACTCAAACAAACCCTTTTTCCAGCATTTCTACAATGCATGGACCATAGACAGCCTGCGCCATTTGGGCATGCCGGCGCGTAAACACCTGAGTCCACGGAGCGGCGGGCCCATTTTGTTGAAACACTTCCAGATGACACTTGCCTCCACTGCATCGCGTCCCGTGCAAGGGGCCGTGTTTCTACCACAAAGCCTGCCTTCATGCGTAGAGTTTGCCGCGAGCGTTTTTCGGTAAACATTACGGTTACATATGCTGCAGTTGCCGGGAAGTGTGAGAAGCAGTCAGGGATCTTTGAATGCTATCGCATTCTGCTCTTAAAGGCGAAGTTTAAGCATTCTCCAAATTTTTTTCTATGGAAGAGATTGAATTACACACACAGTGGCAGGCTGCACCAAATCACAAGGGGGAGCAGATAGCATGACAGGCATTTAGCTTTGTGTGTGGCTGCACAGGTCAGCATCGTGGCCCTACTGTGACTTATACACTTCTGCCACTGCCTGTTTTGCATGATCCGTGGTGGTAGTTTGAAGGCTATGGCATTCTGCCTCTGAGTACAAGGTTGTGGGTTCGATTCTCAGTCGCTGCCTCCGCTTTCCAGCTGTGGCGGAATGTAAGAACACTTGTGTCTACTTAGATTTAGGAGCTTTATTAAAAACAAAAAACAAGTAGTCAAAATTAAACCACAGCTCTCTACAACAGCATACCCATAAACCCGGTGTTGATTTTTATTTTTTATTTATACAGTACTGCGGACCTTGCACAGGTCCAAGCGAGGTGTGTACAAAGGCATTTGAATAGACACAATAGAAGAAAGTAACATATGCCAATCAGTAGTAAGTATAATTGGGGACGGCATCGAGTTCCACTTGTTAGTAGTTCATGGAAACATGGAATGTCACCTCAATAAACCGAATATAATCAAGTATTGTGCACATTTGCACAAAACAGGACTTATTGCTTGTTTATTCTGTTGCTTTAAACCAGCTATGCTGGCCAAATCATCTACACCTTCAATCACCTTTCCAGACACATGCATCGTAGGTTATGCAGAATATAATTAAAACACAAACATAAGCAAAAGGCAGTGGCATTGTCGTGGGCACCCTTTCTGGCACTTAAAAAATTAATAAAAATAAAAAGCAGGAACTTTATTTACACCATGGCATAAATAATGCACACTTACTAGTAAAAGGCACCTTAGCAAGACAAAAGGCAGTGCAAAAGGGTCTAGGGATGTGTAGACATCATATACTGCTGAAGCCACCACAGTGCAAGAGAGAAAAATTAGCATTAATCTAGAAAACTCTAAGAACCAGAGACAATTATCACTCAACTTTATTGCTACTGTTGATTGTATTCATATCTTCATGCAGATGTATTGTGTGTTATTTTGTCAGTGTGAAACATTTCTGCATGATGCAATCAGGTGATTACCCACAGATTTCTCTATATATGGCTCTATTAATGCGGTGACCAAAGCCTCAGAGCAGCCATTTTATTTATTTTATTTACAAATATACTGCAGGCCCTATTCGGGCCCAAGCAGGAGTGGGTACATACAACAACGTAAATTACAACTGCCAATTAGCAATTAAGAACACAACAAAACATGTACATACATCATTGTAACACTATACGTAATAGAAATAAACGTGAACATACAACAGTGCAATACGTAAACAAAATAACAATGAAAAAGCGTAACGCAAAAGAAACTGCTTTCATTGCGGCAATTTAGAGGTCAAAGAAAAGGTTATTTGAAAGCTTAACGAACGATTCTGTTGTATTAGCATTAAGTACTTCTTCGGGTAATTTATGCCGTAGTGAAATTGCATGGGGAAAAAGAGAGTATTGATGGACGTTAAGGTTACTAAATGGTTGCTTAATTGTTTTGTTGTGGTTTGTATGAGCAGAGCGCATGGGGGGCTCAGGTAAATAACATTCACGCACTATTTTGTAGTGACCATGGTACAGCTGATATAAAAATTTGATGCGAGATACAATTCTGCGATGAGCTAGTTTTTTCAATTTCGCCCTGTCGCGAAGAACGGACACGCTAGAAAAATGCGAGTATGTGGAGTATATAAACCGCAAAGCTAAATTTTGCACTCTTTCTATTTTCTTTATTAAATATTTTTGATGAGGGCTCCAGATCAAATCCGCATATTCTAATTTTGGTCTGACAAGAGCTTTGTATGCTGTTAACTTAACGGTCGATGAAGTACGGCGCAATTTCCGTTTCAAAAATGCCAGCTTTTTTAGCGCGTTGCTGCAAACGTTTTCTATGTGGGGTTCCCAACTTAAATTGCTTGTGAGTGTAACACCTAAATACTTCACTCGCTGGGTTTTATGTATATAAGAATTATTAATAATATAAGCAAAATCGAAGGGTTCTTTCTTGTTGGTAAATGTAATAGCTGCCGTCTTCAAAGTGTTTAGCTTCAGTCCCCATGTTTCACACCATACGCTAATTGAGTGCAACGCGTCATTAAGTCTTACTTGGTCAGAGTGATGATTTACACTAGTATAAATAACACAATCGTCCGCAAACAAGCGGATCTTCACAGGCGATTGAACAGATAAATAGATGTCATTGATATAAACTAAGAACAACAAGGGACCGAGAACTGACCCCTGTGGCACCCCTGAGTGCACTTCCAGTGTACCAGAAATGCAGTCTTTAACAGCAACATATTGTTTTCTTGAGGACAAATAAGATTCTATCCAACGGATGATATTGCATTCAATGCCCATTGAGAGCAGTTTAGTTACTAAATCGGCATGCGGAACTACATCGAACGCTTTGGAAAAGTCCGAAAACACTGCATCGATTTGACCCCTCATATTCAGCGCATTCATAAAATCATCCGTTATCTCAACTAACTGTGTTATTGTGGATAAACCAGCCCTAAATCCATGTTGATTTGCATGAAGTAAATGAATATTCTCTAAATGTGTTATAATTGCTTTAAATAAAATGTGTTCTAGCAGTTTACAAGTTGTGGATGTTAAGGAAACTGGTCTGTAATTATTTAGTTCTAAAGGGGATCGAGATTTGTGAATCGGAACTATCCTTGCAAGGCGCCAGTCATCTGGTATCACACAGGATTCTAACGATGTTTTATATATTACATATAAGTACTCTGCTACCCAGATTGCGTATCTGTTGAGGAAAACATTAGATATTTTGTCAGGACCTGATGACTTTTTTATGTCTAGATTACGCAAAAGACTAAGGATGCCGTTTTTGCTTAAATCTGCTTCAGGCATCGGATTACGAAGCGTGTAAGGTTGCAAGTGCGCGTGCGATGCGTTTATGGTAAACACTGATTGAAAAAAGGCGTTAAATTCATTAGCAATGGTCAAAGGATCGTCAGTGCTTGTGCCAGATGTTCTGATCTCTGTGATGCCGCTTTTATCTTTAGATAAATATTGCCAGAATTTCCTTGGTTGCTCCGACAAGAAAGAAGTTAAAGTGGAAGAAGAGAACTGATCTCTTGCAGCGTGCACTTTATCTTTAAAAGTGCGTACTAGACTTGCAAGTTGTTTCCTGTCACCACGTTTTCGAGAGCGTCTTATTTTGCGTTTCAGATGTATCAGATTACGATCCATCCACGGCTACTCCCTGTTGATGCGCTTTTTCTTTAAAGGCACGTAGGTGCTTTCACAGTGCATGACTATGTCTTTAAACTTTGACCACAGCACATTAACGTCATTTGTCTCATTAAAGGAAGGGAATAAAGATTCCATACAACTAATAATTCCGTCATCATCAGCATGCGTATAGTCTCTTACAAATGTGTCAGAAGGTTTAACATACGATCGCAAGCCCGAAATAGGACACTCAACAACAAGTAACTGATGATCAGATATACCGTCGTTGACACTGACTGAGCAGTCTGGAAGCGTGCTACTTGCAAACGCAAGGTCAAGTACAGCAGAGCTGGAAATTCTTGTAGCATCCAAAACCAACTGGGTTAGCGAAAACGTAAATGCAGTTAGTAGTAATGATTCAGCATTTTTGGAATCTTTGCCGTCATGAGAAAGGCTGCACCAGTTAATTTCTGGAAGGTTAAAATCTCCTGTTATAAGGATGTTGGAACGCGAATTTGTATTTTGCAGCAAATAATCATATAAGGAATCTAAGTATTCCTGAGGAGCATTCGGAGGCCGATAGACCCCTCCTAGTAATATAGTTTTTCCAAAAAACTTTATTTTGCACCATATGCTTTCATGATCATTGATGCCGTTTAAGCGTGTGAATTTAATGTTATTCTTTATTGCAATTGCAACTCCGCCACCCCTTGATCCTCTGTCCTTACGGATAAGTGTGTACGAAGGAGGCATTATTTCTGAATTTTGCACATCGGAATGCAGCCAGGTTTCAGTTACCACTAGGACGTGTGGTTGATAGGTCAGAATTATATCTTCAAGGCTCTGGATCTTATTCAGTACACTGCGTGCGTTCAACGAGACAAGCCGTAGCGTCTTGACGGATTCCCGTCATTTGTTATCTAGCTTACGCGTGTTCGCACGTGTGGGTCGATGAGAGGACGTTTCGGGTTGGGCAGGCACAAATGATTTGGTCAACTCTATTCTGCGATTGTGAGTTGCGTCCCATACGTACGGCCTGTCATCAACTTTGAGCTTATCGAAATGAAGGGAAACCTTAGAACCATTGCTCTTTTCTTCAGCCGCTGAACGCCATAATTTTGCACGAATATCCCGAATGTTTTTTGAAAAATCGTCCGATATAGCTATTTTCGTGTCCTTTAATTTGAAGCAGGATGACATAACCTTAGTTTTGTCTACGTAGTTAAAAAATCTCAAAATGATCGGATGATGTCGCTGTGCATGTTTTAGGCCAATTCGCTGAATACGCTCTATTGAGTTTACTTCAACACCTAGAATCTTTTTAAAAATTTCTTCGTTAACTTTCCGCTCTAGTTCTTCTGAGTCCTCCTCTGGATCTTCCTTTACTCCATATATTACGATATTGTTGCGACGACTTCTGTTTTCGAGATCATCTACCTTTTTGGTTAACTCAAGAACTAGTTTGTTCGTGTTATTGCAAGCTTCGTCCATTTTCTCCAACCTTCGCTCACATTTCTCAATTCGGCACAGTTCTTTCTCAATTTTGGTAATCCTGGTTTGAATATTCTCGACTGTCGATTCTACCTGTTTCAGATTGTTAGTCAGCGAAGCCAGAGTCTTATTAGTCTTTGTTTGCTCTTTCAAAATTTTCTTAAGTAATTGGTCGTTTAACTGTGTCTCAGACTCCGAATCTGAAGTAGGACCAGGATTTAGCTCTATGTCTCCGGATGTTAGTAGCAATAACTTGATCACATGCAAACAGTCACGAGGCTGGTGAGAAATAGCGAGGCTGGTGAGAAAAGCATATAGAGCAGACAGAAATTAAGAATGTTTTGCTTGGAGCTGACATTTCACAGGAATATCTTAGGCAGGTATTTTTTTTAGTTCATCAGTGTTGACACAGCTATGATGGCTGCTCATGCAAGGACTGCTACACAAGCTGAGGTTGGAGAGAAACAATTGAACAAGGGTGGATAGCATTCTTGGTAGCACTAGCAACACGGCAAATACAAGGGTGAAAAAAGCCGTGCGACACAGCACAAGCACTGAGTTGTCGTCTGCTATCATCTTGGCAAGCTCTCTCTCCCTCTTGAGGCTGGCATTGCTTTGTGAATTTGCGCCTTGCTTTTTAAGTCTGCTTCTTATGACATACACGAGATCTTTGGCTGTGAAATTTCACGTGCGGCTCGTGGAAACATGGGAATGTGCTCCCTGATTCAGCCATGGCCGTTAAAGACACTGAGACCGTGCAGAACAACCAAACTTTGATGTCAGCCGCTCCTGTCAAAGGGATCGAGTCTTCACTTGTAAAGAGTCTGCGAGCCCAGAACGGCTTGACAAGAAACCCACTGAGCGCTGCTTGTTTGCTGTTTATCAATCCTAGCATCGTGCTCTTTTACATGACCAAGGGCTGTCTTAGTTTCAGCTGTCTACTTTAAATGTGTTACCATTAGGAGTGTCAGCGGAAAAAAGTGTGTGTGTGAGAAGTGTGGGAAGTTGGTCACATTGTAGAGGTAGAAACAGGATGGGAGAGCTTAGAAGAGCATGTAGGTGTGTATGTGTATGTATATATATGTATCCTGCCTTGTACCATATTAGTGTCCCGTGGGCTTACAATTTAGAATGAGGGGAGTCGCAAAAGATTCGGTCACGTTTTATGAATAGGAGCTTTTCGAGGAATGGCGTTTATTAAAGCGAAAGTTGATTTAATATATATTCAGTGTAACTGACAGTGGTCTGTTCTGTGCCACCGTCATTTGCACTTCACTCCTCGAAGAGGCAGGGCATGTGTCAAGTGAGCTCTTGAACAACACTTCACGATGCGGTGAACGCAGCTTAAATCATGGATCCAGAACCTCAAAGAGGGACGTTGTAACACTAATGCATTTCTCTCACATTTGCTGCTAAATTGCTGCTGCATTTTTTTTTAGGATATAATCACTTTCATGATATTTTGTGGGACGAACAAGTGGATGCATTGATGTTTATGGGCGACAGCTTTCCTGGAACTGTGCTAAGACAGCAAGCTTAGTGCAATCAGGAATGCTGTTGACAGCATCCAGTGCTACACATGTGAAATCTTATTAAAGTTATTGAGTGAGAATACTGCCCCAGAGCATTTAGTGCAAGGAGCACCTAGGACATGCACACTCCAGCTTTCAGGTGCAGCTGTACTCCTGAAGAAGGTATCGCACACACACTGATCACTTCTTGTGCATGAAGCATTAGAGCATGCATACTCACAATGCGCAAGCGCCACACAGAGGTCGTGGAACTGGTACAGTGAAACTGGCCTAGCTATGCCCCCTGAGCACATCAGGGTGCGTGCTTCTTGGTACTGACCATATATTGTGTGCCTCACTAGTAGTGTCTACAGTTTCCACCGAGCGTCATAACACAACTGTTGATGAGGGTGATGACAGTGGGCCTCCTTCCTTCTGAGCAGAACATAACCTGTGGGGATGGCTTATTACTGCAGCTGCCCCCGACACTGGCCAATCATGCGATGAGAAGGGAGCAGCTGCAGCACATTCCAAGATGGGGAACGCTGCTGCAACTGAGGTCACGAGCATCGAGTCCTGCGCCGGGTCGGCACGATCACCCCCTTCGCCAGGCGAGAATGATTCTTGTGATGAGGATGAAGAAGATGAGGAGGAAGTGATGGAAACCATTCGAGAGGCAGAGCCCATAGTTCCACCCCTGTTCGCCCACCTGACATGCTTGGTGACAACCAAATCGGGCTGTGGGTCGTGTTCGCTGACCTCACTGCCGACCTGCCTTGGTGAGTGCCAAATCTTGCTCCCTAAGTTCACAAGAGAGTCTTCAACCTGTTCCTCGACTCTGTTGAGCAGAGGGCAGCACCTCCCTTACACTACTGTAGTTTTGGTTTTGATTTCACTCTCCAGTGATTGCTGAGCTGTGGTTTTGTGATCAAGTATTTTCAGCTTCCAGAGTGCTTAAAATGAGAAGGTGTCCTTAAGGAATGCATCAGAGGAATCACTGAAGAGAGTTATTAAAATACAGTGACATCTTTAGACAAGGACTAGTGTTGCCTCATAGCGATCTCATAATGGTGTGACGAAGCTGCCGTCAGAAGCAACCATTTATTGTACAAGCAGACTAACAGCATTCATGGCCGAGCATTTTGCATCCCTGCAACTATGCAATGCTTTACACTCTAGGACACGTGTAGTGATAAATTTATTTCAGGAAGTATAATAAAATGTTTTAGCAGTAGGTTTACAATGTTTGGCAGCCGATGATTTTGTCACTGAAGAGGAAATTTACACGCCTGTAATCACATTGTGCTCTAGGCCGCCAGTGCCTGTATTTCACATCATTCCTGCGGGAAATGAAGCATCGCTTTATGGAAATTATATACACCTTGGTACCACATATTTTCAATTGTAATTTAACATGAAAGTCTACGGTTCAGTGCTGATGTCTACGTATATGAGTTTCTTGGTGTAAATTAAGCCTGTTCAGGTATTTCAATGTACCAGCCTTCAAAGCCAGCTCCCAGTGTGATGGCCTGATGCTCTTTCCCTTAAGCCACAATTGCATCCATTTTTCAAATGAAGGTTTTATTTATTCAGTATTCATACAAAAATGGTGCTTTCTTTTTCTTATTGGATATGAATTATTGTTTCTAAGGCAGTATCCACAACAGTGACTGAGAGGTTCCTGACCAAGTTGGTTACAAACTGACAATTGCAAGTGATTGCTTTGGCCCAATGTAGTGATGGGGGTATAGTGATGGCAGTGCAAGTGGACAGGAACAGTACAAACTGTGAGAAATTTCAGTGTGGCGACAAGCAGATTGTGATCGCTGGTGTGAACGTCAGTGGCTGTGAGTAACTCTTTTTGGTTGCCAGTCGCAGTCGGACGTGCAACCTCTGGCAGTTGCCAGTGTGAATGCCGCCTAAGGGACTATGATTTGGGATCGGAACTTGAGGTTGATGTCTTCTCTCACTCTTCTATGTCCAGGGGAAGTCATCAGCTGTCTTGATGAGTCCCAGCCCGAGGTGGACCTCGAAAGCATCAAAATCCGACTGGATTTCCTCTGCCTGACATTGCCTCTGGACGTTGAGAAGCTGTCACCTGGTGATGCACGCCTGTCATCATCGTCCATCATGTTTGATTCAGAACGACAGCGCCAAGATGAGGATGCTGAGAGCGTCGCCTCCATTGGGTAAGCTTCAGAATCCAGGCTCTTGGTGGTGTGGCTTGTGCTCGGTTTTTCGTGCATGCCCATTGTGCCAGATAACACGTACAGTTGTGCGAGTGCTACTTGTTACTTTTGCAATTTGGCAAGCTATGGCTCTTATAAAAGTTTGGTAACATGATTGGAGGGATTGATAAGCGATAATATTTGGCAGATGGTGCATGTAATGTACACTGGAAGCTATGGGGCAGCTACCTACTTCTGGCAGCTTCTTGTGTTATGTGCCACGTGGGGAAATGTTAGGTACATAAAAGAAATGGGATTGCTCTTTGCACTGCTCTGTGCACATCAATCTAGGGTGCTTTTCCATGAAGCCGCATTACTAGACAGAATTTATGTATGGCCGTGCTTTCTCACTGTGTGCTTTAAACTTGATTTTCTTGTATGTATATAACTTGTGTAAATGTAATGTATAGCATCTTCCTCACTTTTAATGCGAAGAATGGCATGCACTGCACATTCTCACTGGCATTTATGCTTGCATGCATGGATATCTGTATGCAAATGCAGCACATGTCGTAGGAATTCATGGACAGTGTTGATCCTGGACATATCGAACTCGGATATATCGAATAGTCATCTGTGTGGAACAGGTGGGAAGTCCCCTTGAAAATCCCGTGCAATAGTATAGCTATGCATTACGCATACATCGAACTCCCGTTCACTCCCACATTTGATATATTGAATGCTGAGCTGTGCAACATCCCTGCAAGTGCGTTGCTCCTAACGGAGGCACGATTGCTTCTCGCATTGTAAAAAATATTTTATACCGACAAATTCTAAATGGCACTGTTTTGGCAGATGCTATTAAGCAAGAGATTGAATCCGGTGGGCAATACATGCCTTTGAGGAAAAATGAGCAGGGTGCTCCCAGTTTTGCTCGTTGTGCATATGGATGGCTTGCGCAAACTATGGTCGTTTGTTATTGGCAAGATCAGATCGCCACTCTGCTTCAAGAACGCAAGAGGCCACCTGGTCCTATATATATTTCACAAGAAAGCGGGGATGACATCTAATCTTTAGTTTTGAATGGCTCTGGGTATGGTAAGCCAAACTGGAGATGCTGCTCTGCCAGGTTTGTCTTCTCGTAGGTGAAGGCTTTCCATAAACGATGTTTTAGGATTCTGTGAGCTGCCAAAAGGAATGCAACCCTAACCTCCACTTGGACGAATCTTTACATTGCAGTTTGAATTTAACAAAACCACCGCACACCACATCCCAGACTCTGTGGAAGGATCACACACACACACACATCCCCCCCCCCCCCCCGCTCTAATGCGGCAGTGGAACACAAGACTCATTGTCGTATAATTTGCGGGTCTTCATTGAACTTGCTTCATTCATGCTCGCATCGTTACACGTGAGTGGGATAGGAATGGGATGTTCTGCAAGCTGAAAGCCATACTTTCGAAACTAACAGTGTGTGTGTGTAGTGTAGGCAGTCACTAACACAGGGGCCGAAGGGAAAGGGCCAATAACGAAGGAATGTAACAGCTGCGATGCATTGGAGCACTAAGTAGCTCTCAAGAAGACACATGTGGACTTTTTTCGGGGGTTCGACAAGTGAGGATTACTGGTTCTAACAGGAAGTTGGTTCCAAAACCTGACATCTGCCATGCTCGTTGCTCGCGTATGACAATTGGCCACTTAAATGGCATATTATAACGGACATGGGACTGGGCACGTTCACACATGCAATACGCAATACTGGTGCACTGATGGCAACACGACGCATAGTCATACAGGCTAGTTTGCTTCTGTGGTGCGTCCATTTCTGCCTTATCTTGAATTAAAGCATGCAAAATCACTACGACACGTGTGCTGTGCACCACGATCTCGTGTCCGGGCTGTGCAGGCTTTTAGGATTAGCATTCAACATGGCCTTGGAGAAGGAGATTGGTTTTCGTTGTTGATAGTTAGCGCTTGTCTTCGTCTTCGTTTCTTCATGTGTCTTTGCTTTGTTGCGCTATACAGATACCTTTCAATGGTAAGTTCCTGCTTTTCATGGTCTTGGGAAACTGTGCGAGATGTGCATAGCTCTCAGATAAGCTTCAGATAGGCATATATTATATTTAAAATTATCTATATATCGAACTATCTTGCGATCCCCTTCGCACTCGATATGTCTGGGATCGATTACAAATATGCAGTTAGCTATTTTTAAAGCCAAGCCCACGAAAAGTTGAAGAAAAAAAATTGAATGATATATTTGGGAGGGGAGTTGCAATAAATGTACTGCAGCAAGAGAGTTGAAATTAAGCAGGTGCGTTTCTGAATGTGCAAAGAGTGCAACTTGGTATTTAAAATTTTTAGCAATACCTTGGTTTGGGCGTGTTGATTCATCTTCACATTTTTCATAAAAAAGCACTATACAAAAACAAAAAAGCACACATACGGCAGGACGGGCTCTGAGCTTCCAACTGGCGAGATCATTGTTTGAAATAAATGCCAGTTGGAAGTTCAGCACCCATCCTGTCATATGTGTCTTTTTGTCTTTGTCTTTAACGTGTTTTAATGAAAACTGTTAAATTTTTAATGTTTGTATCTATAGTTTAGATGAAGTTATGAAATTCTACAGTCGCAACATCGCAGGTGTGGATTTTTGTTGGTGATTTCTACAAAATTTCAAAATGTTGGCATTTCCTGAAAGGCTATATATTACAGTGGCTCTGCAATCCAAGACTTTAGTCTAGCATTTAGAAAAAAAAAAGAAAAAGTCTGTAGAATTGAATGTGTAGCAGAGAGATTGCCACTCGCAAATTTGTGACTTGCAAATTTTTTTTTTAAAGAAAAGTGTACAAAGAAACAACACTAATGAGCGCAATATACATTTGAAGCTACAAAACCGGGTAGCTTTCTTTTGAAGCAGCATTGAAGGATCATTTTTGACAGGAAAGCAAGCTTTATGCTCCTTTAAATGACACCAAGACGACCTGGCTCTGATAAGGGGTTTTGGACTGGTAAATGGCACAAAATCGGTCATTTTCGGAAGTTTCAAGAACACAACTGAGAGCCTTGAAGTATAAGTACAGTGTTTCTTTCCTCAACGACGTGTTGTTTCGAGCTAGTTTTTCACCAGCAGGGCTGCACCATGATATGCAGATAAAGAAATAGCAGAAATGAAAAATACGTTTTTTATAATCTTTTTGTTTCCAAGGCCGATGTCCCCCCCTTTAGGCAAGTTCTCCTAGGCTGAACCGTCTGGTCAACTAAGCAGTCTTGGTAGATGAATTTATTCTGGATTTGTTGTGCTTCTTTTAGCCTTAGCTTGAATAATTTCAAAGTCCCTTTGGGTTTGTCCTAAATTGAGCCATGTGCATAAGGGTTCGATAAACCGACTCAGAAACAAGTTTTTAGAATGCAACTCTTACTTGGGCATTCCTGCGGCGAGCATCGACATCGGTGTAACCGAGCAAATCAGCACAGCGACGAATGAAAGTGCGAACGCAGAGTGCAGCGGCAGATGAAAGACGGCAGTAGTGAAAATAGTGTGAAGAGGAAAGCGGAGGAGGAGGATATGGTGAAAGCATGAGAAGGAAAGCGTAGTGCCGTGCAAGACGCAGTCTCTATAGCGACGATGGCTACAAGATGGCGCCAGAGTAGTACGTGTCATCTGGAAGGTCTATCTGCGGTGATGCGCTGTCACTTGTGATCTCCAGATTAGCAAGGCAATCACACCACTCTTCACTCCATTTACAACGTGCTGCACATGACGGATTGTCTGTGCCAGCCAATACATCGCGAAATGAGAGCACGTATAGAGCTGCGCTCAAATTTCACATTAGAGAGTATCGTAATCATCAGTGAACTTTTGTGATTGGGTTGCCATAAGAAATGCCAAACTTACTTCTGTACTTGAACCAGAAAAGGCCAGAGCCCTGCTATCTTACCTTTGCTATCTGTTAAAACCATTAAAGTATGCAGTCAAATGCACTTTAATGGTGAATGAAAAGATGGCAAACATTGACTACAGAATACACACTGCTATTGTTCTTCAGCTATCAGCTGGAGCTTCCGAGGGACCCACTTCACCACTTGCCTGAATTCCAAAACGAAGTCATCAGCAGGTGCATTGAAAAGGTGAGCCACTGTTGGCACTGAGCTTTAAGGTGTCATTTTGACAAAAATGATGGTTGGGCAAAATGCCGATTATGCTGTGCGACGTGCAAGAAACCACACCTCTTCTCATCATGCTTGACTTTACATCATCTATTACCAACACTGGCTCAGATGTGAAGATTCCTCTGCTAGAAACGTCTCGTTCCTGAGACCCCTTGTACATTACATTGTACATTCATTCAGTCCTTCTCAAAATTCACAATGCAGGGATTACGTAGCATATCCTACTCACATATGGTGCTAAATGCACGCAGAACTGTATGAAAGTGGTTCAGTCAAATTCTAGCCACCACCTTTAAACAAGATTGACACCAATTTGACAGCACAGATCGCAGCGTCGTCACAGACAACAAAAACTAAGCATGACATGTGTTTAAAGTACAATGAAATAGCAAGAAAACCAGGATGCACAGTCAACATGGCAACTCGGCATGCTGTGTAGCATCTTCATCTCCGTTTTTATACCAACAAAAAAAGGCGGTATTTACCATGCCAAACATGGGGAAGTGTTTACTTTGTCGACATATGTGAAGGTGCTGCTTCTGGCACCTAACAGTAGGCATCTAAGCAAGAAATTAAGGTCTAAGGAGGTTGTACTGGCTGTTGCTTATACTTGCCGTCGCCATCACTTCATTGCGCAGCTGAAGTGGATGTTGAAGGACGAGATGGCCTCGGCTGCCCTCAACAGCTTCCCGCTGACAGCAGAGGCGTTGCACATGGTTGCAGATCACGTTCGCAGCACTGCGGAGGCACGCACCACCACACGTTTGCACGCCACTACCGGCGCCCCCGGGTGCCAAGTGCAAAAGGTGCCACTGCAATTCGTCTTTGGGCCTGAGCAGAGTTTTGGCAAGTTTCTGCAGGTCAGTGGTGTTACAGGGTTGTCGCATTGTGCTTGTGGAAGATAAATGTGCATTGACCTCTTTTCTTTTCTTTATTATCACTTTTTTATCTTCACCTTAAACAGCATGTCGTATGCATGCCTTAGAATCATGCGAGCAAGCATCTTGGGGTAACACTGAATGATTAGGAACGAGATGGAAGTCGGTTACTGGATGCCCATAACCTGAAACAGCACATGGCAATACCAAATCTGAACTGCACAAGTGCGGGCATGAGCACACGGCAGTAAACAAGATGAAGTGTGAATAGTACCTATGCCACCGTGTTTGTAGCCATTGCGGGACAAAGCGAGAAATCAGTTCTGATGGAAGCTAAGAGGTGGCAGTGCAAAAATTTTGTTGTTGTTGGAACCCTCAGATGGTTACAAGCACCTCTGGAGTGATGATGTTTGGTGGCACTGTGTTCCAAAAAGACACATTTCTTTTTTTAGTTTGCATTTGCCACCCTACATGTACAAATGATATTCTAAGAACACTTTTGGATAGGATCTTAACCCTTTAAACCCAAAATCCTTTTGTAAAAAGGTGTACAGTATTTCTCACTATATTTTATTCCAGCAAATTATTCTACAATGCACCCAGATTTTAAAAATATGTTATACAGTAGAATGTAATTCGAACATTATGGAAAATACGCCAGGAAAAGCATACTAATCAGGAAAATGTACAATTTGAACTCAATTAGAAATTTGGCAGCCTCAGACGTAGTTGACGTCTATGTAATGCGAATCGTTGCAGCATGAGATGTCGATGCGTGTCAAGCCAGTGTGGTCCGAGTAGCTCAAGACTCGAGTTGTCATTTTCGCGGCTTCGGCAAGCATACGTTTGCATTCCTTAAATTAGGTCTGGCGAGCAGCTGCTTCAGGCAGGGCATTTTGGCAGGAAGTTCGGATGTGTACACTCGGCGAGAATTGTTGCCGCTCGAGATGCCTATGCAAGACACTGATGCGCATTGAGCTGGTGGAGCGCCAGCAGCCGGCCGGAGATGCGCTTCGCTGTTTTCCTATTGCGTAGTGTTGTGAAATGGCAAAGGAGAGCTAAAACAAAATCAAGCTGGTGCACAATGGTGGAAGACGATACCATCATAGCAAAATGTGACGCTCACTTCGCACCACCTGCAGCATGGAAAGGCAGCCTGTTCGGATTACTGCCTACTAAAAGCATGAAGTACATTACCAATGGCGCTAGGCGTCACGCGCTGTAAAAACAGATAATTGAAGATGCTTATTGCAACAGGTTTGGCGGCGATAGCTGTGAATGCAGCGTGCGACGACCCAGGCGGAGATTTGCTGGTACCAGAATAAGAAACTGTGCGCGCCGTCGTGTTCACGTGAGACGGGCGAGCGAGTATTGCAGTGAAGCTGCCACAGAGGGCAGTGATATACTGTTCTCGATTGCGCGCGACTCGCGCATTTTCTCTTTCGCTTGAGATCTAGCTGTCGGAAAAGGTATCATGCGATCGCAGTTTGGCGATGCACTGAATGTTGGTGCCGAAAATCGTGTTTTCCGGGGATGTATGAACCGATAAAATATATGCGTAACTCTATTGGGTCATTGTTTATGTTCTCTATTGCAAACGTTGGTGCCGGGAAAACATACTTAACACCCGCCGTGGTTGCTCAGTGGCTATGGTGTTGGGCTGCTGAGCACGAGGTCGCGGGATCGAATCCCGGCCACGGCGGCCGCATTTCGATGGGGGCGAATTGCGAAAACACCCGTGTGCTTAGATTTAGGTGCACGTTAAAGAACCCCAGGTAGTCAAAATTTCCGGAGTCCTCCACTACGGCGTGCCTCATAATCAGAAAGTGGTTTTGGCACGTAAAACCCCAAATATTATTAAAACATACTTAACGGGAGCATATCAACGAGGTTCTACTGCAATGTGGGGAAGCTGCTGCGGCGAGAGGTTGTTCTCCATTGCATGCCACCTCATGCCTTTTCTTTTCCACATAAGATCTAGTGACCGAAAAACTTATCATATGATCACAGTTTTTTCAATGTACTGAACCTTGGTGCCAAAAGATGATGTTTTCTGTGAACATATTAACTGGCAATAAAGGACTAATTGTATTGGGTTGTTCCTTGTATTCTCAGTTGCAAACGTAGGCACCGGAAAATTGTACGAAACAGGATCGTGTCACCGAGGTCCTACTGTATGTAGTACTGTAAACACTTCATGTATGTGGTGTGCACAGTGGCCGGATTCCTCTCACCCTTTCCTTTGCTGCGCCATCTAGTGGTGCTACTGTGAAGACTGTGCATTGACTCCGAGATGCTTGGCACAGTAGTGCATGCAAACTCTGAGAATTGCTCCCTCGCTGTCCACGCGCGTTGGTGTGTAGTGTGCACCGGGCTGCTGGGCTTGAGGAACCCAAGTGACGGGGATTCAATTCCACCGAGCACCAAATAAATCTTAAATGACTCTACTTTTTTTTTTTTGAAGAGTGTGGCATATACCCATTCTGGGCGATTGACAACAATGAGCACATACGTAGTGGCATATACCCAGTGACCCAAGTTGTGCCATGAAAGAGGTTGCATACAAACATACTACAAAGTGAGTGGAGTTCCCAAAAATTGCTAGACGCATTAAAAGGCACTTTCCCTCATCACATATGTAAACTTCAAACATAATTGTCTGCACAGATGATAACGAAGGGAATTGAAATTATTGAAAGATATGTTCAAGTTCTGATACTCAAAGGCATGGTGACAATTGAGTTCACAAGTGCGGCTCCCCTTTGGCGATGCTGGTACAAACATCTTGGACAAGTGCAGCTTGGGAATGTTAGTTAAAGGGTTAATTTGTTCAAGTTCATTGAGCTATAGTTTATGTACCACTCCGCTGTGCTAATGTCTATGACTTATACTTAAGGATAAAAAAATTCAATGATTAGGGTACTCCCTAATGTGAAATTTGAGTGCAGGTGTATACAGGCTTTCATTTCGCAATATATTGGCTGGCATTGACAATCTGTTTCTTGTGGCATGTTGCAAACGGAGTGAAATGTGGCCCGATTGCCTCGCTAATAGGTAGATCATGAGAGGCAGCGCGTGGGCACAATTCACAGCAGCCACCGCACACAGACCTCCACTCATGCAACGCTTTGTTTCCATACAGACGACGCGCAGTACACTGGTGCCATCTCGTAGCCATTGTTACCGCAAAGCCTGTCTTGCACCGCACTACGCTTTTCTTTTCACTCTTTCGCTATACCCTCCTCCTCTGCTTTCCACCCTCATGGTTCTGCTGCACCCTCCTGCTCAGCTTTCCTCCTCACTCTCTTTGCTGTCGCTGTCTTTCATCTTCTGCTGTGCTCCGTGTTCGCTTTCATCCTTTGCTGTGTTTGCTTGCTCGGTTACGAGGGACAATGCTGATGCTCGCGGAAGGAATGGGCACCTGAGAGCACTGCTTTAAAAGAAAGATTCGTGGAATCATTAGCTTGCTTGAGGAATTTTTTCCCTCTGAGACTACAAGATGGATTGATTGCCTTGCCCTGTCAAACTGCGACCATGCCAACTGTCTCTTTGCTGTGCTCCTTGTGCAGGAGTTCAAGCACCTCACCCTGCCAGGCTACCAGCTGGAGCAGGTAGACAAGGACCACTACTGTGTTGTCCTGGATGACAAGGATTCCAAGGTGGTGCGGAGGCCCTTTGGGTCGCTCGTACCTCCTCTTGGGGTGAGTCATGTGCCCTTCTTTAAGATTAAGAACCTTTCTGCAGTCTTAATAATTGAATACGTTGACCCACAGAAAAATATTTTATAGTTGCATTCGAAGGTGTCGGTGCGGGATGATTGTCTGTATAACTTCGGACCATTTGCTGTCCCGTGATAAAGCGACAGCAACCCCTTATTAACACAAACTCTGATGTTTCAAAATAATCTAAAAAAATGTTCCTCCGCGATATTAACACTATGTGTTCTTCACCCCTTATCTCGAAAAGTTCTTGCACTGAATGTTTTTAAATCTCAATTCCAGTACTACGAGGGAAAGCTTTCCATTATTCTACTCATACGCATTTAGGAGATAGCTGAATTAGACCGCTTATAATGTAAATCACTGGAGCTAACTAATATCTGCTCTATAAGTGGCATTGCACTTCAACAAAAATAAAAATTTGCAGGAACCTGCTCCTGTGCAAAGCACGTAGACCAAGCAGTCACGCATGTCCAACAGTATGCTATCTAGCGCACCCCATTGAGAAGCGCTTCTGAAGCTTTCGGCCTAAGCATTGTGTAGTTCACCCAGTCATTGTTGATGACAGCTGCCAAAACAGTGGCTTGATGCTTTTCGCACTGGTATCACTGCTGCCATCGTGGACAGGCACAGTGGAGGCTGTGGAGGCAGGTGAGGTAAGCAGTGGAAGTGTCACCATGTTATCAAACATTGTGGCACTCATGTTAGCACAGTGAAAGGCATATAAAACAGTTTGTTGAGCAGTTATAGTGTTCAAGTGAGCATTGAAAGTCAATGTCATGTAGGAGTGTTGACTGGGCAAGCTGATAAGGTGTCTAATATATAAGAGCATGAATGGGATAAGGACGGAAGGTGACACATGATAACACCTGGTCATGTGTTAGCATCCTTTCCTTCTGTCGTAGCAACAACTTGATTTGGTCGAATCGGTTCATTAAGTTGAAGCAGCGCAAAGGGATGAGGACATCGAGAAAAACAACCACGACATTACGAGTGCTGGCTGCCAACTGAAGTTTTATTCGAGAAACACCAGCCATTTATAAACTGTTGAGAGCACAACAAGAACCATCAGGATTGACAGGTGAAGCAGAAGATAAGTGTGTTAGCACAGCATCACTTAGCCTATCAAAGTTAGAGATGATTTTTCTGGATAAACACCTTGGCACTTGGTTGTGCCCCTGTGCGGATGCTTGTCAATACTGATGGTTCTTGTTATGCTCTCGACAGTTTATAAATGGCTGGTGCTTCTCGACTAAAACTTCAGTTGGCAGTTAGTACTCGTCCTGTTGTGGTTGTTTTCTTGTTCACGTCCTCGTCCCTTTGCGCTGCTTCAAGTTATATTCGTTATGTCCTTGTGCCATTTGCGCTCTTATTGTAATGTAGTGCGCCTGAAGGGATGCAACAATGCAGCTTTCTCGAGCGTCCAGCCTTATTGAAGCCATGTGTAAAACTACTTAACAAGCAAAATGGGGGATATGCTTACCTGATGTTCTGCCCGAAGCACTCCTGCGAGGTGATTGAGTTTAGCAGAAAGACCAACTTGTCTTCGAGACAATCCGGATGAATGCGTGCAAAGGGGAGTCTGCAAAGAAATAAAAGTGCAGCAAACAGGAAGGATAGTTTTTTATGCAAGCCCACGCCTGTACTTATTTTGCGAATTATAAATTGGCATTGTTGGATCAGTTGGCATTAGAAGTTTAACACAATTAAAAACTTTTTTTTATTGGTCAAAGGTCCCTTCTTGCATCATATTCAAGTTTGCATTATAGTCATGTAACTATGATTAAATCAAACATCGACATAATGAACGCACTGTAAAAATGGGAACATAGTTTCAGTTATTATATTAAAGAAAGAAAGTGGACAAATGCCTATTTGTCTTATATTGGGGTCTTTGGCACAATGTCACTTGTCATCTGGCCACTACGGGACAAAGAAAGAAGAACAGAGAGACAGTGTCACCATTTTGTTGCCATTGCAGACTTGCGAACTTTACAAACGAAATGCAAACATGTGTTACTGCTGCCTCAGAGTGCAAAATTAGCAGGTTTCGGCTTGATTTTAGTGCTGCATTAAAAAGTGATGCAAAAAAAAAATATGTGGAATCGAATAGGAGCACGGTGGTGGCATTGCACTGTTTGATTTCCGTGAATTGAAAGTGAAACTGTGCAACCATGGTGGGTGCAACTTTTGATTTTCACTGAAAACTTAATTGCCTGACTGCTGCGTGTTTCATGCTGAACTGAAGACGTTGTGGTGGAATTTATTCGACTACCCACCGGAACAAATTATCGGCACAGAAGAGAGGTCTTGTCAGCCACTGCAGCCTGCAAACATGGTGTGAAAAACCTGAAGCGGCTGTCAGCGGGATCTAGACCATCAAAACGAGTGAATGTCCCGTAGTCACACGAGGATGCCTACAGTTAGCTGCAATGATCTCCAGCATGCACCTTGGGTGCGTAGTGCTTATGCCACTCATTGCCCAATGGCGTAGTCCTGCATAACAGATGCTTTGAACATCACCAATGATGCGGTGTGGTGTGGAGTGTCATACATGTCTAACGGCCATCGCCAGATGAGAATATAAACACTTAAAGTGCAGTTTTCATCGTTGACAACGAATGAGCTTATTGATTGAATAAGGTGTGTTCTGTAGTTAACTGCATTGAAGAATTTTTTGTTTTTCAATTTTATTCAATACTAGAGGCCAACGTATATTCTGAATATTACGGTACATATAAGGAGTTATCAGATACAAGAAAGTAAACCTAAATTGTTTATTGCCAATATCAGTGTGTAACAAATATTTGCTTATAGTGAAAGTTGGATGTTACAAAGGTGTTTTTATGTTGGACCAGGACGCGACCGCGTTGTAACTTGGTTTGACTGCACTTGATTGCAATCCTAGTTCGCAGAATAAAGTCCGTTGCAGGGCCTGAATTTCTTTGTTGTGCCATTTTCAAAAGGTGGTAAGTATGAGAGAGAGTGTGAAAGGGGTCATGACACACATGACACAGCTGAACTACTAGAGCTGAAGCTTCAAAGGTTGGTGCAACGGTGTCGTGCAGCTGAGAAGCAAGGCATTGGAAATGACAGCGGCACTGCCTCACGAAAAGGCAGGCGCCGACGCCACCGAATTGAGAGTCTCGCGCCAGAAGGCCGTCGGCCCCGACGCCAAAGTGAGTGGGGCGCTTGAGAGGATCTCCGTCTCGCATGCCGTGTCATTAGCATTAGGCATCGTGGCATGTGGAGCTCGAGTGGCAGAGTGGCCAGATGAATCCGAGCCAAGAGACAGACGGCCCTCCCTGAACAGGCCCGAACGGTTCTTTCCAGTGACCCAAAACAAACGACATGCAGAAATTGTGGAACACGCGAACAAGGGCCACTACCCCCAACTGCTTAATGAAAAGAAGGCATCGAGACAGCGCATATTTTTCCGCGCATATGCACTTCATTAGTGGTATTGTATGCATCTGTGAGCGTTATGTGCATACTGTGCGTCGTCTGCATTTGCAGACAGTTTAGCCAGCACGTGTCTGTGCCTGCGTGGCAGGATTCAATCTCTATTTTGTCGGCATCTGTGTACTGCACGTGCTCATACAATATACACCGTTTCGAAGCCTTTTATGAAACTTATGGTGGTGGTACCTGCGTGTGTTTTCCTATATTTTGTGTGTCGTTTGCTTCACACAGTTGAAAGGAAGGCTCGGCAAACCACATCAACTCTCTTGGCAACAAATTCTTTTGAAATTGGAATGTTTCAGTATGAGTGGGATATTTCATTCAAACAACTGGCTGAAAACGTGGCCTTAATTGAGTGAGTTGGTAATGTACCTCTACACTAATTTTCCCATACACATTTTAGGAGGTGGCTGAGTTAGTTTTAAGCATTGATTAAAAACCACCAAAAAAGTAATTGTCATTTAAATTGCTAACTTGAGTTAAGCAACTATGCTGGTAACATTTGTGCTGTTTTTCTAGTTTCTGACTATTGCATTAATGACAAGTGACAACTGAACACATTAACCTAAGATGCTTAGAAATTTAACCATCTAGAGAAGACTCACAAACGCAATTTGTGTAATGCAAAGCAAAGCCTGAAAAGCTGCAGCAGGTGACAGGACAATTTTACAAGTAACTTAGCGAAATTGATCTCTCATGAGTGGAACTGGTCACTCTGCCAGGAGAGCAAGTGTGGAGCTTTCCGTGCGAGATGCTGACGAAAGAGTGGTTGCTGCAATCTGTGGTCTGCTTGTCTGGCATACGCATTCCTAGACTGGGAGGGGACGACAAAAAACATGCTGATGTGTTGGTAGTGATTTGCTTGTTGTTTGTTGTTCGTGGAAACTCTGCCAGTGTTTGTCATGGTGCATGCACATGGCTGGTGTAACAGATGTGGATGTGTCTAGATGTGAGACTGCTAGCATTTGTTCCTAGTGGTGTGGGAGCGTATTCTTTGAGACTGCTGAAAAAGCATCATTTAGTGATGCTGACCGTTCGGTGCATAGCAACATCAAAGGATGTCTTCAATGTGAATTTGCTTGTTTGTTATTCCATGTGTGTGCTTTAAGTTGTTGTGAAGTAATGTAGGTAGGAGTCAGAAATGGCTGACCAGAGCGGCAAGATGCAACAGGTGTTTGTGGGTTAACTATAGTGCTTCGTTCCTGCCGTATCTGAAGGCCACTATTATTCAGTGACCTATGAACTTCACAACTGTGTGTACACTAATGCTTCATTTGATGCTTCATTGATGAACTAAAGTACACTAACATACATTAATGAACATACGCTAATGCCTAATTTGGGGAACATTTTCCTTGCACTGAAATGCCAGCCATTCATGTTGTAGTATCCTGAAACACCTTGCAAGCTACTTGATTGACAGATCCTCTCCTGTGTGCATTGTGACTGCCTGCTTTGATGTCTTTGTGGTGCAGATCATATGTTGTTGCATGATTGGTGTGATCGATGTCATCAGTTGCCATAGAAATTAAAAATCACATCTCAGTTGAGCCATGTTAGCTGGTTTTATGTAAGTGTATGTTGAACTGCAATGTACATGAGCGATCACCATTTCCTTTCTTTTGGTACAGGATGTTTGGGATTGTCAAATTGCTCTTAAGTCCACTTTAATTTTCCCTTTACCTTATCATTTCTACAATTCAATCAAAAATGGCAAGTAATTTCCTCGATGCTTGGGGAAATTGGGCCCCTCCCTCGATGAACAGGGAGGGGCCCAATTTGTGACCAACACAAATTGGGCCCCTCCCTGTTCCCCTTCTTTTCACTTATGGCTTGCAGAGATTCAGTATTATCAAAGCTCTTAATGCTTGCCTTATGCTTATGTTGATTTCAGAGCATGTGGTTCTCGCTAGTTCTTAATATTTTAATATAGCATTCGCCTCTAAATTCTTCAAACTATGTGCCTAGGTGTTTGTTTTTCGTTGGAAGCTTACAATTAAATTGTGATTTAGTGCACTGTTGTCCGAAGGTGTCAATCAGCCACTCACATTATCTGTGAACACTTAGAATTGTTCATGGCTTGCTGATAAATGGCACAATGTCCATGACATAGGGTTGTCCTGTTATTGTTCATTAACAGTTTTGTTCATGGAATGACTAATCAACACTGCATGCAGATTATTTATTACTGTCGTTAACATTGCCTGTATGGTTCAGATGTGCCAGATAGGCATGGTTAAGTGCATTAAGTTATTGCACTTAACCTTTAACTTCATTAATATTTTTATTTATCGCTGACGCCATTAAACTTCTAAAATTGCAGCTACTGTATGTCAGTCTTGCCATGCATGGACACTTCGTGCACCTGAGGGTGCGCAAACACAAACAATAATTGGCAGTGCCGCCTTAATGTGAAAAATAGATTTCGGCTGATGCAAGGTAGTTGTTTGCTATAGCCAAAAAGCGTGCGCATGCAATAAAAAAATAAGCAAAACACTCAGTTACATGTTTCTCGTGAAGAGCCCAGGTACGCAAAAACATAAAAAAATATTAGCCATCACAGTGATGTCATTATTCATCAATGCTGAGGTTTAGGCATGAAGTTCATTTTCCCCTGCCCCTAATGTGTTATCCTTTTCCACGACACTTTAAAAGTTTTGAAAATGTAATTTAGTGGTCTGGTCTAACTCCATAGTTGTCCATGGGGCAGAAGTGTAAATTGTGGTATTAAAAAAAAACGAATGCAGTTATCAGATGAAGATGAGTCTGGTGACGGAGGAGCGCCACATACATCGTTCCGAGCCTGGCGGCGGCAAACTGGAAAAAGCGCGCGGACGAAGAGCTCCGAGCGTCGCCTGGAACGAGCGTCATCACTACCGCTGGACTCTTTAGTGACACAAGATGAGCCAAAGCCAGAAGTTCGGATTCCAGGGGCGTCGTGTCCGCTGGAGTTACTCGACCTGCGACGGAAGCTGCAGGAGGAAGCTGAGACTCTTGAAGCAGACAGCGGCACGGCCGATCACGCTGCCAATTTGTCATCGGAGACCATTGTCCAGGAGCAGAAGGCGGCAGACAGCCAGGTACGTGCTTATTTCAACTTTCAACTAAACTATTCTTTCAGTGTCATTGCCAGTTTATTCTAAGCTCACTGCAGGATAATAGCTGCTCTGAGAAATCACTGATTATGCCTGTTGTGCATCAAGTGCGTGTGTTGTGCACGTTGGATGAATTAAGCCACTCCACATCTTTTTTCTTAATCTCACTTTATACATACAGTTTATTTTAATTTTATCTCTAGCCAATAAGAGAGATTCACACCGGAGAAAAGTCTTGCCCATCGATGGGAGGGGTACGCATCATCTGACAATGCAACAGTTTTGCAAAATGACATGATGCCGGCTGATGTCCCCAGCAGAGCGAGGAGCTTCCTAATGAGTGGAGTGAACGATCCCTGCTTGGAAGGGCATGCAACAGTACTCTGTGCTGGTGGCTGGTACCAAATTGCTGCTCAAGAGGGTGGCAACCATATCACAATTGCTTTGTTGTTATGGTTACTGAACTTACAGGGACCCGGTCACATTTTGGAAGGCGTGTTCCATGTGCAGGCACCGTGATGGCAAGATGAGTCAAGGATACTACAGTCAGCTACCATTAATTTGACTGTGGCTAGTTCAATTTTTCAGTTAATTTGATCCCAACTGAAGGTCCCGGCTGGTGCCCTTGCATTTCTATTGGCCTAAGCTTTCTTTCTTTTCTTTTAGTCCTGGTGTTGGCCTTTGCCGGATAATTCGAAATTGACCAGTAAGCACACATGTGCCTGAGCTGTCTGGGGACTCCAATAGCAGCCCTTTTAGTGACAGTGCCTGTCTCGGCTAAGCTCAGGGGACAGTGATTGCTTGGAAGCTGTGTCATCTCCCATCAGACACCTATTTTCGGCCGGCCAAGTTCTGACTTGCACCGGTTCTTGAAAATTTTTTAAAGAGAATTGGCTTGAAAATTGCCTGTGCAGTGCAAATACGAAACCAAAACTGCCTTCGCGTCTTTCATAGGCATTTCTGCATAAGACAGTATCACGCCGAAGCTGACTTAAGGAAACAGATTACCATTGTGCCACACATATTAGACCCTTGCCCATTTTCCATGTTAAAAAATTAGGTGCACGTCAGAGTTTTACTATATTTGGAACTTTAATGTCATTTCTACATTAGTTTTCTGCTTTTGAAAAATAGAAAGTGGGCACACATTTGGTTCAGCGGCACGTTAGAATCGGGCAACAACTGCCAAATGAATGAGTGGTGTGTTCTGGCATCTTTTCTTCATCTTATTTAGTTCAACGCGCTGTGTAATTAAATCAATCTTGTCGGTGCCATTAGGGTTGAGTTAACAGAGGTCAGCTGCACTCTTAACGAAGTGTGCTGGTGCTGTCATCATCAGCAAGTGATCAAAAGTGGTGTTGAAAGTAGAAGCCACCAAAGTAGTCTGACAACAGTGATTTCCTTCCACAATCACCTCACCTATGTGAGCAGGGTAGGTCTACAGGGAATTCTCTGTGGCGAATGATGTCACATTGCTTCTCCCATATCCTCCACATAGCATTTACTGTCTTACTGTTACCGTTACCAGTCGTCACCATTGTGCATGCACGTAGTTTACCAGGATCCGGTAAGTTTACCAAAATGGCTTCCACCAGTTACTGCGACTGCGTAGCACATTGCAGTACTCAGACTGTCCACTTCAATCCTGACTCGCCGGTGTTACATGCTCTCAGTTATCACAGCAAAAAATAAATGGCGAAATCAGCCATCCCTTAGTCTCGTCTTATTGCAGAGGACAAAGTATGAGTGCTGTTCTGTTGTTAATATTGAGATTAGTTGCTCGGTTTGACACTGCTAGTCCTGCGGGATGGCACCAAGATGGGAAAGGTTATCGATTTTCACCTAACTGATGGCACAACAGCATTGCACAGGGTTTATAAATGCTTAGTGCTGTGCCAATAAGGCGCTAACGCTATGCTAAGTCTCTCTGCTGTTCGTTCCCTCGAGTTAAGAACCTGTGGCATGTTGATATTTATTACTGGCATCTCAACAGGCAGCAGCTGAAGCTCCTGCAGAGCTGGTGGAGGAAAGTGGCTCCTCAGAACAGCAAGACGGAGGGTTCCGGGATCGCACGGACAGCCTGGCCTCGTCCCTGGGCCACGGCATGGCATTCCGACCACCACAACACCTGCTGGAGTCGACGCGCTCCACACCCAATGCACTAAGCGAGGTTGGCGGGCAGATCAGCAACACTGAGGATGGTATGCCTTATGGTTATTGATAGCTGTATTTATTCAGCCTTTTATTGGGCCCAGTAGAAAAAAGAAGAGAGTTAATTAGCAAGTTTAGGTGCAGCATGACAGGCTGTTGTATTCAAGTGCACTTCTGTTTTTGTAGCTTGCTCTTGGAACCAAATACAGAACCCTTGGAATTGAAACCTGTGAATGCGTTCATAACTGCATATCTTTTGCGATCTGCCTTTGTGGATTTTCATTAAGCTGTTTGTTTTTGTAAGCCTCAAGGCACAACCAAGCATTACATATGGGAGTGCTACATACGTGTAATCGCAAGCAGCAAATGAGCATAAGAACATTTGATTATAACAATTCCAGGAGCATGTCAGAATTTTTGCAAGCATAGAAAGGGAGAGAAACAGAGACAAAACAACATTCATGACACAAAATCACAGGTCATAAAGCATGGTTGTGTTTGACTGCTAAGGTGATCATTTAAACCTGACTTAAGGAACCTATTTAGAATAAGAAACATCTGAGAAATGCAGTTCCACTAGTTGATTATTTGTAGTGAAAAAAAAAATAGTAGACAGCATTTGTTTTGCATAAAATCAGTCTGTCTAATCTTAAGATGATCGTCTATGCACAGTTATCTGCAATATATACACTGAGGTAGACAAAAGCAAGTCGCTGAGCACATCGTGCACCATTAAGTTAGACTTTTGTCTGTGCAACTCTTGTAATTAATAAAGTTCAAAATTACAGACGTCTCTCTTCATGAAGGTGATCCTCTTTCTGATAGTGGTTTACAGAAATGCAATACATCATATGGTGTGAGGTTTCACAATGTGATCAACTTATCAGTCTTTCCTTACCTCATTCAAAACGCACTAGTGCTCTTTTTTTTTTTTACAGATCTTTATTTTTTGAATTATAAAGCTGAAAACTTGTACATAAGTCATTTTATTTTTAGAGCTAAGCTCCGCCATAATCATATCACCTCCATCATTTGAAACTTCATTTACAGAATTGCACGTTGCCCGGCAGCGCATAATCAAAGAGACTGTGGCTTCCTAAACGAAAAGGTGTATGTACCTTTTCTGCTGCCATAGTGGTTTGTTGAAATAAATGCATATACGTTGTCAAGTTTTAGAAATGGCCAGGTTGCTCGCCAGTTGGTTGCTTGTAGGTTGGGCACTCATGTATTCTTATTTCTAAAAAAGTATCTTTAAATGAAAGAAGAGAAAATAAGAAATGTCGCCCATGATCCCCATCTCAGTCATGAGAAAACATTGTGATGGAATCGAATTCATAGCCTGGCTACACCCAGTATTGCATTCACGTGCCGCGATCTTCCAAAATTAGGTACTAGTTCACAGTACCGTTTTCATTTTCATATTGGTCGCAAGGGATGTAGGTTGCTGCTTCACGGTGACAATCTCTGTGAAAGTCAAACTGTTCAGCTGGTATACATAACAAAAGTTAGTAGGGCGTTTTCCTTGCATCTTTGGGCACATGCTATATGCAGCACGGCTCAGACATTAAACTACCAGTTGCAGTTAAGCAATATGCTTCGTCAGAGCACTTGCACAACATCGCAGAGCACATAAAAAATTTTACATCTTCCCTCCCAGATGTGGTGCTAGACGATTATGCAATGGTGTGCTTTCCATTACCACCCAACAAACACGGAACAAAATGAATTAATTTTTTTTAATCTTTAAAAAACTGTGCGAGACACTGTAAAGCAATCTCCTGTCCCTTGACTTTGCATTGAAAAGTCAAATAATGTTCACTTGTAAAAAACAGAATATTAAACAAGGTGGACCATTAACCAAGTCTACCTGACAGTTGCCTCTGCAACAATGGAAGATGCTGCTGGATTTAGTATTCAATCTGGACATTGTTTGCTATGCTAAATTTTAAATTTTGGCCATCACCCAGGATTATTCAGTTGAAGAGAGGGAGACAATGAACTTTAATAAAAAGGATGACTCAGTGGCTTAAGCAAGAGTGCGGGTTTAAATGATGGAGATCATCAAACAAAGGAAAAAAAATCAAGAACAAGAAAACAAACAAAACACTACACATTCATAACCTGCCGGCCAAGCCAGTTGGAAGGGTTTGTACACTAAGTAGGCAAAGAGGGTTCCCAGCTCGGCTGTAAAATAAATGAAATCAGTGGTGCGTAGAAACACTAGACGGTTAACATCACAAGGAGGTGAGAGGTAGTTTGCAGCCAAACAATAAACAAGATGTTCTTGTTTGTATTAGGCAGTAACATGCGCCACTTTGCCAAATTTGCTTCAGTTATTGCAGCTGACAGGTGCTTGCATGGTGCAGGTGGAAAGCAAAAGTGTGATGCCCGTCTCTGCGGCGTACACACATTTCTCATAACCACTTGAACAACCATTGGTGGCACTCGTGTGCCAGAAGTAGGTCTATTGGCGAAAGGTGCCATCATCTCCCTGGATGTAGTGAACATGGCCCACCAGGAGGAGAGAGTATGACGCAGGTCTTTTGATGTGTGGCCCAGATCACCCTGGTGTATGGCATGAACGAGGAGGGGGGGGGGGGGGGGCGTTGGCGCGTGTTATATTGTGAGGTGAACAGAGAGAGCATGTGGACATTCCCGGTACGTGGATATCGCATTAGGATGTTGCCCATAGACCTGAGCCAAAAAGGCTGGTGGCTTCATACATGCACCTAATGTAGGAGGTCACGTAATCTGTTTAGGAAGATGTAGTGAAGTGAGTAACGGCACGAAGCATTCTCTCTGCTGCCAGTGCTCCTCATCTCGTCAATGTTGGGATGGCGACTGCTCACGGTCATTGAGTGAGATCTATTTATGTTTGTCGGTGCGCATGTGACACCATGCTTGCTTAGTTTGTGAATGTTTAGTGCAATTTATACATCCGATAAAACTATGAACCTTACATCCTGTAATTGTCTAACACATTTGACTTTGGATATTTTGGCCTTGACGGAATCAACGAAATTGATCGAATTATCCGGCGGTTCAAATTAAACAAGATGCAGAAAAAGAACGCCAGAACACACCACTGATTCACTAGGCAGTCTTTGCCCGATTCTAACACACCCCCAAATCAAATGTGCACCCACATTTTATGTGTTTGAAGTAGGAAACTAATGAAGAAATGACATTAAAGCTCCTAAACAAAGTAGAAATCTTATGCATACCCGATTCTTTAGCAAGAACAATGGGCAAGGTTCTAATAAAATTGCACAAGGCCGGTTAGTTTTGTAAAGTCAGCTTCACCACTATGCATGTATGTTATGTGGTAGAGCGTACAAATGCCGCAAAGGCAGTTTTGGTTTTGTATCTGATTTAGAAAATTTTCGGCCCATTTTTTTTAAAGAGCTGCATTGCAGTCAGGTAAATACCATAATCAGACATTGTGAGCTATGGCTATTGCTTGAAAATTTATCTATGGAAGTACCACATCCATGTAATCACAAGCAGCAGATGAACTTAACATTTGGTTATAATACTTCAAGAAGCACGTCTTTCTCAGATAGGCGATTTTGACGGTAGATTACGTGTTCAATACATTCTCTGTCCCCTAACTTCCACCGAGACAGATGCTGCCACTAAAGGGGACACTATTGGAGTCACCATATGGCTCATACATGTGCATGCCGACTGGTCAAGTTTGAATTATCCGACAAAGGCCAACCTGAGGAGCAAAATAACGAAGGTGCCGGCCCATAGAAATGCATAGGCACTGGCCGGAACCTTCAGCTGGAGTCGAATTAACAGCAAAATTGAATTAACTGCAGTCGAATCAACGGAAGTCTACTGTGCTTTGCTGTCGCTATCAATGCTTTGCCTTTTGAGCAATAATGAAACTTTTTATGTGCTTATTTTCAGTATGTAATCCATGTTTACTTATCTCATCTTTGTTCTAATTTTATGCAATATTTCTAGAAATTCTAATTTTCTTAATTTTCTAGAAAATTTAGCAATGAATTAATTACTCTTATCTCGCTTAACTTTATATCAGTGGCTTCTGAATGATTTAAGAAATAATATAAAATCAACCTTATTGTTCTGTCTTATCTAGAACAAGGGTTGCGAGACTTTGAATAAGACTTCCAGAAAAACACTGTGTAGGTGAAGCTGGAAACACTGCAAAACATTGCCGTTGTTCTCACTTTATATGTATTTGAATTCAAGCTAATAACACATGTGTCTTACGATTCGGGCATTGACTTTATTGGGTAATATCTGCAGGCTATGATGGTGACAGCAGCGAATCGGACAGTGACCGTGACTGGATGAACGCACTGGAGACCCAGCGTTCCCACTTGCCTCCCTTCTGGCTGATCCTCTGCCCATTTCTCGACCATGTGGATATCTTTTTCCACGTTCGGTGAGACCATGTGCCTCGTGTATTAGCTTGCTATGAGAAATCTGTATGTACGTACATACAACACTCACTACAATTGACCATAATGGTCCAGCGATAAAGTTCATTTTATCCAAAAATGAGGGCCACGGTATGTTATGAAATGGTGGAACTTCGCATATAACCCGAAAGTAATTGCAAAATCAGTGGAAACATTGAAATTAAAATAAATAATAGAAAAATTTACCGTTTGTGACAAGCAGTGAACACTGTCAAATCAAGTTTAGCTGTGTAGCTGCTCTCATTTTAATGAAGCCGCATCCAGCACAAAGGTATCTTCAATATATCCAATAGTTGTTATAAGTATATATTCATTATTCATTAATATCGCAGCAAAATTGTTTATATTTACTTCATTCTGGCCGATAATTCATTTATCTGTTTTCATTATATCAAGGTTTGAGTATATTAGTAAATTGCACTCTGAAATGGCTCAACAGATAGTGTTGTTGTGAGAGGAAGTGAAACATGATGCGTAATGAAAAGAATTGAATATACTAGAACATGTAATAACAATACCTAATGTAATGATATTGACAGACTGGAGACATGCAGAGCCAAGGCGAGGCCTGACCATTAGGCAAGATGGCTGAACAAGCATTTCACTAAAATCATCTTTATCGTTCTGTCAGACATCCTTTTCATCCTTCTACTGAGTTGCTTTGTGTAGTGAATGAATGGTGCTTTATTTATCCATAAATATAAGTAATCAAATCACGTCTTAACATAATGGAAATGTGGCATTTAAATGCTCATAATAACAAAGAACACATCACACAGTAGTGCAAACATTCGGGTTGTACAAATAGTAGTTTTCGAGTTCGAAGCGAATAGTAATAACTTTTGCTGAATATTTTCGAATCGAATATCAAATAGTTGCCATTCATAAATATTGGCCGCCAAGTGGCATGCAAGATAATTATTGTATACAAGCAATTATTAACCCCATAAAGCCCAACATATCCTTCTTGATATATTGAATTTGGTGCCTGAAAAATTTGGTTTAGTGCTGTAAACCCAACCAACGTACAGCCCATATGGAAGAAGTGTTCAGTTGTGAATAGTTCAGCGAACAAATTACTAATTAAGTATACCCCACTAATCAAGTTGTACTCAATTATAATTTCGCTGTTTCCTTCATACCAACATACTCTCCATGACCAGAAATATGTGTGAGCAAGTACTTTTAATTTTCTTTGATGTGAAATGGTGTTCAACCATTGTGGAATTAAGCAGGCTAATTTATGAGAATGATACCACAATTAATTCAAGTGTGACTTATTTATTGAAACTCCGGGCTTCGTTGTTAGTGGGAAGTTTGAGAAATACTTCTAAGCTGGATTTTTCATGCTATCGTTCGAGTCCATCTTGACGAAGGGGGGATGCGCGACTCTCCCGCATCCCCTGATATGTTGTTTTCCCGCGTATCTCCCGTCTCCTGTAATCCGGCTTCGCCGCGTGCCTTTACGGCAGCTGTCGATATGCTTGCAGGTTAGTATGAGAGATGGCGCGAGTGTTGCTCTGCTAACGCCACCTAACAGCTGGGTTACTTGGGTGCAAAAAATGAGAAGGCTCTTGGTTCTTTGGCTTGGAATTGGCAAGCAGCACGGACGTTCTGCGTGTGTGCCGATCCATACTTCTGTAAGACCATCTTGCGAGGCCTACCCCGGAATGTACAAACACGATCATTCGAACGTGCCACCATTCGCATGCACAAATGACCAGGCATTCGTGTCTAGCATAGGGCGAACATATGTGCTCGCTACGTGATCGCGGTGAGTCGGACTTCCGCGATTTGTCACGCGCCCTCGGCATGTTTGGTGGATAGCAACTTGGCTAGCAGGTGTTGGTCTATGAAAGGTGCAATAAATGCTCTTGTTATTGTTTGCACTACTGTGTTGTCGTTCCTTTGTCCCAAGAGCACGGATGAGAACCCCACAATGACCAACCGAGCTTCTGTTATTTTGACAATGTTGACGTCATTCACTCATTGCTTTCTTTCTGAATATTATTGTTTAAATGTTTTGAAACGATGTTTATGAGTTTTCTCACAAATAAAAGCTTATAAGAAAGGAAGGTTATGAGAAATTTTTAAAGGTATTTATTTTTATCCGAAACTTGTTTTGCGAACTTACCCCCATATTAGAAATGCATCTTAACTTGAAGCCCACGATTGACTTGATTTAAATGACCCCTGTCATGAATGCACCAAAGGAAACGCAAGAAGTGTCTTGGGCACGTTTGCACCAGGCGTCGTGTATATCAAGTCAAGCATGGGCTTCAAATTAAGGTGCATTTCTGAATATGGGGGTAAGTGTATGGACGCAGTGGTGGTGAAAAAAAAGTGCGTGCAAACAAGGCCGCAAGATTTGCATTGATGGCACCAGCTTATACCGGCATATCTGGAGCGTGTTGCTCGGTTTCTTTTGCCCGTTGTTTTACAAAGTTGATGAATTAACTGCAATTAATATATTTGCAAGATCCCACTATAATATTTATACAGTTTTGCCAAACGTGTGACTATTCTTATTTTAACAATCATGTCTTACTGGTTACAGTCAAGGTCTGATTTTTCGGGCTCCCTAGGGGCTGCGAAAACATAAAAAAATTGGGCAGTTCGAAAAACCGAATGCATGCCTTTTACTGCCCCCTATTGCTCAAATCGCCACAGGGATGTCCGAAATAGCTCTGAAGATATGAGATATGCTCTGCGATATGCCATTACGCTTATTAGGCATATCGGTTTACTTGCTGTGACAGCAGATGGCAGATGCACGCGTGTATAATTAAGGAATGCATACTGTGTCCTCTTCCCACTCTGGGTACGCTTCACCGCAATACTTCCCGCATGCTTCACCGCGTGACATTGCTGTATTGAGGTGAAGCTGACTTTCGGTAACCGACATTATAGCAATTCGTCGTGCTTTCCAAGCTTCTAAGCCATTGGCGCGGATTATAATGGCGGAATCGGCGCCATTGCGAACAGCGGCGAATTGTTTTAATGAAAAACACGACACCGAACAGCAAGAATCTTGGTAACGAACGTCGATGTAGCTAGGCTTAGCATTGCGACGGTGGTGGCTACGCCTGCCAGAGGATTTGCATGCGAGAGCACCTGTTCGAGGCGGCGAGATAATCAAAATGGCGGTATTGGTGGTTTCAATAATGCCGTTTCTGACATGCGGTCATGGCAAAAAGACCAGAAAATCGGACGGTGACGGGTTTTTGCATTCAAAATTTCAGACGTTCTTATCATTGACTCTATGGGGTACCATGGCGGCGCCGCAAAGGGGCCCGAATTATTTCGCGTCCGGAAATTGGGTCGTTGACTGTATTAGACAGTAAACTAACTCATGATCGTGAGTTTGCCAGCACTTCAAAAAGCACGAATATTATAGCTGCTCTCAAAGTGAATATTGAATAGTGTACTATTCGAAACTACTATTCAAAAATACGAATATTTGCATAACACTAGCAAACATACATGAAGGGAATTTTTTAAAATTATTTTATGGAACAGTGCCAGCTAGCCAAAATATTAGTAGTCATGCTGAGAGAAATACAATTCTCCACACAAGGATTAGATTATGGGGTTTTACGTGCCAAAACCACTTCCACACAAGGATACGAAGCGAATGTTAGTTCACTCTAGTCACCAATTGAGGCCCAACTTATTTGAAGCCACGGTCCTGTAAACAGAAGTGCATTTCAGTGATTCTGTTTGCTCATTCCAGTGCCACACTCCTAACCCGAACGGGAAGTTTTTTTTGCTGTAGGCTTGCAAAGCACACTGTCAAGGGCACGGTGAATTTGTGCACATTGCTTTCCTCTAGCCAAAGAGGAGGAAGCAAGTTGTTCTCACACTCGAATATCTTGCGGAAAACTAGCGTTGTCACTTGTATCTACATAATGATGTCACGAACTCCTACCGTCGCGTATCGTCACGCAGGGAAGCTGAAGATCAGATGCGAGTCTTGCAAGGAAGACAGTCAAGATTTGAGCATACCCACAACTGGCGCTGGAAAAATTCAGGGGAAGGGGATGGGGTGTCAAATGTGTAAACTAATCACAGTAGTAATTACAGTGATCATATGACTTTATTTGCCTTCTTTTACAGAGAGCAGCCAGGTGAGAGTACAGAACTCAGACAGGGCTTAGTTGTGTTTGAAAGCATTGTGGGACTGATCCAGGACACCTGCAAGATTGTTAATCAGGTAAGAGAACACAGATTTCCATTTGAACATGGAAAATAGACCTGCCCCGCAGCTGAACAGTGCTGTTATGAACACTTCAATCAAACTTCGTCAAACCAGCTTTTTCTGGATCCCATCTATATATATATATATGTATAATTCCTTGCACTTGAAAAAACTTCGTGTGACCTCAAAGCATTGAGTGCTGAACTGATGGCGCTATATAAGTATGTACAAGACCTCATAGTAGGAGACAGTTCAATTTCGCAGCCTGAGTCCTCTCGGTGGTATAATCTTCCTTCGTGTAATTGTCGCATACTTGGCTATCATTAATACTGCTTCGCCTTTTTGACAAAACTGCAGCCTCTCTGTCTTTCTTTTTTTCTTCTGTGAGTCCAAGTGTAAGCGCTCCTGCATATGACTGCTGTTGATTCTGATTTGGAGTGAATCCAGCTTGGCCTCATTTCAGTTACTGAGTGAATTATATATACTGTGTTCCCCAACTATCATGCACCAATACATTAAAAAAGAGCAGTTGCATTACTCGAAGAAAACCAGTGCATATTGTTTCCAGTACAGTGGTGTAGCCGCCAGTAATTCTTTCGTTATTGAGATTTAATTCGGTAATTGCAATTAATTATTTAACTCGAGAGGTACTGTACTAATTTTCAAAATGTCAACGCGGCATTTGTAGGCACCCCGAAATTACATATAAGTGCAGTGTTTTCAGCAACGTACTAATTGCATACAATATCTTTCCGACTGGAAAAAGACCTCACGAAATATCAAAAACACAATGTGAGTGCGCTCCCTCCCACATCATAAAGCAGTGCCCTCAAATAAGCTGATTAAAAGCAACTGCATTGTCTGTCGCAAACCCGAAGAGAGAGCGCATCACCTTGATAATGGTACGGAAGGGGCGCCAACAGCAGGTTTCACGGCTTCGCAGCTATTCCTTTCTCCCATTTCTATGTCATATTATCCGGCCTCACTAACGGCCATCCCATCACCTTGGGCTTCCTGATCCGCAACTACTTCGCTTCCATCTCAACGACCCTCTACCTTTCTGCCTCTTACACTCTCTCTCTTTTAATCCGATCTCCTCCACCCTGCTGGCGCTGAGCCGTGGTCCCGCATGGGTTGCAGAAAATAGTGCTAGCCTTTCCTCCTTCCCCACAAGAACCAATTCTCTCTCGCTCAAGGCCGACTGATCACATTGATAACAAAAGCCCCTTGATAAAGCAGCCGAAGTACTGCTCTGACCACGCACGCAATGCAAAAAGCAATGGAATAGGCATAGAATGTTTCGAAACCCCGACATTGCTCGCACTGCATCGAAAGAGTGTGCACGAAGCTGTATTTCGCGCCAGAAACTTGCTTCGCACGAAAGCCACATTAAAGTGAGCATTTTATTTTTCATGAAAGTGTATATGTGCTGCAAAAACAGGTTCATGTCAAAAATTAAAAGCAAAATAAACATACAGGGAAGCGACCAACGTGTAGAGAAAAGGCAAAACCGATGCGTTCAAGAAACTAAATATACCGCTTCTAAATGAGCCCAATTGACAATTAGGATGTCTGCATAAAAAATAATAATACATAAATAGAATTAAAAAAGCATCACATTTCAGTGTGTCTTTATTATCTATGAATTCATTAGCTCCGTTAAACGTCAGCCTACAGGACGTGTTCGAATAGGTGTCTTTTTGCAGCTACGCAATACTGTGTCCGTTTTATCACATCTTCAGTGGCTTTCTTGATGACCGACGCCGGAATTCTACGGCAGACATCCATTATCTTTGCCTTGAACTAATCTGACATCCGTCTCGATCATTTAAGCATGATCTTTCACATAACCCCAAAGAAAGAAATAGAGTGAAATAGGTCAGGTGACCTAGCCGGCCAATTTACAGGCCCCGTGCCTTCCAATCTATTGCGCACGAAAAGTCACATACAGCCAATTTCGGACTCTGCTGCTGCTGTGTGCAGGTGCCCCGTCTTGCTGATACCACAGAAGTGGAAGACATGACGGTGGACTTCGCTAAGAAACCCATCCACCACTCCTTCAAGGATTTCGTTCATGTAACGCTGTCCATGCAGTCAGAGTGTGATCGAAGAAAATGGAACCGATTATAGCACCGGCGTAAATTCTAAACAACACGTTCAGCGACCACTAGTACCGTTGCCGATTGTGCTCTGTCCAGTGTAGATTGGAGTCCTTCCAATAGTGTGTATTATGCAAATTTACCTAGGCGTTTCTGCGAAAATTGGCTTCACCTGTGCACATGATGTTGCTCAAAAAGTCCGTTGACTCATCGGGTTTTGTGAGGACCCAATTCGAGAAATTTAGACGATTCTACAAGTCTCTACCTTCCAATAATTGATGCTGGTTAAGGTGGTACGGGTGAAAGGCCGTCATTTAGAATCCTCCAAACCGATGACTTGAAAATTGGTACCTGGGCGGAAGGTACCAATTTCAGGAGTTCAGGAGTCTGAGATTGAGCCCAACAATAGCACGGCATCAGTGTATGGTACGTGCCCATTATCACCTCTTAGACACACTGGTGCAAGTTATTCTGTCACACGTCATGGGAGCCGACAACGGGGGGGGGTCCCAAGCCCCCTCCGCTGGCATGAGGGTTTGAGGCCATAAATGCTAGAACATCCGTGTGTAGGCTAGGATGGAGTCCTCCGCCGCTGTTTCTTGAAGCTGCCGGTTTGTCTCAGGTTTTCATAATTTCTGATGATAGTTGATGCGTTTGGTCTACCACCACACTTCTATGACTGATATATATATTTTCGGCCTTCCTCTTGTTGCCGTTTGCAGATCCCAATGCAAGAACAATGTTTGCCTTCGGCTCATTAGAAAAAGACATGGCAACTCGGACAAAACAAAACGCACCTTTAAACCTTTGCACTGACGTTTTCAATTCACTTTTGTGACAGTAGGTTTTGTGGAAAAAAAAAAATACATCCGTGCACTTTATCTACGCTTAGACGACAGCTATCACAGCTTGTTTCCAACTAACACCAAACGCAACATGTTTCTTCGGCAGGGGCACGGCTATCACGATGTTTTTCTTTATTTCCTTTATTTCGTTCAGGATAACTCAGAGGCTCCCTCTGAGCTCAAGGGCGCTGCTTTATGATCTGGCCAGGAGCGCAGTCACATGGTATTCTCCATATTTCGTGGGGTTTATTTATCAGTCGGAAAAAAAATTGGTATGCAATTAGTATGTCACTGAAAATACCCTAGTTAGATCTCCCTTGGCTGTGCCTTCAAATGCCTCATTGACACTTTAATAATTGACACTTTGAATCTCGACCTAGATAATTAATCACAATTACCTAATTAAATATCAGTAACGAAAAATTACTGGCAGCTACTCCACTGTACTGTAAACAATATGCATTAGGTTTTCTTCGAGTAACGCATTGCTCTTTTTTTAAATCTTGGAGCATGATACTAGTTGATTGGGACACCCTGTATATATTTATGACCTTTGCATGCAACTGAAAATGTTTCCATCCCTAATAAATGTTGTAAATTATTAGAAATCTTTTTTTGGAGTCGTTAGTACTACTTACTGGAAAGAGAAGCAATACTGAGACACACAACGTTCATGTGCATTTCACACGCCATTGATAAAAGACTCTGCCGAAGGGGCCACTGAAGTCTAAGGTTATTTTCATGGTCCAAAAAGCACACAAAGAAATTTGAAGCATGGTGAACATACAGCAACATATTAATTCTCTAGGCATAGGCTATCTATACCTTTAAAAATAATTCTTAATTGGCTACCCCATCTCTTTCGAAAATATAATAAACTTTGTCCTGTGTGTACATTTAGATATATTGTATATGCGCACGATGTTTACAGTGGAAATCTAAAACAAAGAGGAAGTGAGAAAATATGGATGAGGCAACCGCCGCTAGTGCTTCTAATGCGCATGTCTTCCTATTGTCAGGATTTGCAGAAATAAAGCAAAAGTATGAATTAAAGGCCGTTCCCGCCAACAATGATGCAGTAAGCTGTTAGCCACAATAAAATTTTAAGTGAGAAGGTCGAGAAAAGTAAAAAAAAATATCAAGTGATATGGGTGACAAAGCTCTGCTGATGGCACCTTAAGTGCGTGTGTGGAAGGCGGAGGAGGGGGCCTTGGCATCGCACCTCACCCCCCCCCCCCCCCCCCCCCCGTTGTAGGCGCCCATGACACGTGTGACCACTTGTTTGTTTGCAACAGATCCTGCTCCTTCAACATCTCAACAACACACACATGTGCAATCGGCTGCTTGTGCCGGAAGCATCTGAGGATATCTGGAACCGAGAGTCTGAGATTGAGCCCAACAATAGCACGGCATCAGTGTATGGTACGTGCCCATTATCACCTCATAGACACACTGGTGCGAGTTATTCTGTCAGATATGTGCAGGACGAGTTTCTGGAAGCTGAGTGTAGCAGACGTCTGTATTAAGAGCAAGTGGTTGCTGGTGGGGTTGGCAAGCCTCGGGTAGCGCTTTTGAACTTAGTGACTGCAACTACGCCTCATAAATTATCCAGTTTAACAGTGTTGTGAAGCTGATTGCATGAAAGAGTATGCTTACTGTGCGTACTCACATACATGTAGTGTAATAAATTTTTAAGAATAATAAGATCGTTACTTTAAGTTTGATACTGTACCATAGAAGTACAAACAAGTTACTTGTGACCACGATTATGAAAACGAAAGGATACTGCTTCAGTCTGAAATGTTATTCATGGAATCAAGACTGCATGACAAATGTAGAGTTTTGGTGTGTCTTCGTAACAAGGGAAAAAGGCAGGGAAGGCAAAGACTGCTAGAGGTCCTGCAACAGCATACAGTAGACCACCGCTAATCGAACTTCACGGGACCAACTAAATTTAATTGTCTATTGTGTTAAATTAAAAAGAGGCAGAAAAAATACTAAACACACTGCTACTTAATTTGCCAGTGTATATCTGATTCTAAAATGCTCCCGAATCTGACACATGTCCACTTTCTGTGGGTTCAAAGTAGAAAACTGATGTAAAAATGACAATACAGCTCCTCAACAAATTAGGTATCTATTGCTTACCACATCTTTAGCATGCCTCCAAATCTGGCAGTCAGAAAAAGATTAAACGAGCAATAGTTATCTTTACAGAATGAAAATTTAGTTAACTTAATGTCCGTCGTCGTCGCCCTTAGACAACACTCTGTCGCTGTCTATGGACCTTAACATGTCACATGCCTTCCTTATGGGCCGCTGCATGTTTTATGTTCCTCATTTGTTGAATGCCTCTGCCACAATTGCAAATGGAATTGTTTTTCCACGCCTAGACTAGGCACTTCACTAGGTCACCTTGCAAGGTATGCACTTTTCAGCAACACTGAAACAATGTGATGCAACTTTGTGGCCGCTGGCTTAGCACGTAAAATAACCTATCTTTTGAATTAGCTTTTGTATTAAAAGACTGAAAACGGTGCAAAGCCTTTGTCATCCTGTGCGAGAACTTATTCTGTTGCCATTTTAAGATGACAGTAATGATGACGCTTGCTCTGAGAGTAAGCTGATGTGAATGCATCTTTTTTTAGTTTCGTATCCACTTGCACCATGCAGGTAATTTTTCGACCAATTTTCTAGGGAAAAGAAGACGCACAGAATTGCGAAAATATGATAATGATTTATTGTAAGCTGTTTGTTGTCACTAGAAAATCCTCATAGTGCCGGCCAAAAATAGTTATTTTCAGGGGGAGGTTATGGGTACTTCATGCATTCACTTTTCTTTAGCACCACCAAGACGGCACCGCTATGGCCATTGGCGTCCCCATTGAGATAAGGCACATTCACGCTGACCAGTCAAGTCTGAATTATTTGGCGAGGGCCAATTTCAGGATTCAAATAACTAAACGTTTGACCCACAGTAATGTATGGGTGCCAGCCAGAACATTCAGCCAGGGTCAAATTAACAGAAATGTAGAATTAACTGGAGTTTAATTAACTAAAGACTACCATATTTTACATTCGCGGAGAGATCGGAGTAAGTGAAAGAAGTACTTCTAACAACATGCAAGTTGATGCGAGGACGTGCAAGTTGATAGTATTAAGTAGGAATCTTTCAGCTGCTTAAGTGGTTGTCAGTAATATAGTACCTAACTTGGAGTGTCTGTACCATGAAAGCAAGGTCAAAGGTACAGTGCACGTTTGTAATTTTAGTAGAAAGAAAAATAATGAGTGGGGGGCGTCACGAGCACAATCATTTTGTTAATGTAATTTATTTTTTGACAATAACATAGGGTGTAGTAAGTTTGGGTGTGCAACATTTGTTTCTCACAATACCTCAAATTGAGAAATGTCTGACCAGCACTTTTGATGTTCATCTAGTCTTAAGGAGAAAACCTGAGGAAAATTTTGAAAACGTACACCGTGAGGGTTCGAGCATCTACTCATGCTCTGATTTCCCTTTCTTAAAGGGACACTAAATGGAAATACTAAGTCAATGTGGACTGTTAAGGTACCATTCCAGAGCTTCACATCGCTTGTTTCCTGCCAAGGAAAGACTTAGTTTACAAGAAAATTATATCTGAAGGGTCCAAATACCTTTATTGCAATCCAAATCTCCCGCCATCCAACCGGGGAGTGGTGACGTTGCATGTGCCATCACCACCCTTTGCAGTCATCGGTGAGTAAAACATCGCCAAACAGATGGCGCTACAGTCTTCGGCACAAAGTGCAAATGCGCGGCCATGGACAAACCGAGCCAAAACAAAGCAGCGAATTCGCCTCTGCAGCTGCTTTTGGTCAAGTGGCGCAAACCATTCAGGCATCCCGTGACATCACATGATCATGGAATTCTCTACTGCTTGCAGTTTGTGCTAGTTTCATGAACCAGCAAAACCAGTGCAACACTAGGTGATAACGAAACTACTGAAACGCGAAAGCATGGGTGGCGTAAAGTCAGGCAAAAACAAAATGTTTTTACCGCGTCCGTCATTGTCAAACGTAATGTCAATGAGTTCTTTTTTCTAGAAATGAAATAGAAGTGGTCAAGTAGCATTTTCTTTTGTGCTATAATGCAATACGACGATGGTTTTATAAGGGGTGGCTGGGTACTGTGAAAGAATTTAAATGAGAAGTGCTTTCGTCATAGGGCAAGTACTTGAATGTCTCAGAGGAGTCTCTAATCGTGTCCTGCATTTACCTGAATTTCTCGATTACTAAGGCTCTGTTTGCGATAATATTGATGCCTTATAGATTGTCGAGCTCTGATCTGTCACTTTAACTTGACTTGATGTTTGCATTTAGTGTTTCTTTAATCTCTCCAGTGTGCTTAAATTTGGGCTTTTACGTCTTCATAACTTGTGAAATAATTGATCCATCAACAAGGATCTTGCTTGTTCTTTTCTCCTAAAGACAATGACGGTTCTGGAGAGGGCCACGGCGATTACCTGGAGGCAACGCTGAAGTTCAAGCCAGGGGCCTTTGACTGCAGTATAGTGTGGTCCACCCACTTCAGCCTCCACCCCCGGCTCAACACGGGAGCTGGGGGCGGACGCAGTGGCATTTCTCGAGGTGTGTCACATTTTGTCACACGTGTGTTGCTAATAGTTGAAACATGCCATGAGGCCCGGTTCATTGCATCTGTTATTTAATTTTTTTCTCTCTCGCTCCATTACTATTCAGGAAGCCGCTTGCTTCCATTCAGTTGCAGCTTTAGTCTGTGATGAAAGCATGTTCGAGGGTACAGCAAGTCTCACGGGACATGCGCTAGTGTGACATCTTCTTTAAAAAGGTGAAGCTTGGACAATAAAATAAACGTGTTAAGTGTCTGATGGTACAATTAAGCCTTGGTCTCCCAATGCAACAGCCCGGTTCTCTAACCATTAGGCTACAACCACATCTGTACCTCTCTCAAGGCAACGCCAAGTAATTCTCTGAGACAATTGGCACGTATGTCACATCGAGTAGTCGATGCATGACTGCAGTTTTCGTTAAACGGACACTAAAGAGAAAAATTATTTGAGCTGTGTTGGTCAGTTACTCTTTCCACAATACAGAAAAAGGTACTCTTACCGTGAGAGGAAGCTTGGTAAGCTAGAAGAGATGCAAGAACAAAAGTCAGGTGGCAACATCCTCTTGGAATCCCCACACCAGCGTTCCGTGTGGTCATGGATTCTGACGGCACCTATTTAAGCCTAGTTAAATTTTTATCTGTAAAAATAAACTAAATTGCATTCTAAAATAGCCAAGGACTGAACGTGGGAAGTTTCAAAAACTTTTACCTAATTAAAACAGGCAAAATGTGAAGAAATACTTTACAATCTGTGACGTCACGCTGACGTACCAGCCCTGGGGTTTCGGCGCGAAATTCAAAATTGGAACAGTAGCCATCTGTTTTAAAAGCGAAGCTTTTCTTTGGGAACCGCGCTGTGTTTCATGACCGTGGGAGCTGCGGCCTGGCTGTTCCCTTGTCGAATAGGCCAACCGATCACAGTGCAACACCTGAAGTTCATAGCTCGAAGGACACATGCGCTAGGCACACCTTTAGTCAACCGGAATCATGGAGTCGCCATGGCGTTGAAGAAGCATGCTCGTCTTGCGCTCTGGAGGCCTGGGTTCGATTCCCACCCAGAACGAAATTTTCCAAATTTTCTTTTCAAAGCCATTTATTTACTTTGCTGAGAGAGAGAAATTTGACGTCATTCCGAGCATTTTTGACGTGTTTTTACTCTTTGCGCCTTCGGCCATTCTTGGTACCATCACTGAGTGGTGCCACCGCCACCGCTGGATTTTCACGTAATGGGGCGTATAATGCTTTTGAATTAAAAGCAATTTCTACAAAAACAAGTCTTTTTAATTAAATACAGGCTTCCAATGCAAACAAACTGTAGGAAATTTTTGCATGCTTCTTGCGCCACATTCATCCATTGCAATCAATTGGTGAAAGAAAAACGTTATTCATGTAATTGTGTGTTTTTTTTACTGTGAACATTGTATTCCATGAATTTGCTCTCTGCTTCTGCCAGGTTTGCAATCCCTGAGAGCTGTGCTGACTAGCTTTTCGGTGAACAACCGCAAGAACATGTTTGTCTATCAGGAGAACTCTGGCTCCGTCTTCTACCTGCGGTAAGAAAAGGATGGTAACTAGGGCCATCTAGTAGCGGCTTGTGGAAATTAACCAGCATGCATGTGTGCATGTGATGCATAGTGAAGCTTATCCGCCCAAATTTTCGTGCTCCAAAGTAGGTTTTTGGGCCTTACACGCGGGCGGGCATTACACAAGTAATACAAGATGTAGTCGATATGAGAAACAAGTAAATTGCTCTTCACCAATCGAATTTTGTGTTGAAATTGTTGATGTTGGTTTTTCTACACTGTGTAAGCAGTTTCCATTTGCATTTGTCATTTAACAGTCTTACCTGCTCACATGAGTACTTGCAAACCACAAGCTTATTATGGATTTGCATTTTTGTCATGTTTATCATCCATCCTTATTCGTGCAAGCGCAGGCTGTGAATTTTATTTTCTATTTGTTTTTGCCTTTTTACAGGCTTCACGAAATGCCCTGTCATGGACGGCATGGCCGTGCTGAAGATGATGTGTCATTTTCAGGTATGCCGACATGCACTTCTTTAGCGCGCTCAACTTGTGGGAATGACCTGGTGAAATGCATAGCCAAGATGGAGTGACTACTAAACTCTATGGTGTAGGAGTTTAGCCTTACCAGCTAAAATATGTTCACCATTACAACAGTAGTTTCTGCCCGCCGCAAGGTGCGCATATCGTCTGCTTAGGAGCTGCAGGCTGTGAATAAGAAAATCGGACAATTACAGTCGATCCCGGATATATAGAACTCGAGGGGAACTGCAAAATAGTTTGATGTATCAATAATTCGAAATATGAAATATTCCTATCTAAAGCTTTATAACCGAGATCTCTGCATGTCTTGGACAGTTTCCAGAGATTCTGGAAAGTAGTAACTTACTGATGTGCTTTTGAAAGGCCATGTCGAATGCACAAAAGTTGAGTTATTTTTTGTTCCTAAACATTACAAGTTGGTTGTGCTGTGGAATGGTCTTTGATACAGCAGAACCTTGTTCATACACTTTGGTAAAAAATGGGGGAAAAATGTACTAACCAGAAAAACTTATCATCTGAAGTCGCTAAAAAATTCAGCAGACTCAACTGTAGTTGACGTCTACGTAATGCGAAGCATTGCATGAATAGTTGCAGCACAAGACGTCGGCATGTGCCGATCTGGTGGGTCCTAAGCGGCTCGAGATGCATGGTGTTGTTTTTGTAGTTTTGGCGAACTAAAGTTTGCGCTCATCAAATTTGGCCTCGTTGAGCAGAGTTTTCGAGCTGAGGATTGTGGCTGGAAGTTCTGACAGGCCCACTAGGCAAGAATTGCTGTTGCATGAGATGCCGATGTGCGTCGAGCTCGTGAGGCCAGAGTGATCCGAGACATGCATTATCGATTTAAGACAGCAATGAGAAACCAAACCAATATATAGCTAGTTGGCTATGCCAGAATATGATGCTTTCACCAGAGTGAAAGGTGGCACTCAGTTTACACCACCTGCAGCAATGAATGGCGGCAGGGTTATTGTCTTTTAAAAGAGTGTGGTACGCTTCCAACGGTACTACACTGCATGCGTTGTGAAACAGATAGGTGAAGAGGATCATTGCAGTGAGTTGAAAGGGATCGCTGTGAATGGTAATATGCGACAGCTTACAAGATTTGCTTATACCGGAATAAGAAACTGAAAGCCTGGCAGCATTTTCACTTGACAGGGGCCAGGGAGAACTGGTTTGGTTCTGAGAATTCATTTCAAGAAGAGAAACCTTGCGAACTCCCCAGCTACAATTTATAAATTTGCAATATGTGCCATAAGTTAATTAGTTAGAAACTTAATTATTGAATTTTTATTAATTATCTGATTGTGAATTTCACTTTATTGTAGAAGTAATGGCCGCCTTATCAAGTAATTTAGCTCGAAGGTTGGAATTGTGCTGTCTCCCACAGGCAATTATTAAAGACTTGGTGCAGTGAAAAGGAAACACCAGGTACAGCTGGCAAATAGCTGTCAGAGACTACCAGATTGACTGGGTCGACTGGTAGCATCTCTTGCTGCTAACAGTGGGCACGTTCGGCCTTGAAAGCCCGGGCACTGCAGGCTGGCTGGTCCTACTTTGTGCATAACAAAGCAGAGTGGGTGGTGAAGTCGCCCGATGTTGCATTCCTTCTCTTCAGGAAAGGAGTCACTTGTAGAAGTCATTGGCATTGGGTTCTGGCTGGGTTGCCTCATTCCGTTTTACGCGTGTGCAAGGCATTTCTGCAGGCGCCAATCAGCCTCTCTGAGTAATGCAAGGAAGCACTCATCGCAGCAATGATGCTATGGAAGTGGTCTGGTACAAGCTATAGTGTCATCGAATTTCGGATCTTGCAGTGGCTCAGCAGATAACAGCCAAATATACTCAAATGAGTGCTTTCATGTAGACTGTAACAACTTTGTCATTTGTAAGGTAACAATCTTGCGCTTCCCAAATCGTATGGCTGCCATTTTCTCTTTTAATATTACGCCTAACAGGCCTCCATTACTTGTTGCACAGTTATTTTCTTCTACAAGTTTCCAGTAGCCACACACTTTAATAGTCAGGACGTCAACCCTGCCCCACACGAAGTGTTTTCTGTGAGCATTTATACACATGGAATGACACTTCACACACTGTCCATGCGGCGCCTTCGCCATGTGCTATCCCCATGTCAATCAAGCATAGGTGCAGCATGATTATAAGCAAAGAAAGCTCTCGCATGCGTCACTGCTGTGCCTACCTACCGCTGTGACTACTTCTGCAGCTATTACTACTCACCAAAGACAGCATGCTAAAGGAAACAATATGCCTCGCTGATATGACTGTATCATTTTCTGTGTAAATGCACCACAAGTGGTTGTTATTCATGTGGTGAACAAGAGCAGTCATTAATCACTCTGTGGTGCAGTATGCCTGTTAGGGCAACCCACTCATGGTAGGTCCTGCAGCAGATATGTGGATTTAAATGCCCAATGTGCGGCGTAGGAATTGGCTCATATTCATAAAAAATTTATCTGGTACAAATGTGTTTCCTTTAGCCGGCTTTCAGGCACGTACCAATAATGACAACAGTAATGAGAGTGCTGCAACAGCAGCCAGTTACGAATGCCACTTGCATAAGGAAGCATTTGTGAATACAGCGAACATCTGATTTTTCTAACTGCTTAGGGGCCACGATGTCCGAAAAATTGGGCAGTCCGAAGAAACGAAGGCATGCCTATTACTGCCCCCTAGGGCTCAAATCGCCACAGGGAAGTCCGAAATAGCTCTACAGATGAGATATGCTCTGAGATATGCCATTACACTTAATAGGTATATCTGTGCTCGTCCTGTGATAGGCGACAGTGGGTGCATGCATATATAATTAAGGAACACATACCGTGTCCTGTGACAATTGCCCCTTCCCACTTTTGGCATGCTTCGCCGCAATAATTCGTGTATTATTCACTGCGTAACACTCCTGTATTGAGGAGAAGCTGACTTTCGGGAACCGGCATTATACATCGCGGCGTGATTGCTAACAGCGGCGATTTGGTTCAATGGAAAACACGGCACTGAACAGAAAGGAGCTTGATAGCAAACATCAAAGTAGCTAGGCTTAGCATTGCCGTGGTAGTGGCTACGGCTGCCAGCAGATCTGCGTGTGAGAGCATTGGCTAGGGGAGGTGAGTTAATCAAAATGGCAGCGGTGGTGGATACAATTAGTGCGATTTCAGACCTGTGGTCATGGCAAAAAGTCCGGAAAATCAGACAGCAAAGGTTTTTTGCATCCAGAATTTCATACGTACTCTATAGGGTACATGGCAATGCCGTGAAGGCATCCGAATTATTGGACATGTGTGAAAAAAATCAGGCATCCGGAAGAATGGTTGTTGGCTGTATATGAGTTTTTACTTGTAGACAAGTTCAGACACATATGCACCACATGTTTATTTCTTTTATTGCTCGACCAGAACCTGTTGGTTTCATAAAACACTTCACTCAGATGCACCATGCAGAGATGCACCATGCTTGGGCATGATTCGTGCAAGCATAAAAAATGAATTTTCACATTCACATCTTAAGTTGCATGTTACAATGAAGACCTTCTCGTTTCCTATGACTGTGAAAATCAGATACATTTTATGCATGAGGGTCTGTTACGGTCAAGTAAATATGATGTCCTATTCGTGCAATCCAGATTAGGTATTCAGTGTACTGGGGATCTTTCAATGCAGTACTGCTGTGGTATTGGTGCCAAGAGTTTCAGAGCACCGAATTTAGGAGAAAGCTGAATTTGTGCAAACTGTGGGCACACAGGCCATACTGAAACTTTTGAAAAAGTGCCAAACTAACTTTCCTGTACCACACATTCCTCAAAATATGGTGACTCACAGACAGCACAAGTGCTGATTAATCTGAGGCTAGTGTGTTCCATTTGCTTTTTTACATTCCTACGCATCATATTTAACTCATGAAAGCATTAACAGCGCACCAACTGCAGAGTAATCAATGTTTTAAGAGGGTGCTGGCAGCCATACATTGGGCATTTCTGCATTGTAATGAAAGCCAGCTTGACACTTTCCTAAAAGGTCTATGACCTATGTGCATGACCAACACGAGTGCTCCACTCACTTACTGGCTTCGTATGTAAACTGCACAGATATTCAGCCTTTTCAGGACTCGTGCCTTTTAACGGTTTGAAAGTCAATGCCATAAATATATGTGCTGTTAACAAGTCCCAAATGCTCGATTCCGTATATTTACAGCACCAACTGTATGTTTGAAAAATGCGCCAATTTTTCAACTCTTTGTTGCCTAGCAAGTACTGTCACCCTATGCGAATACAAGGAATTTTTTTGTTTCTTCTAAGTCTCTTAGTTTTCGTTCCACAGCTTATTTATGCTGGCACTTCAGTGACCACTCGCGCATCCCCGCGTGTGAGGGTGCGCAGCGGTTATTTTCAGTTTTGTCGCGCAGGCTGTTTCTGTTCGCTGTGGTCGTAAAAACTGATGTCTGTCTGGTTTCTAATCTCTCAAAGGTTCATCGCTGGATGCTTGCTCGTCTGTTGCTCACAGGGATGTGATTACATTTTTTCGCAGGCCAGTGCTGGTATATTACAAGTGATGTCGCCATATACAAACAATGCTGCCACTCTGTGTTTCTTTTCTTAAGACATGGCTCGCAAAAAACTGATTGCCCCTCGTTGGCAATGAAATGAAGGATTACTGCAAATTTATGACTCGTTTGGGTTTTGTGACAGGCGCACAACCATCGAGTCTGCTTGCGTGCGCTCACATACACAGGTCGTGTGCATTGGTTGCTCTGCTGCAAGAGAGTCGAGCAGCGATTCCTCCAATTCGTACTACTACCCAAATGCCGAATCGTAATATATCTGTTTTAGTGTATCTACATTTTTTTATTCTTATTTAAAGTATTTGTGGAAGCCCATCTGTATTCGTGAATAAACAATGCATGTCTACCTACGGAAAATATTTTTTTGTCACTTTATGGTCACTCTAAAAAAATAGCGGTAAATGTTTTTTGAAGTAGGTCAGTCTGAACATTTTAAATCTGCAACAAAAAAAAATTCGACGGGGGGGTTGAAACAAATTTGACGCTCAAAGGGTTCAACATTTGCCATCATTTCTCAATATGTTACGAGCTTGCACAACAGCACATTCTTGGAAGTAGAAATTCTGTGGTATCCAGCATGTCATTCCATCTTAACAGTTGTATTGAGAATTCACTCTGTTCACCCTTTTGTTTAATTAACATCATTGTGTTCCCAATCTCACAGGTTCAAGGAGCTCCTCACTGGTCAGCTTGGTACAGAAGAAAGCAGCCTGCGATCAGGACGAGGAATTTGTAAGTCTCAGTTGTGGATTTATTTTAGCTACAATTTGCCTTAAATGCTGATTAACTTTTTCTGCTTTTCCTAGTGACACTTTGATAGATTGAAAGATAATGGAGAATTCTTTATGTTCCAGTAATCTATAAAAAGAAACGAATTTCCCCAGAATTTAATTTAATTTTTAGCTTTAGAAGAATCAAGGAAAATTTCAACACCAAGGAACCCAGGTATATCCTCAACAACGAAAACTACTGATGGGGCTTCTTCCACGTCAGCACTGTGGAAAGACTTTGATAAGCCAATGGGCCAACCAGCAGCAATCTTAATGCGATAGCAATAAGGAGCCCGTGTCACAGAAAATCCGGCATCGGCGGTGGCATCCCGCATCTGCATCTCGCGTTGGACATCGTTTCGTCAAAGTGATTTTCAAACCACACATAGCCAGGCTGTTCATGTGACGCAAGGACTTCATTGAACTAATTGAATTTCCCAAGCTAAAACACGTGGAAAAATCGTAAACTACGACTTACACACACCCTGCATACATGATAGCTTTCGGATTGTAATTTGACTATACGGGAAAACATAATTCTGTTACGCGAAAACTCAAACAAACCTCTTTTCCAGCATTTCTACAATGCACAGACTGGAGACGGCGTCCGCCATTTGCTCACGCCGGCGTGTAAATATCTCAGAGTCCACAGAGCGGCGTGCCCGCTTCTTTGAAACACTTCCAGATGGCGCTCGCCTCCATGCAAGAGGCTGCATTTCAACCAGAAAGCCTGCCTTCGTGCATAGCGTTCGCTGCAAACAATTCCTGGCGAACATTACGGCTACACATGCTGCAGTTGCCGGGAAGCATGAGAAGCAGTTAGGGATCTTTGAATGCTATCGTGTTCCACTCTTAAAGGCGAAGCTTAAGCATCCTCCAAATTTTCTCTTGCTTGTTGCAGTAGCTCTCACTGCCATAAGGACAGGTCGAAAGATATCTGCATTGGGTCAAAAAGAAGATCCGTGGGAGTTGGGGTGTAAGTGTGGTGTCCACTGTTGATGTGACTTGCGAAGCGATAGCTGCTGATACCAGACACTATTGTGTCCACTGAGCAAATTGAGCACCTCTTTTCGGTGTCTGAAGGAATTGTGACATGCAGGAGGGTCAGTAGCTGACCCCTGAACATGTCAAGCAGCTATCCTTCCTTCATGGCAACATTAACTGCATTTGTGCTACTGTCAAGCAAAAGTGTTTGTTGTACTTGTAGTTGAGAGTTTCGTCGACCATAAAGCATAATTTTCCTGTGCACTACTTGCTGTTCAATTAACTTGCTCATCTTTTTCTTACGTTAGGTTGATGAAAACGGTTGCACTTTTGCAAAATAAACAGTATGGTAGAATCTCGTTAACTCAAACTCAGAGGGCACTGGAAAGTTATTAGACTAAAATGGACTGCAAACTGAGGAGAGCCCCTTTAAGTATAGCACCAGATCAGTAATCTGGTACAGCGCACAAAACCAAAACCGTCACTGGGCTCGCATTGAAAAACTGTTATCTGTCCTCCATCAGCATGCGACATGTGCTGGAAGAAGCCTAGGTTCTGTATAAAGTCTAAATGCGATAAGGTTGCACCTCACGCAGTGTTTGTTGTGGGTGCGAGGGAAAACATGTGAGGGTGGGCCCAGAAGGATGGCGACTTTAGGCACGTACTCTCGCTTGCCCAATGTTGGAGATGATGTGATCACGTGCTCGCTAGGAAGGGGGTGTAGTGTTTGTTCAGTGATATGATCAACTGGGCTCCGAGGGCTTCTTCCTGCTCCTTTTAAGCCAGATGGGAAAGGAGGGCACACGCTGCTATACTTGCTCTGGTTCACTCTTGGCTTTCTGTGCATCTTTCCTCGTCATTTTTACGGCATGTCACATTATGCTCATGTGCCATAAAAATGGCAAGGAAAGATGGGCAGAAAGAAAGAGTGATGCATTCCGAATTCACTGGAGTTTTTCTGAATTCAAATGCACAGGTCTTTGCCCTGACAAATGGAGCAGTTTGAATTATCCATCAATTACGAATTAAGAGGTTTCGAATCATCGAGTGTTTGCTGTATTCATATTAGAAAAATATCTGAAAATTATTCTATTCAATTTGCACTTAATTTTTCATTATTGTAATTAGGTTCGAAATTGAAAATTTTATACTCGCGCATTCCTAATATGAGTGAATGCACTGTAATATAGTGGAGTGTGACTGAGATTATATAGTAACACTGACCTTGTGATGACATCTCTAGTTCACGCGTCACTGCACTGCTTAATGAACCTGTGCATATTGGACAGGCTGTGAAGCTTTAGGTAAACCCATTCAGGCATAAATTATCAGTACACGGCTGAAAAAAAGTTAATAATTTCAGTGTGAAGTTAACCTTGGTAAAATGTATGAAAAAATGACAGAGACGCTGCACAAGTCAGTCAGCAAATATTTATTGCCTATTTCTTATTAGGGTCATGTTATTTTCAGACATTTTCACGAGACCAACGTTTGTTTCTATCGCATTGCACATAGGGCAGGTTTTCCAGGCTTAATAGAAATAAATATGGACAGAAAGAAACAATCCAAAAAGTAGCTTGAATTTATGAAGAGCTCAAGGTGGTGCACGCACATGTGTAAGCCCCTCAAAGTGATGTTCTTGCGGCATTACAGGAATTGACGCAATTGAGGGGTGCGCACATCTTTGTCAGCATTTGCAAATTAGAGCCTTATTTTTCTAATTATAGCAGTCTTGTCTTAGAAATTTTCATTGGTGCAGCTTTTGTAGGCGGTCAAGTTGTGTGACTGCATACGAAATTACCTAGACAGAAAAAGGTTAATGGTTCTGCACTTGTAAACTGATGATGGAACAGATTTGATACATCTTTCAGTTACCTTCTGAGCATTGTTCGCATGGCCTTTTACTTTGTTACTGATGACAGGACTTCCGACCCCGGCTGAGCTCTGGTCACTCAGACCGGGACCAGTCTCACGATACGGTCAGTGTGACGTCGCATGCCTCGGGCAGCCGCAGCAAACCACAGCAGTGTGTCGTCATGAATGTGCACGGAATTGTCCAACCAGGTGAGAGAGCGAGGGTTGGTTAATTTTCACTATGATCATTTTGAAGAACTTTTTACAGCTATTGCTATCATTATATCTTCAATCGTTATAAGTGGGTTTGACTCTATATTTCAGATAAAGTACATGCGCCCTGGTGCGCTGAATTCAAAGCATGTAAACCAAGAAAGTGAAGAGATAGTTAGCACACTTTTTCAGCTTCTTCTGCGGTGCATTGCTTAGACTAATGCCACCTGTATCCATCCTTGAATGTTTCATTTGCCAGGGAAACAAAAGCCACAGGGAAAGTTGTTTGCACAGTTATGGAAACTTGTACTTTGTGGGCACACAAGTAGTAGTCCTCTTCGCACGTTGCCTGCATCAGTAACCACCTTCACAAGATATTTAAGCCTGCAAATGGTAGGGAAGGGTCAGTTGAGGGCAAGTCTAGTTGAAGAAGTTTTCAGGTGTTCTTGTGTTTCGCATTGAAGGCCAGAGTGGTGCAGACTACAAGCACTGGGCTTTATTGAAAAGGCAGAAGTGTTATTGAGAAATGTCTTTCAGCTGGCCTCATTGTGTTTCTCATTATTAGTTCAAATTTGTGGGCCCTCAAGTGTTCTTTGCAACAAAGGACCTATAGAACACAGTGGTGAAAACACCAAAAAAGGGGCATATACCGCTTCTCTTATACAATGCCAGCTAGCGAATGTACATACAAGAGATAGCTTCTCTATAAATATGCTGACAAATTGAAAAAGTTGGACCCACTGCGCAAGGATATAGAGTGAATGTTGGTCTACGCCAGACATTGATTGATGCCGAAGTAATTCGTTGGTGCAGTCTTGAGGATGGAAAGGCGTTGGAGTGAGCACCAACGTGTTACTGACTTTTCTAGATGGCGCTAGCTATGCACCATATTTATAAATTGCAATTAAAAACTGCCATGTTTTTAAAAGTCCTCCAATCTAAGCCGACACTGAGTTCCGCGTTCCCAGGCCTGCACTGTGCTGTGCTCCGAATCTGTACAGGAAGCCTTTTGCGGGACAGTTCCACAAAGGGCACCAGTAAGGGTACAGTTCGTCCACGCATGTGAATATCTTGCATCGAAAGAGAGGGAACAAAATTTCTCACACTGATGAGTTATCCACACCAAAAGGTGCCAGTAGCATCGAAACACTTGCGCCATCTTGCTGTGTACCCGCAGCTACAGCACCAACCCTTTCTCTAAATTTGTGTTGTGGGGAAGCCAACTGTCGGGAGACTCAAGATTTATGTTATGTGAGGAAAGTGAATGTCAGGGGACGCAAGATAGGCAAGTGCTCTCACAAGCTTTAGCTGCCAGTGGGGAGCAATGACTTACCCAAGTTTATTTTCTGTGCAGGTTTTGCCATCAAAGAGGACCTAGTCTCAGTCATGCAGAATCGTCTGGATGATGCAGTCTTGGAAGTTCTCACAACCACCTTGGCACGAAACCCTGCGTGCAATCTCACCATTGACGATGTCCAGGTATGCAAGGGTTGCAAGAGTGATTGTAACTCTAGTAAAAATTTGAATATGAAGGTGGGTATAGCAAAAAAATGGATATATAAAAGAAAAAAGAATATAAGCTTTCTTAATATATTCAGAGCTATAGGAATAGCCATGCCATTGAACAAAACAAAGGTAGCAAATAAAAAGAGGAATACATGAAAAATTATGACTTCCTGACAATGATAAAGTAAACAATTGTACTTGCCAAGGTGTCAAGTCACAGTTTCAGTAATTGTGACAATCTGTGCAATTACTAACTACCTTGAATTCTTATCGTGTTGGTCACCATGCTTTCCTATCAAGGTGCACTTGTCAAACGTTGGCAGCATCTACAGATGTAAAGGTAGCAGTCCCTCCGTTTCCTTGGTCTGCATCTTGCGCACTAACAGTGTCGTGTAGCCTCAGGCAATGCAAACCATCTCTACGAGGCTATCCAGTGCTTGCATACAAGTGTCAATGCTGGATTGTGTTAACAGAGTCTATCATAAGGCTATCTGAGAAGTGTAACGCAGGGCAGAGGCTACGATATTTTGTGCTGCACTTGGCTGACTGGACTGTAGCAAATCAGAGCAGACTGCGCATCATCTTCTGCATTAGCAGATGAAAAGCACCTGACTTTGCACATTGCCTGACTTAGCAGCCACTGGCTACGTTTGTGCTTGTGCCTGAGCACTAAAAGCCGATGTACTAGTTTCCTTTCATCAACGAATTTAGACAAACTGCACCTAAACGCATCACGAATGCATAGCGCAAGAAAACAACTTCATTATGCATGTAACACAGCATGTAGTCTGAAATAGCCTTTTCATATACACACCATCCGTGAGTAACGTAATTCTATCATATTTCAAACTAAGCTCACCTTCTTCTGTGACACATGGTCACTTCAGCACTTTACTGCCATCCGCGCAGTGAACCCCTTCACTGTCGTCGCCATATATGTATACCAACTGCACTGACAATCACAGAAAAAATCGCAGCACACATTTGTGACAATTGCGTGTTTGTCGTCTGCTACCTATAAGCATCGAAACTGCAGTTTAGGAAGTGTAGTTTTCATGCTAAACTCTTGCTGTAAAAAATGGCTTCATGTAGGTGGGTGGAACCACACCTTTCTAACATGAATTTAAAAAAATGGCGATTTCCTATACTAGCTAGACTTCTGTTGCCAGTGTAGGTAAAGAGAAAATACCATATTTACTCGAATCTAGGACGGCCCCGATTCTAAGCCGACCCTCTAAAGTTCGAAGCCAGAAAAAGAAGCTCACTTTGATTGTAAACTGAACAAAAAAGCGAGGACGGCACTCACAAAATGAAAACAGCATTTATTGAATGTGAACATGCCAAGCAAATTCTAACGTCGTCATTGTTGCCGTGGTCTGGTAAATTCCATCCTCGTTGCAGCACAAGCAAAGAGCATCTTCCATTGCCTCTCCAACAATGGGTGCATAAGCATGTCTATGCCTACCCAATGAGAAATTTGTCCATCACGTAAGACAATGAATGGCTCATACCCACGTAAAGCAGAGGCAATTAACGCTCGGTAAAGTGAAGGGAACAGTGCATACATTCATTGAAATCACCCATACAACACATAAAATGGTATAGGTTATAATAAAGAACAAGCTGAAAACAAGCGTCCTAACCAACAATAAAGCATTGCATACTCCTGTCAACAAATGTAGCAGTAGCTTTGCAATGGCTTCACTTAAGTAACCTTAATTTACCTTAATTAACATCAAAGGTCATGCATTAGACTCCCACCAAAAGTAGAGGGTTCGAGTGCCTTTAATTAGCAATACATTAATTAGATGTGGCTAATTAAATTTATCCTGATTATCACCAATGGCCATGAGTTCGAGTGCTGTAAGGAACTCTATCTTAATTAAACCTGCCTTATCATGTTCGATAGCGAAAATGATAAGCAAACGACCAATGAGGGTTTTTAAGTGTTTATACTGGTCAGGTAAAGTTCCATAACATTGATAATGACACCAGGCTGCGTAGAGACGAGCAAGTTGCAAAATGCTTATGCATACTTAGACAACTGCCAGAGGAGTTTCCGCATCAATTTTTCTCTTTGATGCCGAAGTACCACCCTGCTTGAACGTTTGAAGATGCCTCTGTGGCTAGCACAACTTTTCGTTTGAAAGCGGCGCTATAGTGGCATCACCTGTTTGGTGCCATTACGACAACACCACGCCGCACGCTGATACGACACAGGTCAATGGCAACATCACTCGTGGGTTTCAGTTGGCTACTGGCACGGCTAGTAGCAGCTTCATTACTGACTTTTCTAGAAGACGCTAGCTATGCACCATATTTATCAATTTCAATTAAAAACTGGCACATCTTTTTATAATCCTCCAATCTAAGCTGACACTAGAGTTTGATATATAATTATTTAAAAAAAAAAACTGTTGGCCTAGATTTGAATAAGTACGGTAGCCCTCAACAAAACGAAATGTTCTGTCTCTACTTGACAAGCAGAAGCTTCTTTAGAATGTCGATGCTGAGACAATGAAATACAGAGACATAGCCAAAGATGTATAATCTGTGTTTCGATAAAGAGCAAGTTTGCACTCTTTTTATTGAGAATCAACCAACTATGCTTAGAAAATTTTTTATCGGAGTTACAGAAAGGGAAAAACAGTGAACTACAGCTATAGCGAAAGTACTGATACTAAAGCGAATCTTTTTTCTGGTCCCAACGGCCAATGAAGTCTACTGTATCTCGAAACTGCTGTTAGTTACAGGATTCCCAGCAATCAAAGATGCCTTGAGAACACTGTCCCTGTTTAAATTCTGCACTTACAGGGCATATGCCTAAGTAATTCAAAGTCAATTAGCCAATTTGTAGTTAATAAGTGACTGTCACATTCACTGATTTGTGTTGCTGCCACTGTTATGCTGCCAAAGAAAGGCATTGTGATTTCCACTGTACTGGTGGTAAGCAGGTGGTAAGTAGGTTATTAAAATGTCCCCAAGAAAAGATAGTAATGCAGCGGTGGATGTGTTGTTATAGAACTGATAGTTCTTCATATAAGTGAAGTCGCAAGGCACATCAGTTATGGTGCTTAGTGCTACAGATGTCTCTCACTTCTTGGGTTCGATGAGTTACAAGTTCCTTCAAGTGCAATTTGCCAAAGTCTTCAGAGCAGTTAGCAACAGTCGGTCAAGCATTTTATTGTATTCCCTCCGATGCGGTGCAGTTCATCCAGAAGCCCCAGAAGGAGCCGACGACACAGCTGTACTGCACAGTCCAGGCCCAGCTGCTGCCGTACCTGCAGGCACTGATGGAATACTTGCGCCAGGACCTGCACACTTTCTTGCCAACACCCAAATACACTGACCCGAAACCAGAGAACCATTTCAAGGTGAGGGCTTAGAGACACATTCTTCGACTTGATTTTTTTTTTTTTTTCACAAAGGAAAGTGCTTTTTTATGAGGAAAGCATTTCCTGTCCCCTTTTACTGTGACAGCAGTTGAAAGCTTCGAACTGGATTTGGTGGGTCAATCCGTTCTTTTTTTTCCATTGTGCCGCTGGCCTTGTAATTTTCGACATCATTATTGTGTAATTATTGACTCAGGCCACCTCTTCTGCAGCTTTACCCTTGACACAGGGTAGATAAAATATTGTACAGAAGCCGTCAATGACGATTGTCAATGTGAACAAATAGCCTATGATTTCTCAGAAACTTTAAGTAAGCTATAATTGAAATGGTGCTCTGAGAGTCATCAATACTAGGTGCTATGGTTTTTTTTGCATGAACCACAAAAGCATGGCTGAACACTGAGCCAAGACATCTCATAGGCATATCTTTTTCTGCTGCTTGCATTTAGTATGAGCTTAGAAAGCCAACGAAACCAGTGTTGCACTACGCGATGCTGAAACTACCAAAATGTGAGAGTGCAGGCAGTGTGGGATTGAGCAGAAACTAGACCTTTTGACTGCCGGTGTCGTGTGCCAAGGTAACATCAATTATCTTTTTTTCTAAGAATGAAATAGATGTGGACTGGTAGCATTTTCTTCCGTCTTATAATTCAATGAAATTATCTTTTTATTATCAGTGGTTGAATACTAGTGATGCAGTTATAATCGGGTGTTACGACATAATCAGGCTAGTACTGGAATCTCTTGATAGAATGTCAAATCGTTTTCTGTATTTACACTGTAATTTCTTGCTTATTAAAGCTCTGTTCTCTATAACAATGACGCCTTAGACATTTTTGAGTAATAATCTATCACTTTAGCTTAACACTTGCCTCTAGTGTCCTTTTAACTTTTTAATGATGGCACATATAAGTACCCAAGTTCATTTTCTGTCTAAATGTGCTAAGCACACCGGGAATAAATGTAATAAACAAAAAAGAAATTTCTGGAAACTTCTTCCGGTGGGAAACCACAGGCAGAACACTGGAATTGGGCTTCACTTCAAGTCACCTATGGCTTCGTTTCGAATTCGTACAGACAGCTCTCGTCATATGCGAACCATAGGTGTACATTTCATATGCTGTACATCACTTATATGGCAGCACTGCAGCTGGTGATCCTGCATGTCTCCTCTGATCGTGATTTCAAAAGAAAACGAGTCGCACATTGGGCTTCCACCTTGTCCGGTGTTCCTCCTGTAAACCAATAAAGAATGCTGCTTGCTTCCTATCATTCAGGATTGGCTGAAGACATTTAGCCAGAAACTTCGTACCCACTACCACAATTCAGCAAGAAAAAAAAAACTTTTTTTTCTTATGCTGCCTCTAGGACTTGTCAATAAAGGCTTAAACCTTACAAAACCTAACTGGATAGATTGGTCCTAAAAATTCTTGCTTTTAATATATTGAGTTAAAATGTTTAGCTTTGTTTTTTTCTCCCCTCTCATTTTTGGTCTTGTTCTCTGTCTTGGAAAGTCGTCTGAAAAAGCATTGTGTCATTTAACGTAAATGGACACTCATTTTTGCAACGTGTTATCACCAATACTATAATTACTCAGCGTTGCCTGCATCTGTACACAGCAAAATTGAGAAGAGATCAGAGATTGAAAAACCCTGTAAAATATTTTGTTTCACATGTGTTTTGAAGTAAGTGTTGCAGGTACTTTTGATGGCACGCTTCATAATGTGCCCCAGAAGATATGGTCATTATGATTGTCTGTCCCTTTGTGTCATCGCCCCTGTTAACAATGGGGACAGGGTTTCCTCTGTCATCCATTGACCTTTTAAATGTGTCATATGTGCCCCTCTCCCCTGTTGCTTTTCAGTGTTGCAGAGGGATCCCCAATGCCTTTGTTACAAAGAACCAGTGATATAGCTGTCTGTAAAATACTGAAATTTGCACTGTTGAGATACTGTGTAATTGTGACCTGTTTTGTCCATATTGGGATTTGCAAAACTGTTTCATTTAGGCTCTTGCGAATATAAATTTTAGTTCAAAGTGAAGTCGAAATGAATTGTAATTAGTGTCAAATAATATAACAGTGGATAGTTCAGGCACTGTATTCTTCCACGTATAACCTGCCACCGCGTATAATCTGCACCCCCAATTTCAACAGCCCGGAAAGAAGAAAAAAAAAATACCCCCATGTATTATCCGCAGAAGTAGCTGCATACAACACCGCTCAGATCTTTGCAAAAGCAATCTCCATTGACTGATGCACGACTTGCTACGTCATATCTTCGGTTCAGTGGCTCTATCCCCCCATTTTTCGGCCACGCTGACAAAGCTGGATTCACATGCCGGTCGTTATCATGGACGTATCGGTCACATGATACATGACTGATATGGCGACTGAGCCGAAGATCACCACGGTGATTTGGCTCACCGCGATATTGCAAAATGCTTTGCGCTAACTGAGGGAGTGCCGCGTGCACTATTCGCTAACTGCTAAACGCAAAATGACTACCTGTAAAGTGGAGGAGAATGGGCGACCGTGAAGGAGATTAGAAGGAAGTTTCAACATGCAGGAGTGAAGAGAAGTCTGGGTTTCTTAGGAGATAACAAAACTTTGAATGGCGAAGAACCTTTCCGTGAGGTGTGGCTTCGCGGCAGTGCAGCGCGTGCTGCCGTGGAGCCACACTTTATGCCGAAATTTTGCAAGGTAACAGAAAAGGAAATATAGTCTAATATCAGTTTATTTTCAAACTGCTGTTATTAATATATATATATATATATATATATATATATATATATATATATATATATATATATATATATATATATATATATATATATATATTCTTGCAGAATTGCAAGCTCGGCATTTCTTCCAACTCTAGCAGCACAGAAAATTGGTTCTCTTGCTCGCAGTTTTTTGGCGGTTGAGGCCATGGGAGGGTTTCATGTTTGCCTGTCGTGCATCATCATGATGCTGTGGAGTGTGAGCTTGACTCCATGGCGCTGAAAGTTCATGTACCTTGATGCTTTTCATCACATGCTAGCTTAACCCGTTTTGTTATGCAAGTGGACAGACAAACTAGGCAGGCACGCTTGCTGCTCTTGAGCACTACAGTCTAGCCCACGTGCATGATCTGAGGCACAATCTGCAACAAAACTCCTGCAACGGTTTTCTGTCCACCGCTGTTTTGCAGGGCATCGGCCACCAAAGTCACATTTTAATGCTGCATTGATGCAAATCTGTTCAGAGTGCGCTTAGGCTCTTGGGAAGCCATGTGGCTGCTGCGAATAATTTTTGAATAACGTTTGGTTCTCTTTCTGTCCCTTCTTTCTTCAACTTAGTTTTTCTTGCGCCAGAACCACATTTCGAGCATAACCCAACTAGCCCAACATTGCATTCTGTTGAATAATCGAGCATGTGCAGTAAGCCGTGGGCAACTGCAAACAAATTCGTCTTTGCCTTGTCTTTGCTATGACCTATGTGACGTGACTTACTCACCAAAACCGAAGCTGCTGATTATACCTGTTTTAAAATTTACCACATTATAATTTTTTTTTAAATTTAACAGTGAAATTGGGGTGCGGGTTAAAGGCAAGTTGCGACTTTAGGTGTGGCTTCACTGCTGTGTGAATTGTCTCTCAAAGTGTGGTTTCACAGCAGCATGGTCTGCAATGCCATGAGTCTGTCTTTAGGGAAAAGTTCTCCGCCATCAGCGTCGCTGAAAAGGTTGGGAACAGAGCTGCTGGTCAAAGAGACAGCGTGGACAATGTCTGCATGCACGAATGGAGACTGTTTTTACAAAGATTGTAAAAACAGTCTGTCAACAGATTGTGTGCAGTTATCTCCATGAGTTATGCATGCAGGTTTTCTTCTTTTTTCTCAGTTTTGTAATTGGGGGTGTGGATTATTAGTAGGAAAATGTTATATTCGTCCATTTGAATGCTTTGAAAACTTCAAAAACTGAAATTCGAGTCAAAGCGAATATTGAATAGCATGATATTCTGTCAAATATTCGAAAATATAGAATATTTGCACATGCCCAGATTTGTGGTTTATGGTGCTCGTGTGCTGAGCTGAGAAAGTACAGGTATTATGCAGCTCCTAGCTGACTGTGCAGTGCTGCTTGGCATAGAGTTTTTATTAATGGTGCCACTGTAATTAACATTGTTCATGTTGCTGTAGAACACATTTCTGAATGTGCTTGTGTAGTGCCAACTTTAATAAGGCGCGCATGTTTACAGCCATACGTGGAGCACCCTGCACATGCTTTGTTCCACAAGGATGAAGATGTCTTCCTCTTCAACCGATTCATGGCCAGGGGCACTCCCAGCAACGGTACGGTGCCTGTGTACTTTCAGAACCTCTTTATGCTTTGTTGTGGAATGCCAGCTCTAGCACTGTTTGCATGGATAGCTTAACTCATTAAGCACAGAGAATGAGCTCATATTGTCCACGTCTCACCTGACTGCCCCGTAAAACAAACAAAAACAAGGATGCCATCAGCTAATCATGTAGGGCATCACTAATACAGGTTTACTCTCTGTTTTAGTAGGACAGCCATTGCTAATTCTTCTGGCTGCTGGCACGCCCATTCTATATGGGCCAAAAGACTATTATGTATTTATTTATTTATTTATTTATTTATTTATTTATTTATTTACTTATTTACAAGTACTGCCATCTTGCATAGCAAGACATAGCAGAAGTAAGCAAAGATTAAACGCAAACATAAAAGCAGAGAATACAGAGTGTTCCACAATGTACGTAACAAGAACAAAAAAAAAGTTATAAAAATCACACGATTTCAAGATTGTCTACAAACTTATCCAGAGGTATGCACGGAACCTTCTAGATGATTCCACTGCTCAATAGTGTTGGGGGGGGGGGGAGGGGAAAAGAGAGAATTTAAAAGAATCTAAATATCACCTAAGAGGAACAATATTTAGTGTTATCATAATAGGTTAAAATGGCTAGAAAGAGCACCCAGTTTTTTTTTCCCTTTCATGGTTCAACAATGGGCCTCAGACACACAAATTCATCACTTTACATGGGGTCCCATGGGGGTATACATGAGAATGGCTTATGGCTATGTATGACTACTGAGGTTCACAATTATGAATATATGTAGTGAGTGCTGAATACTGAATATATATGAAGTGAATATATGAAGTGGGTGCTGAGTGCTGAATATTTAGTGTTATCATAATAGGTTAAAATGGCTAGAAAGAGCACCCAGTTTTTTTTCCCTTTCATGGTTCAACAATGGGCCTCAGACACACAAATGATTGCCATGCCATCATCAGCGCACTCTTCGACATATCATTATTGTGTCAGTATCATTATGCTGTTCTCATCGTTGTGCCATTGTCATTGTCCTCCAACGTGACACTTGTCATTATCATCCGGTGGACACATGTGCAATGATAAGAGTTGTGCAAATATGGTGTGAGATGGTGCAGGTGTTATGATGCTAGTGCCACTTGACAGAATAAGTAACTTGGGTGCAAGAGGAACTTGCAAGAGTCAGCGTGCATAGGACAACCGCAGGCTCATCGGCGCACATTGTGGGCCTGTCCTGCAGAATGTTCCCCATTTGACTTCGGAATCCATTCCATAGTTGGGATTGCACTTGCAAGTGACTTAGGCCTCTGTATCTGATGACACGGGTGAGCATTCACTAAGTAACCTTGTGTTGCCAATTGAACTTTCTCAATTCCTCAGAGGAACAATTTTTTGTGGCTATTTTGGTTAGCTGGCAGTGTTTTTTAAAAGGATGAATAAAATGCCCTTCTTGTATGTTCACACTACTGTGAGTTGTGTCTTCTGTTAACTAGAGCACTTGACACCCCACCAGCTTCAGTAATTATTTTTGCTTTTGATTACTTTTTTTTTAATTGCACTTTATCACTTAGCTAGTTTCTCCTGGAGACTTAGTATCAAGGCTGTTCTCATGTCTCCTTGCCACCTCTTCTTTGTATAGAAGAGGTGGCCAGGCGTCTTGTTTCCTCTTGCCACCAGTGTTAACTGTCGTTGCCTTCTTGACAGTGTTGCTCATTAGGAAAAACTAGCTGAATGCTATGCTGATTAAACCTCCATTTCGATTTCAACAAGAAAAATTCAGTGGCAATTTAGCAGTGAATGCGAGAGAAATGCGTGAGCATTAAATCGCACTTCTTTGAGGTCCTGGATCAATGATTTAAACCATGTACACTACATTGAAAAGCGTTGTCCAGGAGCTCACTTGACATACGTCCTGCTTCTTCACAGAGTGAAGTGCAACTGGCAGTGGTGCAGAGCTGACCACTATCAGTTGCACTATATGTATTGTACTTGCAGCGGAAAACATACATTAAATCGCAAATTTCGTTAATCCATGGTATTAAAGTTTCAACAGTCAAAATAATTTCACGAATTTCCAGAACATTCCTGGTGGATAGTATCTTGTTAGTAATCACTTATAAATGAATCACGAGAAGGTCTGGCCATTATAGTAGGGTAACGAGTGTCCGCGTGCGCAGTGCAGATCGTGCTTAGAGCAAATGCACTAGCATGGCTCCTGGAGCCCAAGATTGACGTGTTGCATCGCGCAGCACTGTAAATCTTGGACACATGGCTGACCGCGCTTAGTGCCTGCATCTGTCATCCGATGGCATGCTTAAATTCAAAACAAACATGCAAGAAGATACAGATATTCGTCCTGAGAAAAGAAATGTTGCAGTTTCGCCAGAAAGGCAGACCATTCATGACGACAGCAAAGATACAACTACACAAAGTAAGGTTTGTAGTTTGTGGGGGTTCCACTCTGCGTGCGGCTAGGGCTGAAGGCGAGCTCCGGATCTAGCCCCACGCAGTCGCTTTGTGTTGCTCCCCAACCCGTAGCGCGTGAATCGCGGCTACGTCGGGTTCGAACGAATAAGGCAACCAGCGGCGTCAACTGTAAGAACGTTTATTGCTACCGGCAATAAAGAACACTGGCAGAGGGGCGTCCTCTCTGTAATAATAATAAGTAGGCTGGCCTCGTTGCCCGGGATAGTCAGGCAACGTGGTCACTCACGTGTTGCGGCAGGTACTCCAGTCCGGCAGGTTAGGGGTCCGGCCTCAGAGAGAGAGGGTCTCCCCCGGTCGCGCTGTTTTGTACCTTTTTACCTGGGCGAGAGGAATGTCCTCCTCGCCCGTCCTCCCCGCGAGTCGGGGAGGAAGGGCGCGCGCGTCGCGAGAGCGAGGGAGAATCGGGAGAGGGCAGAGTGCGCCTCTCCCCTATCTATGCCGGCTCTCGACGCGACGGCGCGGGGGAAGATGGGCGCGTGTGCTCCCCACATCCTCCTCCCCTTAAGAAGCCCCCCGTACGTTGATGCTGGCACCTAGGTACGCCCGAAGGGTTCGGGCGCCCGTTTGCTAAAGTTCCTGCCAAGGTTGGCGATCAAGGCAGCGTTGCACACGCCGGCTTTGAGCGTGGGGCTTGCGAGGCGGATCGTAGTCCCGGCTGGAAGGCGACTCTCCGTGCCGCACCCCAGGTGTCGGCTGCTCAAGCCGGGCGGTCGCTTGCTGGGCGCCGGGTAGTGGTTCGTGCGGCTGCAAGGCCAGCGTAGCGCTGCCGGTGCGTCAGTTGTACCCGCGTGTACTGCAGGCAGTTCGCACGGCCGTGTCTTGTTTCCTGCTTCAGAAAATTGGATTATTCCACTGCACGGAACGAAATTGTGATAAGCAGCATGACTGGCCGGGTCCGGGAACACCGTCAACGCCCGTTACGAAGGGAATGGTCGTCCGCATCATCAACGACTCACAGCACACCGCGCGGGCCCTCGCAAGTCTTTGGTCAATGCACACACCGCATGCAAACACGTAGAATCGTTCACGCCACATTCCCGTCGTAGTCTGTGTGGTTGCTTGAAGACTGGAACGACGGCTCGTCGTCAATACTCTGCACTCTGCTGTCGCTAGACGTTCGCTTTCCGGCAGGAACAAGGTGCCAGCACGGCCCGGACTTACGAATGGTCCTCGCAGTCATCGGGCTACGCAAATATAGCAGTCGGATCACTTCCGCCTGCTACGCAAGTTGTAGCGCGGCTGTGGGCTCGCCGTCCGGTTCTGGCTGCTCTCACTCGCCGACCGCGGTTGAGGGAGGGTCTGATCTTCATCCCACTGCTCATCACGCGGCACGTAGCGTTTCAGGTCGCATACGTGTACCGGCCCTCCGATCGGCTTCCCTTTCATGCTCTCGAGCCGGTAAACAAGCGAGGAAACCTTCTCTCGCACTTGATACGGCCCGGTCCACTTCGGCGCCAGCGAGGCAGCGAACTGTTTGCTAGAATCGCTGAGAACGTGCTGGCGTCGAAGCACCAGATCGCCCACTTCGTAGCGGACGTTCCGATGCGAGCGGTCGTACTGCGCCTTCTGTTGCGCCCTAGCAGTGCGAAGATTACGGCGTGCTTTGTGTAAAGCTTCCGTCATCTTGTCACGTAGGTGCGTCGCGTATTCAGCTCGTGCTGCCGGCGCGACCGACATTCCGCTGCGATCCGCGAGAACTCTATCCATCGGATTCGGCAGCTCTCTCCCCAGGTTGAGAGAAGAAGGCGCATACCCAGTCGAGCGGTTCACTGTCGATCGCAATGCAAACCCGATCTCTGGAAGGTAGCTATCCCAGTCCTTATGTCTTTCAGAGAACGCGACAAGCATGTGCTTAATGTTGCGATTGACCCGTTCAGTGGGGTTCGACTGAGCATGGTAAGTTGTCGTTTTCTTGTGCTTAATGCCAAGTGCAGCGCACGAGTCGACGAAAACCTTCGCAGTGAAGTAGGACGCATTGTCCGTTATCAACTGCTCCGGAAAGCCAAATCTGGTGAAAACCTCGATCAACTTATCCATGATCACTCGTGCCGTCAGTTTTCGCAAGGGGAAAAGTTCGACCCATTTACTGAAGTGATCTGTGACTACAAGCAAGAATTTGTTCCTGCTCGGTGTGGTGGGATACGGTCCCATGACGTCACACGCCGCGATTTGCCAGGGAGTCTGGCTGTCGATAGGCTGCATGAGGCCGGGCGGTCGTCCTCCTCGGGGCTTCACGCTTTGGCACACATGACATGAGCGGGCGTAGCGCATCACGTCCCGTTTCATGCCTGGCCAGGTAGCGAAGCGACACAACTTAATGTAAGTCTTGGGGCCGCTCGCGTGCCCAGCGATACACGAGTCGTGAAAGTAGCGTAGCAGTGCTCCTCGCAACACGCGCGGTATCACCACCTTAAACGCCTCACTTGTGTCGTCCTCGGTGGGAATATACCTCAGCAGGAGGCCGTCGGAATTCAGCAGATAAGAATCCAGCGCACTCACAGCATTACCAACTGATCCCGAGCGCTTAGCACCGACAGCAATACCAGCTGCCTCATGTGTGCGGCGGCCGCGCCACCCTGCTCCCGGAGCTCGTCGAGCACTTTTCGACAAAACGGGTCCTTCTGCTGAGCCGCGAACAGCTCCTCTCTGCTGAAGACGACTCCTGCGGAACCGACAACGTCTACGTGGTTCACGCTCTCGCCCAGGATCGACGGTTGTTCCGCGTCCCTTACTTGGGCCTCTCCATCGCCTCGGACTGGCGCTCGCGAAAGTGCGTCAGCTGCGGCATTGCTTTTTCCTTTGCGGTAGCGCACGGTGAAGTCGTAACGCTGCAGCAGCAGTGCCCAACGCGCCAGGCGGCCACTCGGCTCGCTCAGGCGCCTCAACCAAGTGAGAGCCATGTGGTCAGTCTCAATCTTGAATGCCACTCCATCGACGTAATAGTCGAACTTTCGCAGAGCGAAAACTATCGCGAGGCACTCCTCTGTCACCGAGTAGTTCCTTTCGGCCGGCGTCAACGAACGACTCGCGAACGCAACCGGTCGGAGAGTGCCTCCGTGCTCCTGAAGCAAAATTGCACCTAAGCCTAGGTCGCTTGCGTCTGTTTGAATCACAAACTCCCTATTCAAATCGGGCAGCTGCAATTCGGCCGTGTCAGCGAGCACCTTCGTGAGGCCACGCAGTGCCGCCTCCTGCTCTTGTCCCCAAGTCCACCGTTCGTCTTTCCTCAAGAGCTTCGTCAAAGGCGCTTGCACTGCCGCGCAGTCTGGAATGAATTGGCGATAAAAGTTCACCAATCCCAGAAAGCGCCTTAGTTCGCCGATATCTTTCGGCGACGGGTACCTCAATATAGCCTCGAGCTTATCCTTACTCGGCAGGATGCGGCCGTTGTCCAGCGTGAATCCCAACAGCGCTATTCTGCTCGCAGCTATCTGAGCTTTGTTCGGGTTCAGCGTGATACCCGCGGATCTCAGCCTGTCTAGGACGTCTCTCAAGTGGCGCAAGTGCTCCTCGAATGTTTTCGAATAAACCACTATGTCGTCCAGATATGCGAGGGCATGTTGCCACTTCGCGTCTCCTAGCACTCGGTCCATCAGCCTTTGATAAGTAGCGGGAGCTCCGACCAAACCAAAAGACATTCTTTTAAATTGAAAGAGCCCCCGGTGACAAGTGAAAGCCGTTTTCTCTTTGTCACGCTCGTCCATTTCGACCTGAAAGTATCCGCGACTAGCGTCGAGCGTTGTAAAGTACTTCGCCCCGCCTAGGTTAGACACTAAAGAGGAAATGGAGGGTAGAGGGTACGCATCCTTCTTCGTAACCTCATTCAGCCTGCGGTAGTCTACACAAAGGCGATAGGTATCGTCCTTCTTCGGGACTAGAACTACCGGGAAGCCCCATGGGCTGTTCGACCTTCCCACCACGCCTGTGTCGATGAGTTCGTCTAAGGCGCTATCAAGTGCTTTCCGCTTAGTCAAGCTAATCGGCCGAGGATTACATTTCCATGGCACAGCGTCACCCGTGTATATCCTGTGCCTGACTAGCGTAGTGCGGCCCGGACGGTCAGTGAAAATCGCGTCGTATTCGTACAACAGCGACGACAGTCGTGCCCGTTCTCTCTCCGGCATAGTGACCTCTGACAAAAGCGGGTGCGTTACTCCTCGCAGAACAGTGGCGCACTGTTGTGCCACCGTGTCTCTCTCCTCGCCTGCGCCGATTACGGTTCGCTCGCTTGGCTGTGGCCGGGTGTGGCCCACTCGCGCTGCGCCCGGAGACTGTCGTGTCTCCGCTGCCACGGGCGCTTTTGCGAAAAGCTTTAAAGCACCCGTTCCGTTCTCTCGGTAACCTCCGTTGCCGATGTCTATTACAATGCCCGACTTGACGAGAAAGTCTCGACCCAAAATAACAGGCACTGATAAACCCGGGAGATGTACAAGGCGTTGTCGCCTGACGCGTTTCTCCCAACGGATCACTAACCTAGCTGCACCGCTAGATTGTGCTGTGCCGGAAGCAAGTCGGAAGGTGGTGTCATTATCTCTCAAGCGGATATTGTTCTCGCGGAGATGCAACACCTCGTCTCCAAATAACGAAGCGCTTGCTCCGGTATCCAATAATGCAGCGAATTTCTTTCGGGCTATCGTTAGCTCGATGAACGGCGCCTGCGAGTCCGCAACACCTCCTACTCGACAAGCCGAAGGCGCAAGTAACTCGGTACCGCCGGCTATATTCGACATCGCCGCACGGGACCCAAGGTGGATCACCGGCGGCCTCGCCCGTTTCCCGAGCCACGTGCTCGGCCTCGGCCCGGCGTGCGGCCGCAGTCACGGGCGATGTGCCCTGGTCGGCCGCATTGGTAGCAGCGGCCGCTGAAGCCTCGGTGGCCTGGGCGGCCGTCGCTCCACTCCGGCTCGCCGCAGCTTCCTTGAACTGCGGTCGGCGTGTGCCGCTCCTCCAGTCTCGCATCGGCCTCTCGTTCCTGTCGCGGCGCGCTGAGTGCGGCGTTAGTCGGTGCTGTTCTCAGCGCGTAGGCGTACGGGTCCAAAGCGCGGTCTGATAACTCCCAACTACGCTGGACCTGCTGCTCCGCGAACGATGCCGACGCGTCGACTCTAGACGAGTGGGAAGGGATCGCGCCGCCGTTCCACGCGCAGCGAGGCTCGAGTGACAGCGCCGCGGGTGGAGGCGGACGGTATGCTCGCGCCGCGAGGATGTCCCCCTGGATGCGCTTCGCCTCGGCGGCGAGTTCGTCTAGGTCTGTAAACCTACATCCTCTGAAGTAGGCCGCGAAAGTGGGGTGTGCCTGCCGTGTGACACGCTCAACTTTCTCTGCATCGGTGGCGTGAGGGTTCGCGAGACGATAAAGTTCGTCCATCGCTCGAACATATTCCAGCAGGGACTCGTCCGGATGCTGGGTACGAAGCTCCAACTCTCTCCTCAAACGCCACTCGTAATTGGGCGGAAGAAATTCCTCGCGGAAGTTCGCGCGGAACTCTTCTACCGTGCGGCATCGGTGTCCGGTCAGTCGGAACCATCGAGCCGCCTGGTCAGTCAGTGAAACCGGGATCACGCGCGCGACTAGTTCGGCGTCTGAAAGCCCGGTTGCCTGCTGGTAATACAGCAGACGGTCGAGGTACTCACTTGCACTCGTGCGATCGTGGTACCCACTGTAGGTAGGCATGTCTACCTTAATTCGTGGTCGCTCGCTCTGCGACGAGGCCTGCATTGTGCCTTGCAGGGCGCCGGCTAAGCTCTGCATGATTTGCAACGCATTTTGCAGCATTGCCTCGCTAGACGGCAAACTCGCGCCCAAAGGGCCGGATGCCTCTGCCGTCCGGGTCGAGTTATCTAGTGGCATGTGTGCCTCTATGTCCGCGTCGCGATGCGGCGAGGGGCTCGACGGGGTGCGCCTCGTATTAGGGCTAACCTCTGCCCACGTGGCATTTGCGCCCGCCTGACTGTTCCGCGTGAAACACTCAAAACCAAAGCTGCTAGTTTGTTCAGCAGCTGCCGCCGCGTTAGCAATAGGCCGCTGTCTTTGCGTCGCTACATTTGACAACATGAACAAATCTGAGAGGTCAGACAAGCCAGCCGCCATTGTTCGCTGAAACGTGGGTAGTCCTAGCGCCAACACACACCAGAAGACTCGCCGTGTTGCCGAATTCGATCCACGTTGGTAGCGCCAAATGTGGGGGTTCCACTCTGCGTGCGGCTAGGGCTGAAGGCGAGCTCCGGATCTAGCCCCACGCAGTCGCTTTGTGTTGCTCCCCAACCCGTAGCGCGTGAATCGCGGCTACGTCGGGTTCGAACGAATAAGGCAACCAGCGGCGTCAACTGTAAGAACGTTTATTGCTACCGGCAATAAAGAACACTGGCAGAGGTGCGTCCTCTCTGTAATAATAATAAGTAGGCTGGCCTCGTTGCCCGGGATAGTCAGGCAACGTGGTCACTCACGTGTTGCGGCAGGTACTCCAGTCCGGCAGGTTAGGGGTCCGGCCTCAGAGAGAGAGGGTCTCCCCCGGTCGCGCTGTTTTGTACCTTTTTACCTGGGCGAGAGGAATGTCCTCCTCGCCCGTCCTCCCCGCGAGTCGGGGAGGAAGGGCGCGCGCGTCGCGAGAGCGAGGGAGAATCGGGAGAGGGCAGAGTGCGCCTCTCCCCTATCTATGCCGGCTCTCGACGCGACGGCGCGGGGGAAGATGGGCGCGTGTGCTCCCCACAAGTTTTATGGGTGTTACGTGCACTCAGGCAAAGATCTCACTCAATGACTATGCACACTCGCTGTCGCATCGCGAGCGAATACTTTGCACTGTGCCTTGAAAACTTGAGATACGTGACCGCCAACACTAGAAGCATGCAGACAAAATGTGCATCAAGGCGCCAACCATCAGCTTTTCCCTGTGCACTTCCCAATGATTAACTCCAAAATACGGCACGTGGCCCCCATATGGACAGCTATTTGAAGCTACAGCAAGGGTAGAGGAAGAGGAGACGTGCCTGCTATGCTAGGGGAAGAAGGCTGATAGATGCGCATTAAATTGAAACTTCTCACAAAATTACTTCATTAAATCATGAAACGAAAATAGTTTGTTGCATCGCAAATTTCACTAAATCGAGGTTCATTATATTGAGGTTTAATTGTATATAGTGTATATATACAGTAGAACCTTGTTGATAGATTCCCGTTACGTACGTTTCCCCTGCGCCAACGTTCGTAATCGAGAGCCAAAAAATGGCCCAATAGAGTTGTGCTTATTTTTTACCTGTTCACATATTCCTGTAAAACACGGTTTTTTGGCACCAACGTTCATAACATCGCCAAACTGTGATCCTACAACACATTTTCCGGTCGCTAAATCCCTTGTAAACAAGAAAATGCGCAAGATGCGTACAATCGAGAACAGTATATAGGGCTGCTCGGCATGGCAGCTTCACTGCAATACTCGCCTGCACGTGAAAGTGCCGGCACGTACTCAGTTTCTCATTTCGGTACCAGCAAATCTTCCTTGAGGTCATTGTGCGCGACATTCAAAGTTGTCACCACCAATCCTATTGCAATAATCATCTTCACCTATCTTTTTCACAGTGCATAGTGCCATCGGAAGCGCAGCACACATTTTTAATGCGCGATAACCGAAATGTGCCGCCACTCGCTGCTCATATACATTTTTTGGTGGCTAGATACTATGTAAACAAAAAAAAGAAATTCGGGAGGTGCGCGCAATGCAGTAACAGTATATAGCAGCTTGCTGTGGGGTCTTCACTGCAATACTTGCCCACCCATCTCATGTGAAAATGCCGGTGCACACTCATTTTTTAATTTCTGTACCAGCTAATCTACCCTGGAGTCGTCGCATGCCGCATCCACAGCTATCTCCGCCAACCCTATTGCGATAAGCATCTTCACCTATCTGTTTTACAGAGCGTGTTGCATAGTGCCATTGGTAGCATACTGCACGAATTTAGTAAGCGACAATTGAAACGCGCCACCATTCCCTGCTGTAGGCGCACCAGGTGCGATGTGGGCATCACGTTTCACTTCGGTGGCATCCGGCGTCGCCCACCAGCTCGATTTCATTTTGGTTTCCGGTCGCCCTCTTAGAACACCATGCAGCAGGAAAACAACAAAATGCGTCTTCTCGGGCCACTGGAGCACCACCAGCTCAACATGCGTCGGCATCTCATGCCGTAACAATCCGCACGACGCTTCGCATTACGTAGATGTCAACAGTAGTTGAGTCTTTCATATTTTTTAGCTACTTCAGATCGTACGTTTTCTTGGTTAGTACACTTTTCTCACATTTCTTTTTCCAAAACATATGGGCGAGGTTCTACTGTGTACCCACGCCACGTGACCAGTTTCCCATACTTAACAAACGTACACTTTTGTCCACTTTAATACTCCTAATGCTAACACAATTTAAAGGGACTGACAAATAATTTTTATGGTACCCATGTTTTTAGTGCAACGGAAAGCTTACTAGTATGAGTGTCCAATCATGCAGTGGTAATGCTGAAAACGAAATATTTTTATCACAATTTTTTAAATCTGAGTTGAGGACGTAGTCGTGCTCATGAAACAAGCTGGAAACAGTGGTAGGTGAGCGCGATAGCGATTGTACGCCAGCATTGGTGGGAAGCAGGTGATGATAGCAGCTCTAGCTGTAAGAAAATAATATTTTTCTTTATCAAGTCTATGTTTCTGCGGTTCATGTTTTATGAAGCTTTGAATTATTTTTACAATAATAGGTGGTGTCCGAATCTACACCGCAGCGACAGCTCCCTCCAAGTAACACAGGCTAATCTTGTAGGCCATGCTTTTGCTGGCTGCCTGCGCCAAGCTAAGTGGTAGGACATGCCAGTGCTATTATTGCAGTGCTGGACCCATTCACGGTGCGATTCGTTGATGGCATTTTGTATCTCACAGTGACCACAGAACTCGGGGCACTAACTTGAAAATGCGTGTGCGTGCAGCAGCCCTCATGTGCACCGCGATGCATTGAACAGCTCTACCACTCCGTTCGTTACCACGAAGGCAGTGTCGATCATTACCATGCACTTCATTTACTTCGTAATACACATAGAATAATGCGTAAAAGCCTAATAATATACGAACTGCAATTTTAAGCAGTAAGTTACTAACAGCCGACTTGCGTATAGTAATCTCGTATACTACGTCCGAAGTACCAACTCTTCACTGCCAGGCCGTGCCACTGACTGGTTTTTAAGGTTTTGAGCAAACAGCATGCTAAATTCTATCACTATAAATGATGGTCATTTCATTTCCATCAATGTCTCACAATACACTCTGGCCAGTTGTTAATCCGAAAAAAAAAGAGATAGTCGTACTTTTAACGTCTGTTGCTCGCACTTGCATTTCTGTTGTACAAACATATGTATTTTTCATTCTGGTCACTTTGCAACATTTTTTTTTATTTTCATGTTCGCATTTGATTTCTTCCACTGCACAGGGATTGCCTGCATCATACTGTCTGTGGTGGATGCCCAGGGACGGCCAGTGCAGTTCCTGAACAGCCCACTGCTCAGCGCGGGTGCCTTCAGTGGCACCGAACCGCCCACTGAATACCAGGAGGTCTCGTTTCTCTCTCACGAGGAAGTCAGTGATGTTGGTGCCGATGGAACACCTGGTAAGAGATTCCGAGTTTATTAATGTCTGAGCAAGCACTTGAAGTTAAACAAATCGAGATGTGCACCCTGGTGAGCGGAAATGCAATCTCATTACTTTGGGTGACTCCATAGAGATGGCAGCACCTTGTCGAATACGCTGTGGGGTTCTCACGCCCATGCTCTTGGGACAAAGGAATGACAACACAGTAGTGCAAACAATCTCAAGGGCATTTATTGCACCTTTCATAGATCAATGCCTGCTAGCCGAGTTGCTATCCACAAAACATGCCGATGGGCGCGCAACAAATCTAGCAGTCCGACTCACCGCGACCGGATAGCGAGCGAATATGTTGGCCCCATGCTGGATCCCAGCGCCTGGTCGTTCACGCGTACGGTCACGCGAACGGTGGCGCGTTCGAAGGCAGGCCACACGAGGCGGTCTCGCAGAAGCATGGATCAGCGTGCGGGGGATGTCCGCAGCACTCGCCGATCCGCCGCCAAAGAGAGAGTGCCTTGTCTTTCCCGCACCCAAGTAACCCCGCCGCCTGTAGGCAGCGTTAGCAGTGCAACACTCGCGCCATCTCTCGCACTGCGCTTCAGCCACTCCGACCGCCGCAGGCGCCAGGCCACGCGGCGAAGCCGCACTGCAGGAGACAGGAGCCATGCGGGAAAACAAGTTCTCAGGAGACGCCTGAGAGTCGCGCATCCCGACAACGCAAAAAAAAAATCAAACATTAGATCGGTGCCGAATGTACTTTAAAAACCATGCAGGATGCATCAGCAGCGCCATACATGTACAGCAAAAATCCTCAAATGGTTGAGCCTGCAAAAATTGGGTACGCATTAGATTCAGGGGCATGTTAGAACCATGCAAATATGGTACGTTTACAAATACTTAATGCAGATGTAGAAATTTCGCTAAATCATGGCTGCTTCTGATTGTGTAGAAATGCCATGTTCTACCAGTGACCAACTAGTGTGTCATGGCAAAGGTATACTGCATCTGACTGGAGACTGGTAGGTCACATCATATACCATGTGACCCACAGGTACAGGAGTGGCCTTGGTATGGCATGTATGACACTATAATTACATGTGTAATGCCCGCACTTTTCTTTTTCTTTTCTCTTTTTGTAAGATCCTTTACAAGGTGCAGGCCTTGCATGAGGGAGGCTTATGGCTACACACTGAAGCCTTGGACTACGTTCGGACTGCTATGCAGAATAATGCAACCAGTTAAGGTCAGCTGTGAATGCTTTTATTGTGCTCGTCGATTCCCTCCCAACGCTGGTCATCGTCCATGCCATTTGAGTTGTTTGAGATTCTGTTCACTTTATAGCTATTCATGACATTTTCCAACAGAACCTCATACATATGCAAACCTCTGCAGCTTGAAGGCCAGAGCAGGTACTTCCCCATCGTTACATGAGCAGGACGCACCCTAAACCACGATGCAGCTGAACAATTCCTCGTATCACAGCTGATATTGCTGAAGCGTGCTGGATTTTGCTGTGATATTCGGCAAGATACAAGGTGGCGATGATGGTGCCATCGTCATCTGCAGAACAGTAATTAGCGCCTTCTAGTAGTGGCTTTTCAAAATTTGGTAGCATATGAATATGTACGTGGTGCCTACTGAAACTTTCTTTTCCCAAGTTTTTATTTTTACACTTCATCACTTCAAAATGAGGGTGCAGCCCTTAATGAGGGCAGGCCTTACACGAGTAAATACAGTATGGCATGTGATGTGTGACCCACTGATGAGTTGTGATGTACAGGGTCATCCACTGTTCGGGAGACACCTCATTTCCATTCAAATGCTCATAGTAGCTTCAATTTGCCATGAAGTATTTTAATAAATCTTTTGTCAATATGTGTGCATAAGGCATTGTACTACTATAGGGCACATTTACAGCATGGTGTGGAAGAAGTGCTGAAATTACAGTAGCTTGAATACTAATGAGCTGTTTTCCCTAGGATGGGTGACCCTGTAGCTATAGGGATACCAAAGAAGTCAGTTTAGTCTTATAAAGTTTTATTTTATTTTTATTTATTTTTTTCGTTTTCAAGGTACTAGGTGGACGAGTAGAAAAAAAAATGAAGTTCAAAGTTTCATCTATTTAATTTCACGTCAACGGCCCCAGTGCCAGTACGATAGTGTAATGCCACAAATTTCAAGGCTCTTTTTTTTCTAAGTGCAGTCATTTAGAATACAGTGAGAGCCGATAATTGTTCATTAAAAAAATGTAATGAACAAGGCTCGAGCAGACACTGTCCATATCCATGACATCATGGTGAGCTGGTTCGGGAACTTACACTGTCACCGGTCTTTTGTTCTGGCGGCTTTTCTGTATTACCAAGCTTTTTCTCTTGGTAAGGTAGGGTTTTTTGTTTAGTAGAAGGGCAGTTTAGTAATAATTTTTCTCTTTGGTGTTCCTTCACACCTCTTACACACAAGACTGGCCTGTCCTTGTGCAGGACCCATGGCGATGATCCGCTTCCAAGTGTGGTGTGTGGGCAAGGACTACCAGGAGCATCTGGTGCAGCGCCTGCAGAGCACGGTGCAGCACGCCTACTGGGATGTCCTGATGGAGTACCGGCTCCTCACCTGTCCTGTCTTCCACGAGGCCTACGAGGAGGGGGAGCCCGCCTGCTTCAGCGAGCCTCCGACGCCCGTGAAAGGTGAATGGGTTTTTCATTCTATTAGCAAAGCTTTCTCTGCCACTTCACCCCACTTTGCATGGGCAGCTCCCTCTCTGAGTAAAGTAGGCCGATCCCACGGACGATGTCCTACCTGCCAAACTCTCCTGCATTTTTTGTAAAGTTTACGAATCTGGGCTTGTTTTATGAGTTTAGAAATGTTGCATCATGTTTTATGAGCAATAAACTGTATTCGTGAAAAAGTTTCACTCATTGGTCTCCGAACCTTTAGTTAGAAATCTGATGATGAGAGGACACAAGAAAGGTAGCAGCTCTCAGCAAGTTTATGGAAACAAGCTCCTGAGGCAGACAGAATTGGCAGCCGCAAGGTCACTGCGATCTAAAAACAATGCGTTGTTCGTCACTGTTCGAAGTTTGCTGCTACTTGCTTACTTTGCTTAAATACAAGTTCTTCGTTAATAAGGTCTGTATGTATCTCTCAGAAGATGTGCCCTACAAATTAGTTAAACTTTTTTTCACTGCACATACATTTAAACTGTAGTGAATGGTTCAGTGTACTATATGCTGCTCCATTCTGCGACGTCATTGTGCAACTGCGACAACGCACCCCCCTTAATTTTAGGCCGAGTGGCAAAGCTGCAAGGAAATTTTTTTTTTCTTTCTGTGACTTCTAAGTTCCGGAAAGCTTATTTCCCAATCTGATGCATCCTGCAGAATGTGAGATCTGGCAGCCTGTGGTGTGTCACCTTGGAGCAGAAAGGTTTTCTGCGAGTATAATCGTTCTTCTGATTGCAGTGCGCAGAACGGGTCGTGTCCTTGCTGAACAAGCACGCGACAAGCCTTTCCTGTTCGGCATGTTCACATCCCGGGGCAAGGAGATGTCTTCTTCCGTGCCTGACGTCTCTGAAAAAGTCAAATCGCCCAAGGAAAACCCTACTGAGTTCAATGTGAGTACGTGTTTGTATGACTTGAAGCAGGTTGCACTTCCCAGACATACCGACGGCAGTCACTTTTGGGCCAATATAACAGAAAGATTTCTTTCGTTCGATTTTGGTGCATAGTCATTCTGGTGGTCTACTTGCCTAGGAAATCTGTCCATCTGTTTGTTTGTAGTGTGTGACATGATGTGCTCCATCACTTTACATGGGGTCCCATGGGGGTATACATGAGAATGGCTTATGACTATGTATGACTACTGAGGTTCACAATTATGAATATATGTAGTGAGTGCTGAAGAGGTGTTAAGAGTAATTAAGGGTACTAAAAGACTAATAAGATTGATTACACTAAAATTAAGCTTAAATAAGACACCTTAAGACTAGTGAAGGGTAAGGAAGCCTAATGGAGATTAACTACGACAAAATTGCAGAAGCATAATGACAAGTAATTGAGGATAATTAAGAATAGTGAGGTTCATTACAATTAATTTTTGTTAAATATAATTGGCCTAATCAATAGAGTAATTCAGGTTAAATTAAGGCAACAAACAAAGGCAACACATGGAAAAACAAACAATGAAACGGTGGCGTGAAGCTCCGCAAGCCACAAACTTGCAGGAAAGGAAGCTATAATGACAATTAACTGATTCGCTGTGTGAGCCAGCACTGCAAGGCAGATCAGGATAATATATTATAGAGGGGGGCCCGGCCTTCTTCCGAAGGGATGTGGCAGCTTGCCTGGGCGCCGTGTGGAAAAGATAACTTCTGGGCAGTTTCGTGCTATTTGAAGTTCGATACATCGGCAGTGGCAGCTATATTTGTTCGATGTAAGCCTACTTTTTGTTTGCTATATGTTCTCATTGCAACTTTACAGTAAGAAATTGTTCGATGCAAACGATCATTTGATGCAAACAGGTTATATATAGTCGGGTCAAAATATAGTCGGGGGCATCCGATATTCGTTACACGTTACTATCAACAACATTGCTAGATTTACATCGTTATATTGGATCATTCGTTATTTAGTGTTCGTTATGTTGAGTTTCAACTTTACTGACACATGATGACTGCCATTTGTTTTCCTTTCAGTTCTCTGATTCACTGTTTGCGGATGTTGCGCCATCTTTGACTTCTGGTGGCACCAAGGGCCCCGTGCGTTCCATGGAGGCAGAGTTTCTTGCATCCGACAAATGGGCCTCGAGCAGCAGGAAGAAGCTCAACGCCATGTTTCAACATGGTGTCCACGGGTTTCTTGAAGGCGGGGTTCAAATCCGTAAGTGACAACATTATTGAGTGAAGATGTAATTAAGGTCCGGAATAAGTTTTAAGGTAACACCATTCTCCCTTTCCTGTTGACCTCCTCCTCTAATGCTCCCCCTACATGAAGCGCTGCCAGCCTTCCAAAAGCTTCCAAACCTCCTACTGTATTTACACGATTGTAAGTCGAATTGAATGTAAGTCGACCCCCCCCCCCCCCCATATCGCGGGACAGGAATAAAAAAAAGAGCATACTCGAGGACGCATTCCATACCGAAAATTTGTTAGTAGGTGGCATGGTCACTGGACTACTCGTCCTCACTTGTGCCATCGTCCTCACTAGTGCTGCCATCGTCATCGCTGCTACGGTCTCGCAGCATGTCGTCGGCCAGTGAAATTCCACGTTTGGCAGATGACCACACTACGACATCTTGTGGAACAGCAGCCCACGCTGAATGCACCCAACCACATGCAGCCATCAGGGAAGCGCGTCGTCGGCCAGTAAAATTCTACGTTTGGCAAACGACCGCACTACGACATCTTGTGGAACAGCAGCCCACGACGAATGCACCCAACCACATGCAGGCTTCAGGGAGACTCTTTTGACAGGTCTGGTTGGTGTAAGTTTGCGGTCTTCTGCCGCCAGCCACTCGTTGTACTCACGGCGCTGCTCCGTCCTTAAAAGGCGAAGATCCTGGCTTGTTTCATGACCAATTATGCTGCAAAACAACACATGTTGCCCTAAATATCCTCACTGCAACAAACGTAGACCTAAAGTGCATAATTCCTTTATTAGAGCGTAGCTTTCTATGCCTTTCTTTCCCAGGCTTTCCTGAGGTCAGTTTTTCACAGAGTAAAAGCAGTTTCAGAGAGGCAGTCTCATGACAAAGTTGGCTAATCTCCGAGACATTAGAGAGCTTTAGAATTGAGGCCTCAAAGCTTTGGGGCCCCAATTGCAGGGTTGGGTTGCACGCTTGAGACGGGGTAGTGGGGAAAATAGAAGATGCTTGAAAGCAAAAAACCAACAAGAAGAGGAGTCTTTTTAGAAGCAAAACCTAAAAGAATCCATTTTTTTAACAAGCAAGACTGCTTGGAATCAAATATGTAATAAAAATAATGACTATGTTATTATTTGTGCGACTTGTTTCTGCCCTTTCTAAGCCACCACGAGGGGGGAGGGGGAGGCTGGGGGGAGTCGAAGGATGCCGACCTGACCCCTGCTAGCGTCTTCTTGCATTGTGCTGCATCTCTTGCCTCTAAATATGCCAAAAATCACCTGGAACATGCTGAGTTTGCTCTGCAACTAACTGTTGTATGCCGATTCAAGTTGGAGTGAAACGTGACTGCGCGTACGAAGCTTTGTGTCCAGTCATGCTTGGCGTCATAACTTGACTGAGCGATGTGAGCTCTGGATGGCTGCAGCTTGTATGTTCTCTTGGCTATCACGCGACTGATTGTCGCCCGCTCAAGCCACCCAAGGCGGCTTGGGAACCCACGCTATTTTTCGAGTTTAGGGTCTTTGTGTTGAGCCTAACGCAAAGACCCAAGGCTGCTTTGTATTTTGTGCATTCTCAGTGGTGACCCACTATCTTCTTGGGGCCCCTAGGCGCTCGGAGCCCAAATTTTAAAATTCTCCATTGTAATGGGCAGTCACGTGGGTCCCATGGTGGGAGTCTCGGTGCTTTGCCACCAGGCAGACATGTAATCGCTGTGCTGCAAAATACTGTGCAGAAGGTAAACAGTTTTGTAACATTTACTTAACCGCTTCATAAAGGTTTCGCTTTACAGATTCCAAAATGTGCATTGGATCTGTCCACTTCCTTTTTCTCACGCACCTTTTTTTCACACTTGATTTATTTCTTTGGGCAGGCGTTCCCAGCTTGGCTGTGCATCGCTGCACCGTCAAGGCTCGACGGGCTGTCCCGCTGATCCTGAAGGAATTCCAGAATGGCCTCAAGAACCTGGCACCTGAAATATCGCTCACCATGTTCACCAAAGAAGGCACGAGGCGCCCAAGCCGGCCCACAGAATTCATCCACTTCAACCCGCTCGTTAAGCATGCTATGGTGAGCTTAGTGAGCTTTCACTATGGCTGCGTGGTGCTGGGTAATGCTTCTTTTTTTAAAGGTAACTTTAGTTCTGGCAAGTTGGCATGGCGTCAATAATCGACGCCATTAGTGTATTTTAAGGGGCACTGACACACTTTATGTATGTGGTGAGAAAAAGTTTCATACCTGTAGACAATCCTGCTGCGAGCATGTGAGCCAGATATTATTTCACTGTATGCAGCATTGTACCTACGATCCTGCATGATAGGTCACTTGCTTTCTCTTGGTGAGTGTTCCGTGGGCTTTCTAATGTAGAACCTCTTTAATTCAGATTTCACAGCACTGAAAAAAATGTTCGAAGTAACCAAAAGTAAAATTATCGAGGCTGTCGAGAAAGCAATAAACAAATGCTTACTAAGTCAACACGCTTTTATTTACTAAATGAATCGGAAATCCTGTCTTTATTTCGCACAAAAGCCATGCGGAAGCTGCACTTCTCATCATTTCATGACTGATAAGCGCTCGCAACGGTGAAGGCCTCGCGGCTTTCTTTGCAGCACGGCTGTGGCGTGCATCTTCATCCAAGACATGCTTTTCACTGCCACGCGAACATCCTGATTATCCTTTTGCCGGTGAACTGGTTGCCAGCAGATTATCCTGGCGCTCTTCAACTTCGACAGCTCCCGCCGTGTTTGCGACATTGCGCGTGCAGCGCTTGATTGCACTCAGTCAAAACAAAACTACTGTTTGGTGCAACTGCTGCGGACGAAACCGCTGTCGCCATTGATGTAATCATGGATGGTGACTACGCAGTTATGAAGGCATGCAGCCAGTGTGCTGTCACGCACGGTGGTGAATGCAAGAATAAAGGTCATGAAGGTGCAAATAAACGTTGTGGCATTTTTGTCATTCGCATACAATTTTCGCTGCTGACTATAGCAAAGCAGACTCCGCCGCTTCATTTCTGTTGGACGCTAGTGCCACTTTTACTCTTTTGCATGGCACATTTGTGGCACTTGCCAAGCTACAAGAGTTGTCCAGATTAGAGCTGTACACGGGCTCGGGCCATTTGGAGATTCTCTTACTCGGGCTTGGGCCGGGCCCGGGCCAGGCTTTCTATGTCTCGGACAGACCGGTCGGGCTCCCCGATCTTTGATATTGTTTCTTTTTGTGTCGGCATCGCCTTATTGCAGATCAAGCCAGGCCCGGGCCAGGGCTTAACCCGGCGTAAGGCCGAGCCGGGCCGGGCCGGGCGAACTCAGGCTTCTTTACCATCGGGCCGAACCAGGCTGCCTGTGGTAGTGTAGGGCCCGGGCCGGGCGCGGACTCAAAATTGCAGCCCGTGCACAGCTCTAGACCAGATTAACTGGTGTGTGACCAAGTATTCTGAATTGGCGAGAGTGTGATTCGAGTAAATAATGCATATGCCTGTTGGGGCCAGAGGATGAGTTTAAATTATCCAATTTGCCCAACTAATAAAGGTAGAATAAAGAAGATTTTACTGTCTCTTCTTTACTAGCTGATCTGTGATTGTGATTATATTCAGCCATTCAAATAAATACCAATGCCAGTGTACATATTGTTGCAAAAGGAGTGTAGACAATGATATGGGCACACAACAAAACGGTTATTGCTGGCTAGATTTCCTTTGCTGTCTAATGTCACAAGTGGTACTGTAAATACACCCCTGCTTCCAGCTGTATGTCCACTTCTTTCTCGCAGTGATACACAGTAATACACTGTTGCACTCCCTAGTGTCACAGAGATTATAGAAGGTTACAGAGGAGTGAAACACAGGAAAGGGCTAACAGCATTGTTGGAGAGCTACATTATATAGGAATTTATAGGGCATCTTTCGTTGTTGAATAGGCACAGCAACGCAACATATCTGGGGATGATATATAGTTACTCTCATTGTGTAAATGTGCATTTGTAACTGTAGCTGTACAGTAACATTGGTGTAATTGTGGCCACATTCCCAGTTTCCCGAGAAGTACGCTGAAACAGCTGTTCCTGGCAGCCAGCGATGTTTCATTGTCGTTGGTCGAGACATGGCCCAGTGGAAGGCTTTCATGGGGATCTCGAGCTTGTCCACCTACCTTGAGAGCAGCCGGACAACCAAAGGTGAGTGATCGGGCTGGCAATTTGCGATTTTGTCTGCTGGATGTTTCATTTACATTAAGGCTGTGTAGAAAAGTTCCACAACAGCTTCTTTTGCAGCACTGTATCAAAGGAATACAGGTGCATTGCTCAGAGTGAAGTTGGCACAGTTTACACGAACATGCGTTGGAAACAACGGAGAGTACGGAAGTACTAAGTAAAGCATTTGAAAAGGATTGGGTATAGCGAAAGAATTTCGTCAGATATGGTGAAGCAGGAGTACTTTTGTTGGGCTAGTTGGTAGAAGGTAGCTATTAGAAGAGGTCGAGAACAAAGGAGGTCAGTGTCCGCCAATTTGCGCCCCTCTTTCAATAGTAAGGTAGTGTAGTGTTGCAAAGTCTCAGATAGATTCAGGGCACTGGCATACCAGGCCCGTAGGACTTGCAAACGGTTTGAGAACTTATGCAGCTTCGCTGTTTTTGATGTACGAATAGCTAGGATTTGTGTCATCGCAGTAACTTGGTGGTTATAGCGTTGTGCGCAAAGTCAGAGGATCGATTCCAGGCCACCAGCGCCACATTCCAGTGGGGGCAGAATGCATAAACACTCATGCACCATGCTTTAGGTCCACATTAAACAACTCCAAGGCTGTGTTCAAATGCGTACTTGCCTAAACTACAAATTAGGTGGCCTTGGCTAAGCAGACATTCTGGAGAAGCCGAGAAAACAGACAGGATCGAAGTTAACAAAACTGGTGAGCTTGTTGGTGTGATTGAATCTGTGAGAGCAGATATAGTAGCTGGAACAGAATTTATGCGTAACCTAACAATTGCAGATGTGGAAGTGCTCAGGCTATTTCATCTCCTATCGTAGATATATGCCTCACCTTGGTAGGGGCATGTTCTTACTGATTCATTCTACTCTGAATTATTCTTATGCCTTAGATACAAACTGTGATAATATTGAAACTGTGTGGGTGAAAACTACTTGTCTGCTTGCTTTTCGTTTGTTGTTGGAGCAGCTTATCGACCACCAAGCTCAGATACGAGAATGCTCAGTGTTCTGTACCATGTTGTTCCAGAAGTTTCTGGTGAAGATATGTTGTTGGGTGGCGATTTCAACCTGCCTGATTTATGTTGGCACGCCAAAAATTTAATATTTTTAATATTGCAGTGAACATTGCAATCAAAAATATTGTTGATTTGTGTGGCCTATTTCAGTATGTTAAAGAGCAAACCCGTGGGAAGAACATATTAGGCTTGTTATGTTGTAACCCACCAAACATTATCAATTCCACAATCATACCAGATATTGAAGATCATTCTGCTAATATAGCAACTGCCAAATATAAATTTCATTGACGGGTGTTCTGTGAGAATAGAATATTCAAATATTCTTTTTTGATAGAAGCAACTTTTGCAGCATAGGCAGCAAACTCCTCAATTACTCACCATTTCTGGAGTAGCTGGCAGAGGAGATCAATGTGCATGCATTATCGTCTGCATTTAAACTGATGCTAACTGAAATAACAAAGTGGTACTTACCATATACATTCATTCAAACTGAAGATGCATCGCAAACCATGGGTAAAATGGGTAAAGCACCTGTTTTAGGTTAATAACAAAAACAGAATGTGTATTTGCAAAGTTCAGGAGAACTAAAAGTATGTTTCACCTAGAAAAACTGCTCTAAATTACACAAGAACACAAAGCAAAGATAAAGATTGCTAGAGACAAATACTTCCAGGAACTGAATGACAAACTAAAAACTAATTCGAAACACTTGTGGAAATACAAAGGAATGCAGCTCTGACTCCTTGGGCATAAAATAAATTGTGTGCGATGATCAAGTGCTCACTGACAGCAGTATTACTGAGTGGAACGGTTTGTCTGAAAAGCAAGTGTGCTGTAAAAATGCCTGAATAAAGAAAGGGGGGGGGGGGATGGCGCAGGCTGCTGTACTGTCTAAACAAGATGGTGGCTGAGCTGGAAGCTTGTAAACTCTATTGGAAGGTTGCCTGCTCACAGGAAAACATAATTGCGCTTTCTTACATGCCTAACGCAAGGGATGTGTTTTTGATAGGTCAGTGCACGCCATTGAGGTAGTACAGTGAAATCTTGATAATTTGAAATCGATGGATAATTCGAGCCGCTCCGTTGGTCCAAGCAAAGTCCTGTGTACTTCAATAGTGAAAAATCCCATGAATTTGAACTCCAGAAACTGCACAACCGTCATTTCAAACAAAATTCCTCACTCCCATGAACCTTTTCAGACAAACTCGAGCCGTGGACGAAGGTTCCGTGTGTCACTAGTTGCCGTAATGTCGCCTGAGGAAAGATGCACCACATCGAAGCTGAGACTGAACCGGAGCAAGCAGTATGGCGTGCACCCTCCTTTCCCATCTGGCTTAAAAGAAGCAGGAAGGAGCCCCAGGGCATGCTTGATCACTTTACCACTCACTCAGACTGTCTTACGATGCTGGCCAGGATTGGAACGCACCCCAAGTGGTCAAAATTGATCCAAAGCCATCCACTACGGTGGTGTCTCTGATAACCCAGTGTGCAGTTTTAGGATATAAAGTGCCATAACTTAATATCTGCAAAGGATTTACTCCCTCATCTGAGTGCAGGAGCACAGCACTTTTGCTGCTGAGGCAAATTCAATCTCGTGAGGCCACAAGGCTGTGGATAATGTGCCAAACATAGAGGGTATACCATTACCAATTGTCAAGCTGCTTTTTGTTTGTTCTTCCTGCAATATGCAATTGAATAAGCAAATGTTTACTGCAGCTTATACGGCCAATAAAACTACAGCCCTTACTTTGCTATCGCTATCAATGCTTTGTCTTTTGGGCACAATTGCGACTTTTCTTTTTGTTTTGTATTTTCTCATACAGTATGTTTTACAAAAAATTAAAAGAAAACATAAAAGAAACAAACACATTCCTCCTCCAGTCTTTCACAGTGCCGGTTTTTTTTTTTTCTTCTTTAGTTGGGAACTCTATGTTACGTGATGATATTGGCAGAAAGCATTTGAAATTCGCTTCACTAGATCAGTGTTTGTTATGTCAAGGTTTGACTGCATAACCGCATTTTTTTGACAGGCCCTGGCCCCTCACAGTGCCTGGGGTGGTCAAAATTAATCCGGAGCCTTCTGCCGTGGCATTCTTCACACCCCGCTGTGAAGCTTCGGAACATTAATAACCCTGTGATTTAAAACCTTTCTTAATACAGGCCACAAGTCCACCCAGCTTTTCGAGCCGCACATGCTGCCAGTGACAGCTTCTCTGGACACACCCGCCCTCTGCCGAACGCCAAGCACGCCATCATCGGTGCCACCGACCATCGTCGCGCCGCCAGAGAAGGCCAAAAACGCCACTGCTGGGTCCGATGCCGGGGAAGCTCGGCAGCCAGCCTTGATACCCAGGCAGCGACTGCTCTTCTTGCGAGTGGAGGACAAGTCTGTGAGTTTGTTTATACATGCACTGTAAAGAGGGGGAAACACTAAATCAACTCATTGTTCTTTATCAGTGCCAGTGGCCATTAACAGCTTAGCATCATTATCAGCGACCCTTAACAGCTTTAATCATTATTCTTCAACGGTTATGATTGTCAGTAACCATTAACAGCTAAATAAAGCCATTATTCTTTATCATTGGCAGTGGCCGTTAACAGCTAAAAAATTCATTATTCTTTATTAGTGTCAGTGACAGTTCACAGCCTAGCACCGTTAATCATCATCATCATCATGAATGGTGCTAGGCTGTGAATTGGCACCATTAATCAGTGACCGTTAATAGGTAAATGAATTTATTATTCTTTATCAGTATCAGGAACCATTACCAGCTTTAGCACCATCAGCATGGTGCCCAGCATTAAAGTGACATTTAAAAGAGCTGCTAGACTCATAAGTGAATGTACCAAACAAAAGAAATATCTAATACAGTCCACCCCATTACACTAGATCTGAATATATAATGTACTTTCAGATATAGCAGACTATTCTTATCACTTAGTTTGGTCAGCTTATGTTATCAATGCAACAAATTCTGCTTTTAATGGGTACGGGTATAATGAACTGTCGACTACAACAGACAAATTTTGGGAAAAATTGTGTCTAGGTGGCGTGAAAACAGTGTACTTTACTGCAGCAATGCATGCATATGGCAGCGCACTGCACGCAACTACTTGTATGAAAAAGCGCTTTTTCATGTGTGAAAATGCAATTTTTCTTAAAGAACACACTAGCAGCAAGCTTCTCACAATGGCATGCTGCGCAACGTCCAAAAGAGAGTTTTCGGGTCGACAACACAAGCGGTTCACTGCCGCCCACAGTTGCCTCCATGTGCCGAAGTTGTCACTAGGCCTAAACAGCTTAGTTTCGAAGCCGTAGCATACGGCACTTCAATAACAACTGCCAACGATGGCAAAATTGCATTGATCACATTGATTCACGCAAGAAAAGAAGATAGGTGCAGCGTCCAAACTGCAAAGCACATGATGCAGTGGAGAAGTCTCGCATACAGCACAGCCGTGGCCAGATGCAGGCTCAGAGTTGAACCTGCCTCATACCACGGCTCTCGCTCGTGCTGCAGGTGTGGCTCGACAGTAGTCATCACTTGACGCAAAAGATTGTATTAAGACATCAGTTTATTCTATCGACGACTGTATTGTGTGAAATACCGTAGCCAATGTCTGTGTCACCGTCAGCGGCGACGTGCTCGGCATGGTGGGGGAGCCGGCCAGCCGTTAATCTTACCGTTGAAGGAAACTGCCATTTTTCGGCTACCAGCGTCCAGAAACAGTGGACAGCAGGACACCGTGCCACGATGTAGTACAATCACCACGTAAACCCATTTATCGGTTTGTTGAATTTCGGTGTTTTGATAATTTTTGCAATCACCTTTGGTTTAGACAGCGGTATATGTGAAGTTTCACCATTTCACAACATACCACGGACCTAATAGATAGAATGGACTTCGGATATAACAGACCTATCTCGCTGAATTATTACAGTTTGTCATAATGAGCGTTATCTATAGCATGCAAAAAGTTAGAAAAATTTTAGGGTAACTGCAACGACTGTGATAAAATGATGAAACCAGGGTATTGTACAGACAAGTGATTATCAAAGGCACCATGACAGCAGGGAGGAACGTTATTGTTTTGGTGAAACACTGTAAGGGAAACTGAAGGACAGTCTTGGTGCATTCAAGTTTCTCATCCAAGCCATGCTGCCGATAAACTTAGTATGGGCATTGTGTATTTCAGGGTATTTTTGTTGCATTTTCAACTTTATGGCCAATCATTTTTTTTTTTTTTTCGTGCAGCAAAAGCTTGTAAAAGTTACCACCTTGAGTGTTTGCATGCTTCTGTGAGTGATTTATGTGTATTGTACTCATTTTGTGTTTATGAACAATTCACTAGACCCATTAGATTCAGTCAAAGTTCGTATTATGTGACCCTGGTACAGGAATCCATGCCCTGTCTTTCGTTTTAGTATCCTTTCTAGTTTGCCAAACCTCTACTTCTTTCAACAAACAATTTCATTGTCTGTCTGACACAATGAGAGAGCAACAATGTAGCTGGTGAACAGCTTGACGCTCACTTACTTTAATGTTACAACTTTGCAGACCACATAGCAAGCATGCTTCAAGCTTACAGCATGTTCGAAATGTAATTTACACACTGCGTTTCAGAAACGCTTGCTTGAAAAAGAATTGCAAGAAAGGCTCTGCTGATAGTAACAGTGTTGCTTGTTAACAGTGCATGTTTGTTGAAGGCATACGCTGGCTTTTTGGTCTGAAAATTTGTAAAAAGCTTTATTCTATTAAAATAATGTTTTTGAGATAATAATGCTCTTTTCTCTCACTCTGTTAAGTTTATTATCTTGTATAAGCATCTTAATTATAACATTAATTTATCACTCATTTGTTTCACATTTCTTCAATTTTATTATCATAATTTAACCTTAGAGCATCCCTCACCATCATGACTTTAATATGGTCTTACACAGAGGCTTCTTTTCTTATAATGTTTAGCACAGTCCTCTGATGGTTTTTACTTTTCTTATAAGTGTGTCACATGTTAATAGAGACCATGTCGACCTATGTTGACCACCTAACTTTTGGTGCTCTTTGCACTGCTCTGACCCTGAAGTAAGTAAAATCTTCCCATCTCACTATGTTTGCTGCAGTTGACCCTTTACCTGTACAACTGGACGTCCGATCAGGGCCAGGAGCTCTTCAAACTGCTGGGCCACCTCGTCGAGTGGCAGGACCTGCGCAACTACTTCTTGCGGAGCATCGTTGTCCAGAAAATGGGGCTGTTCTTCCACCAACCTGCGGCAAGCACCCCTTCTCCCTGCCTCCGACAGCAGCAACAGCAGCAGCAACAGCAGCAGCAGCAGGTCAGCTAAACCGTTGCCGGGCCGGTCGGTTGTAATTCATGAGAACAGTGCGAGGTAGGCATAGCAGTTGAACCACCTTCTGTTCTGTCAGTGGTTGAAGAAGCAAAGCACCAAGTCTGCATCCAGAATTTCGACAAGGGGACCTGTCTTCATCGCAGTAAAGACAACTCTTTTGTCAGGACTTCAGAGGGGTGGGCAGCTGGGCTAGTTGACATACGTATATTCATGGTATTGAGGCGCAAACAAAGACACATGCTCACACTGAGATACAAGAGTCGCTTACTGAACTCTCTCGTTTTCTTTAGACAAAGCAGCAACACAATCTTTGACACTATGTAAACTGTCCACTTCAGGAACCCTTTGTGCAGCTGATCATGCAGTCATAGGTCATAAGTCATAGTCATAGGTCATAGTCATAGGTGCCATGCCGTGCTTAAGACCCATTCGCAGAACACGTAGTGCTCTAATGGAATCTGACAATTCGCCAGGACTATCACATCCCACTTCTCGACAGTCATCTTTGTCCTCGTAGATAGGGTTGGCCACACAGTAGAGCACAAAAGGTGATTGCCGAGTATCAGGATGATACGTCCTGGTGAATTGTCAGGTTTTATTAGAGCACCTGCATGTTCTGCAGGTAAAACAGACATTTTCCAAGGCATTAAACCTTGCCTTGCTTTCACGGCATTGTGTTTCGCAAATTCTTTGTAGAGACATTCAAAAAATTGTCATTGCTAAAGTAAGCAAAGCTGGTAAGCGAAGTTCTACTGTCTTGGCTTCCTCTCACCGTTGTTGAGCTTTTAGTCTTTGGCTAAAGCCGCTTCACATGCTGAGTCGTTCTTCACTGATCGATGGGCCATTTCATTTGGAGCTGTCTCTGTAGCATTAGAAAATGTGCTAACCCAAAAACAGATGTGACGCGCCACTGAGGCACATCTCTGTCATAACCAAGCCCATCTGCCATGGTGGGCATGACGTCATCACTGATGCAACCATTCAGTTAGTACCGTGTCATACACATTCCTTTTACCTCTCCACATTTCCCTCTCCTCTTGGCAGTCTGACCATCACAGCATCGAAACCCATCTTGCTCCACAAAGAAAGCTTCCTTTCAACTTTGCAGGCAGTGACTGGTCATCAGCTGCACAGCATGGCCGTGGCAACACAGACATCAGCACCGACATCCGGCATGCCGAGCCACCTGTGGGCTTTCGTGGACCACATGGTCTTACGCCACAACCCTACGAGTCGGCACCAGGATACCACGGCTGCGGCGACAAGGCTCGCAGTGCACAATCTCGTTGGGCAGGTTCTGCGGGGTGTGAAGCCGAGGACGCCCATGCAGGCAGCCTCGTACGCGAGCTGCGATGACCCCGTGACCCGCCATGGGCGCCAGGTGCAGGAGATGCGAGGAATGCGGAGAAGGGGTGAGCAGTGACTCCACCACATTGGTGAAGCGGGACAGTTGGTACAGATCCAGTTGAAGAAAGAGGCACATAACAAAATATACAGGGAGAGGTCTTCAGTGCCCACCTCATCTATGTTTCTGCACCTCGTGTTATTTGTCTGTCACGTCGCGTAGGTGGGGGCAGTGGGAACTGGAGAACAGCACAACACGGGCTGCACATTCATTACGGCATCATTTTGCTGTCGTCACCGTACACAATGTTGCTCGCTTTACACGAACACTCTGTGCCACCTGGTAACACACTATGGAAACCCAGCTACCCGCAAAATATCTAGCTTAACATTGTTTCACACTGTGCATGGAAGCTGCCTAATCGTTTTTGAACACGTTTTGTAATTACCTTACTTACAGTAGAGCTTCATTTATGTCTTGGAAAATGAAATGCAAGGGGAAAAAAAAATGTGAACCAGGAAAGCATACGATCTGAAGTCCCTAAAAAATTTGGCAGACTCAACTGCAGCTGATATATATGGAGCGTTGCACAAATAATTGCACCACGAAACACGCGTGCACCAAGCTGGTTGGGCCGAAGCGACCTGAGGTGCCCATTGTTATTGCGGCTTCCGCAAGCTCACGCTTGTGTTTCTCAAATTTGGCCTGGGTCAGCAGCGTCTTCTGAATCTGATAATAATAAAATGATGAAACAGACAAACATTACCTGCACAGGATAGAAATTTGCTCACCTAATGTCCATGGTCATCACTCTCAGACAGCACTTCATAGCTATCCGTGAAGAAGCGCAGCATGTCATCCTCCATACAGTCCATAGCACATCTGATAGTCTGCACTTATCAAATGACTTTGCAACAATCACAAACAGGACGGTACCCATGCTTAAACTAACCACTTTGCTAGTTCGTCCTGCAGGGCATGCAATCCTCCAGAACCTCAAGAACATGTGACGTGACCTGTTCCAACTAGCTTATTACTACGTAAAATAATTTGTCGTTTGTATGTGATTTCATAAACAGACTGAAAGCAGCGCATCATCATTGTCATGCTATGCGAGCTTTTCTGTTGCCATTCATAATTGCCATCTTGTGTTGCTTAGCAGTGATGGTAGCTAGGCTTGCTCAGATGATGGGTTCTTGGAAACACTGCTTTGGTTTTGGTTTCGTATTGTATTGCACAGCGTGAACAATTTTCCGACTACATTTCTTGGGGAAAAAAGGCGCACATTAGGATTTCGTAAATACTGTAATACTTTATTGTGAGCTACCATTTTCACTTTTGAAATCTCCCTGTGGCAGTCCAAAGATGAGTGTCTTTGACGGGAGATGACATTGGTTCGACGCATTAACTGTACCCTAAGCGCTGCCAAGACAGACACTGGCGCTGTTAGAATCACCGCTTGGATCACTATTGGGGTAAGGCATATGATATGTGTGCTGACCAGCCAAGTTTGTAGTATTCGATGAAGGCCAATTTCGTAACCGAAATAGCGAAAATTTTTGCCCATAAAAGTGTAGGGGCTCTGGCTGGGACCATCGGTCAGGATTGAATTAAACAAAAATTTTGTCAACTAGAGTCGAATTAATGAAAGTCTACTCTTCTGTAATTAGCCATTAAGGACCATATTAAACAAAGCCCTTGCTGCCCAGGCATAAGTTCCGCTTGTGGTGATTCTTGTGTCATGTTGCTCCTCCCTTCACCATTACAGATGCGAAGTACACTGCTAGTAAAAGCACCACCTATGTTTTGTTTCAGAACTTGTGGAATTCCACCGCATCTATGACGACAAGGGCACCAGTGCCAATCTTCTCGTCATGGTAAGCAATTTCAAAGACCATCAAATATCAAGTCAGTGGAAAGCATAGAGCACGAATATTGTCTCTGCTCACTTGAGCAATAATGGACAAAGCAAAAGCTTAAAGGGATCCTGAATCACCCTTTGGGGCTTGGTGAAAAAACAGTATGTGGATAGCACACGCTGCTGTGAACATCTCAGCCAAATTTTGCAGTTGTATGCGGTGCATGGAGCTCGCAAGTGGAGTGCAAAGTCACCTTTCTCTCAAGCGCTCTCTTTTCAGCAGAAGCCTGCGCCTCACTCTTTTCTCGACGTTTTATTTCGTAATATAGCAGATTTTCATATGCAACTGCTAGTGGCCAGTAGCTTACATTCATTAAGAATGGTATTTGGATCAGTGTGCTTCTTCCTACTGTTACTGTGTTCGTATATTTATTGACGCAGTTTGATAAACAGGCTGTAGTAAGCCAAAATCTGCTTCCAAATTTCTATAAGAATTACGTACTTTCAAAAGAAGCCGACTATCGTCTGCTGACGCTCGGCCGTGGCCGCCTGTGTAGGGCCACCTTGCTTACCGCTGTCGTAGCCGTTGGATCTCGCTAATTTTGACTAGTTTTGAACACTCAGCTACCGTAAAATCCTGAGGGATGCCCCACCCCTGAAAGATAGCCCAACTCTATTTCTGGCATGATTTTCCAGTTTTTCAAAAACCCCGATAGATGGCCCACCCATGACAATACCATTCGCGGCATTCATAATCCTCTAAGAGCCAACTGGCCAGTTTCCCCTGAAGGTGTTGTTCACCCTCAGCGTTCCAGGTGTGATTTTCTTATGTTGCAATACCATTCATACAAACACTTTGTTAGTTTCATAATTTACAAATTGAGAAAATATTTAGCTCGCTCACTCACTATTACGATTCTTGTTTTTTTTTTTTGGTATTCTTGCTCTTTATTTTTCTTGTTTCTGTTCCGTGTTTTGCGGGTACTGTACTTGCGGCATACAAGTTAGGCCTAGCAGCATACTTGGCCCGATAGTGTCACTTCTGCGCTCGAGCCCTCGCATTTTTATCTTATCGGCTCGAAGATTTCTTATGTGTCAGAAGACGGAGAGCTTCATGAGCGGCTTGCTCCGGCGATCCCCCCTTCCGCTGCCCTGCCAGCCACATCTAACATCGTCCGTGAGAAGGTTGTCGACCTTTTGTTTGAAAGTAACAGTGACTGTTCATTTGACGCTTTTGACAACGAATGAATTCAGCGCTAATAAATGTGTGTTGATTCTTTGGCTGCTATACATTTTTCGACTTTTGTTTACTGCACACTGAAAGTTATCCCACTCCATATTTTCACTCGGTTTTCTTTCGATTTTAGGTGGGCTATAACTCGAACCATGCGAAACAAGGTCAGACAACACTCACGCTTTCGATCGCACGCTCACTCCTGCCCGCTCCTGGTTAGATGCCTTTGCAGACTTCGCTTTTATTGAGTGTGACAGCGCTTCAAAATGTGCAAGTTGGATATCAGTGCTATCCATGGGATAGTAGTGTTATGTTGTGCCATCATCTGGTTGAATATTTTGGGCGCGGTAGTGCTGTCTTCACAGCTGGTGCCCTCCTGTCTTGTGCCCTTACAGGAGAAGATGCTGACCCAGGTGAAGAAGGAAGCTCGCCTGGTGCACTACTGCCTGACTCCGCTTCTGTTCAGCCCAACATGGCGGCTTAAGGTTGCCCAGGTGCGCGACCACACCCTCGAGGCTGCCATCACATCCGGCCTGCCATCTGACTGCCCCGCTGCTGCACATGACCAACCACCTGCAGGCCAGGTGAGGCTGGTGGATAGGGTCGTACGAAATGTTGCACGAGGGAGGGAGTCGGGTAGAAATGACTTGTCTGGCTGGAGTGCCAGCTGTTTTAGGGCATTTCGTTTAATACTATGTTTGGATGATGTAATTGCCTGTTTAATCTATAAAACATTTGAATTGCCCCGAGGGATTGAGGAATAGCAGTGCCATTTGTGCTTGCTGGGGCAAAACATGGCGCTTCGCATTTTGCCATAACAGCAACAGATGGCACCACCACATCATTGCCGAGAAAGTCTCAAGCCATTTTCACTGCAATGAGACAGCTGGCAATTGTTTTAAATGGGAGTTCCCTTCTTGGGTCTTTTTGTGGGTGTGTGCATGTGTGTTAGTGTGGTTCCCTGTGCTCTTGAGCTGTTACCAAGGCAGATGACGCTCCTCTCTCACTGTTTAGTGAGTTTACATTTTATATCTGGGTTTCTATCTGACCGTTTTCCCACCTACTTGGGTCATTGGTAGTCCATGGCCGAATGAGTGGTGCATCGGGCTGCTGTGCTGAGGGAATCGGGTACCAAACTAACCACCTGACCTGCTTAGGTCGCTGAGTGTGTGGCAACGTGTACATACATGTCGTTCATCAACGAACCTCTTTCACGCTGACATGGGTCACTGTAGGTGTGGGACTGGGTGGGTATCGCTGTTCAGTGAAACTCTTTGACACCGACTTTGAGCACCAGGTATGTGACACTCGGTCTGTGCTGGTCTTGAATGAACCTCTTTAATGCCAACTTGGGTCGCTGGTTGTGTGCCAGTAGGTGGGTGCTGCTCTTCAATGAACATCTTTGACACCAACTTGAGTAAGTATGTATGTGCCACCTGGAATGTGCCGCTCTCCAATGACGAAAGATATCCTGCAAATTCCTGATACGTGTATGTGTGCTTAGGGTAGTAGTACACCGTCCGTCTTCCCGTTTTCTGGGTTTGCTCTATCAGCGTGGAAGTGCCAACTGCGAAGACATGTGACGCCGCAATTAAAAGGGAAATGATCACGTGTGCGGAGACGGACAGAAATCGGGCCACATCACGGGCGTTCGGAGTTCCCGAGACTTGCATGCAGGACTGGCACAAACAAAAGAGGCGTTCTATTGTGGCGGCTGCTGCGTACGGTACAGCCGTGCAGCCTCCATCTTTAAAGCGATCTGGGATAGAGACAGAGTCTGCGCATCTAGGTGCACCGCGCTTTGATCTCATCACTTAGTTCACATTGAGGCGATAGGCCGCACAAACGTCAATTCGCTCGCTGCTGCTACCACACTTCCTCACTCCAGCGTTTTGATAAAGAATTTCCACAGTCATTGAGTGAGAGAAAGTTCATGTTTGATTGTGCATGCATGACATCTTGCTCGTTAATTTAGTTAGTGAGCGAATGTTTAAAAGTTTATACGTCCGATAAAACTACTATCTTTACTTTTCATATAACTGTCTACTAATTTGCTATTGCAATCGATGCTTCGCCTTTTGGTTGAAACTGCGACTTTCTTTATTTATCGCAACTTTAGTGCGTTGGGAGTAAATCTTTGTTTTTCCAAATGAGAGAAAGTTGTATTTCTGTATGAAAGAATGAGGTGTGCGGTACTGTAAAGGACTTTTCTTAGGTCAGGACAAACGGGTGCATGTTACAATCTAAGGCTTTTTTTCCCCATTTTTTCTCACAGAAAATGGGTGCCTCTTACGATTGAGGGCGCGTTAGAATCAAGTAAATATGGTATGTTCCACTGAGTTTGCAGCAAGCGTGCTAACAATTCTCGCTGTTCGCAGGCACCGGCACACCACGCTTCTCATCTCGGAGGCCATACATTGACTTCTCAGTAGTGCCGCCAGATTTGCACAGCATGTCCAGAAAGAAGAGAGAGAGGTGCCCGGTCGCTGCATAACGCATTTCTCGGGGTTTTCTCACACATCTGTGCCATGCATTTGAAAGGCCATGGGCAATCTTTGCAGCAGTGGTGCTAGTTTGCGATGAGTGTTCTTAGGGAAGTGGGAAAGAGGAGTCCCACTGCAGTACACGCTTCATACATAACAGGTTTCGACAGTGGCAATACATTGTGTCGCTGTATTGATTCAATGCTAACGCATCACCATGTACAGTCATTGTGAGATGGGCTCTGCCGTTTTACAGTGCAAGCTCTTGTGGGATCATTCCAATAGCCGTTTCGGTTGGCAATGGTGTCCTCTGCCATCGCTAGTGGCTGGTGTCTGTAGCAGCTATCGCCGGGAATGAGACAAAAAAAAAAAATACAGTTCCTGCCAGGGTTGAACCGGGGCCCACTCCATAGTAGCCAGCTACTCTACCACTGAGCTACGCCAGCGCTTGCTAGCGTGCAGTGTAAAAATACCGTGTAAATATGTCTTAGCGCTCGAGGAGATGTTCGATGTGACATGCATGCCACGTAGCAGCGATACATGCACGTTTCGCATTGCAGTTCCATATTATTAGACCAGGTAGATTGCCATGTAGCAGATGCACAGGTAGCAGTACAAGGCAGTTAAAGAAATTTTAAGAAAGAAAAAGAAGCTTATGGACATGTATACAAGAATTCTAGGAAAAATATATATGTTGTGTACCTGATTATATCAAGCTGGCTAGGTGACTATGTCACCGCTACGTTTGCATAAATATTGATATAATGAAAAACATGTATGGCATACCTGATTAATTCAAGCAGGATAGGTTAGGTGACTTTTTGTCAGTGGCGCGTTTCAAAGGGAATGCCAATAAATTATGATGATGATGATCATCATCATTAGCGTCATATTGTGCTATTTGACATGCATATGTGACATGCACGCCACATAGTGTCAGTATGTAAGAACTGTGCATTGCAGTTCTGTTGTATTCCACCAGGTGTCCCGACATGTAGCAGTTGCATGTAGCAGATGCATGTAGCAGTTGCATGCTACATGTAGCCGGACCTGCATAACTCAGACAGGCTAAGTGACTATTTGTCACCACCCTGTTTCGAAGGGGATGCCGATAAACCATCATTATCATCATCAACAACAGCAATGTACTGTGCAATAGGTCAAAGTATGTGACATGTGTGACATGTAGTGTGAATGCCTGTGTTTACTCTTCGGTACACATTATGGCGCCTCCTCACAAGGTACAGGCGCCGACAGCAGTGGTATAGTCCACGCAGCGGAAACCGAAGCAGCAGCACGCTGCATCGCGACACCATCTACAGGCGGCATCTGGGATTGAGACAGCCAATGGCCAATGCCTGCAGATAATAAAGGGCACCCATTGACTGTCTCGATCCCAGATACTGCCTGCAGATGGCGTTGCGATGCAGTTTGCCATCGCTCCAGCTCCCGCTGCATGGAGTACAGTCGCCGACCGTTTATTCGGACCTCACGGGGACTGCGGAAATGTCCGAATAAACAGGTTTCCGAAAAAGCAGATTAAGAAAAAAAAAAACGAAATCCTTTATTTCCACGCGCTTATTCGGGCTCGGCAGTAGTCTTGAAGAAATCGTGAATGCGCCGTTGCACGCTGTTCCGTTTACGCGCAGTCAGATAAGCCTGAATCTCGGAGAGGGTCGTACGGTCACTGTTTGTGCACGCTCCGCATGCGACGGCAGCGTAGCACGTTGTGCGTCATCTTCCGACTCGGAGTCATCGTCCGGCGGTGCAGCAGAAACCTGACGAATGATCTCGCCGTCGTTGAGTTCTGCGCATGTCAATACTGTAGTGTCAGCACCTGTGAAACTGTCAAATGAGACAGTGTCCGCAATGCAACCACTGCGCAGGTCTCGGCAGAACATTTTCCGCGTCAGTAGGGAGCACATCGGAAGGCGACAAATGTTAGGCCTCCCGGCACCCGCTTGCCGGCATTCCCCAGCGAAGTCTGCGCGGGCACTGTCGGCGCCATTAGACACTTGACGCGATGTTTCCGTACGCCACGTTGGATCACCGAAACCTCGACACAGCACACAAAGCAAACACCACCGTGCCGACACCAGTCGCACAAACGAAAAACGTAGCCTGCTCGCAGCGTCGTGCGCGAAGAAACAAATCAGCTGCTGCATTGTCTTGACATGGCTTACTAAGCTGAAACTGGAACTGCTGTAGAGCCACTCTATCGAACCAGGCAGAAACGATGATGATGAGCGGGGATTTCCAGTAGCGCCACTTCGTGGGGCAGCAAGGAGGCTCTGTTCAAAACAAAAATCGCGTTAAGCTAGTCGAACTATGCGCCGGTCATAGTCGGTGCATGATGCTCTCAAGCGAGTTGGCTCAAGGAGTGTCCGAAAAATCAGACGAGAGGTTGCAACATGTCCGAACTTTCGGCAGTTGTTATACATTGTGGTCTATGGGGGGAATGGCGGTGCCGTGAAGCTGACCGAATAATCGGGCATGTCCGAATTTTTGGAGTCCGGAAAATCGGTCGGCGACTGTATACTACTTTTGTCGGCGCCTGTACACTCCTCACAAGGTGCAAACTGCTGCTGAAGAAGCGAATCGTAAAGTTAATTTAGGTTGAATGGCAAAGTATCAAGGTGTCCTTTCAGTGATTATTTCTTGTTTGTCTTTGCAACTGATGTACACAAAGTCAAACCTCGTTATAATGAAAATACCTTTATCATATCCGAAATTTCTTTTAAGCATACCCATAGATACTAGCCCACTGGCTTGGCTTAGTTGGACTGCAGATGGCAAGCCAATGTGCCGGTCTCGCGTGATAACACCACTCACATTGTTGTGGACTTGCAGCAATGCAGAGTCCGTGTACATAATTTATCGTTGTTTGCGTGCCTCATATCAGCATGGCAAAAATGTGGACAGGCCATCAAAATCCGCAGGAGACCCTTTGCCCGCCTCTTTGGAGGCACCCCACTTGCGTTTCTTTCGCATAAACCTGATTGCATTTTTTTTTGCTAGTATCTGTGGGTATGCTTAAAAGAAATTTCGGATATCATAAAGGTATTTTCATTATAACGAGGTTCGACTGGGTGTATATCAGTTGCAAAGACAAGCAAGAAATAATCACGGAAAGGACACCTTGATACTTTGCCATTCAACCTAAACTAACCATGAGGTATCGTCATTTTGTTGTAGTTTCTGCTGCCTTATTGTTTGAACAGGACAGCTTACACTCAAGTAATTTGTACTATTCTAAATGCAGCGCACACGGCACAGCTCTGGCGGGAGCCAGAAGAGCATTGGTGGAGATGCATCCAATGCCGCGGCCACGCGACGGATGCGCCGCTCGAGTGGGGTGCCCTCGGTCACCTCGGGTGGAAGTGGAGGAGGTGGCGGTGGGCAGCAGTCATCACCCAAACAGCACCGGCGGTCCACCAATGAGGAGACGTGGCACATGACGGTTTGCAGCCATTACATCCAGGAGTACATCCAGTACCTGCAGAACCTGGGATTCATGGCCATCCAGACCAAGCACACCGCGTCACGCAAATCCAGGTGCGCTACAGCAGGCAGCCTCTGGTTCGAGTGTCTTTCCCAAATTCGGCCGCTTGTAACTTCCTTCAGTTGGTCTCTGTGATCACCTTTGGGCAATTATGGCCCAAAATGCTATGTTCAGATCCGCCTGTCACGGGTGCGCTTCTCAGTGTGGTTCAAATGGTGCTTCACCTTGCGCCCGACCTCGGTCTTTCCCATACAAAAAGTAGGAAAACTTAAAGGGGCCCTGAAGAACTTTTGTTGCTAATCATAGAATGGCCTCGCTATTAAACTGCTTCGTCCCATGATTCTCATGCCTCAAAAATTTTTCAAATCTTTCAACTAAAAGTGGAGTTGTCACACCAATACCCAGCTTCCTCTCTCTTCTTGTCTCCGCTAGCACACTGGAAGCTACATAGCGGAGAAGCCAAGAGGGCAAAGCCCGGCCATAAGTTTAGCGTTGCGGCATCGAAAGGACTTGTTGCGGCACCCTGTGGGGTCACAGCAGATTACACTATACGGCATGCTGCTGCCATCCGGGAGGCAAAGCGCAGCAAACGCAGCTATGCACAGTGCAAGGATGAAATGATTTTTCGGCCTTTTTGAGATCAGACATACACCCTTAATAAAGTTTGTCCCCTTTTGGGCTTATCTTTTCCCACAACAATAGTTCTCATCTGCTTTTCTTGCATTTCCTTTCTTGAAAGCTCTGCACTTTGCTGCACTTTTATTGAGAATGCTATGTCACGCTGATAACATGCGTGCTGTTCGTGAACTGGGAGTACCAGGTACACAGTGTTGAATCCGGGCAAAGTAGATGAAAATTGTTGTGGGAGATGGGTCCCAAAGGGTGCACACTTTTCTAAGAGTGTATATAGTTTTCATTTATTTAACTGAAGATGAGTAATCATGTATTACTGAGAATGTTCTTGCGATCATAAAATCAGCCAATATCATTGGTCGGCCAACTGCTTTCAATCAGCTTTTGATGACGACGTTGCAGATGCGAGAGCAAGCGTCTGTTCACTGCTTCTGACACAAAGTTGTAAATTCCTTGCTCTGTGCAGTTCAGTAATTGACTCCCATGATCACAAGAGCCTTGTTAACCGATCGGCATCATTTTTTTCACCATGTTCGAAAAGCATTTTAGGGCCTCTTTAAGTAGTAGTAGTAGTATAAGACTTTTATTCAGCCAAAAATTACAGGCCGAGCATATCGACCGCCTGGGTGGCCAGTCGACGCTGTTCTTCTTCACCTTCAGCGCCAAGCCAGTCGAGCCAGGTGGTGATGGAAAGTGAAGGGGGAGGATAGGAACTTGATTGCTGGGCAGCCGGACAGTAGAATAGGCAATGGGATAGGTCTGCATAAGTAGAGGGGCAGTTGGGACAGGAGGGGTCGGAGCGATAGCGATAGAGAAAGAGGCGGGAAGGGGTTACCAGTGCATTCATTTGGATGTGCCGCAGAAGGCGAGCCTCCGGCACAGTGAGTGATGGATGAGGGGGAGGGTAGAGGCGCTTGTCGAGACGGAGCTGGAGGTAAACTTCCTTGATAGTGCGGCGCAGGGAGAGTCCCCCAGAATCCTGCGAGGGCCCCGACCAGGGGATCAACGGTGCCCGGTTAAAAACGTCACGGGCGAGCTGATGGGCCAGCTCATTGCCGTCAATCCCCGAATGCCCAGGGACCCAGCGGAGGAAAACGGTGGAAGGTTGCAATGCGGAGACCGCTCGTTCGACCTCTTGTTGGAGTGAATGGGGTAGGGTGCGGTTTTGTATGTGGCGAATGGCGGCTTGGGAGTCGTTGTATATCGTGTACTCTGGGAGCGAGGGCAGGGAGGGAAATGATTGTAGGGCATGTACAATGGCAAGGACCTCGAGAGATAGTGCATCCGGAGGGTGTAGGTACGGCCCACTCGTGTGAGTTTCAGGTGCTGGGAGGTGGGGATGGTAGATAGCGTAGCCGCAGGAACCTCGAGGGGCTATGAAAGAGGCATCCGTGTAGGCTACTCCCTGGGTAGTAAAGAGGGGGGAATGATGCTGCGCGGCCACGTGACGACGGCCGGCATGCAGGACAGGGGACATATTGGACGGCAGGGGGAGAATGCGAAGATTGGGCGCCGGGTTGGATTTTGGAGAGGTAAAGGAGGAAACGGGAATGGGAGAGATACCCGCCTGGGCCAGTAACCACTGACCCTGACGGGTAAGAGAAAGCCGGGCAAGCTGGGAGTCACGGTGGAGAGAGAGAAGAGAACGAAGAGGATGGAAGAGGCCTGTGGCAAAGAGCTTAGCAGTGGAGGTTGAGAGCTGCCTTGTAGAGGCCCACAAGGGCGGTCTCGAGGGTGTTAAGCTGAGTGGGGGTGAAGGAAACGTAAGGCACAAAGTACAGGAACTTGTTGAGGGCGAGCGCATGGGCAACTCGGCACGCATGAGCCTCGTGGAGGCCCGAGCGCCGAGTGACCACACGCCGCAGGTGGTGAGTTACCGAGTGACAAGTCCTGACAGCATGGTGTAGGGCTTGCACATTCTTGGCTGCATGCAACGGGAAGCCAAGAACTTTGCATTGGGGGACAATATGAATGGGAGAGCTGGAAAGATGGAGGGAGATTAGGGCGTTGTGGGAGCGCTGGTATGAGGAGTAGTTAAGAAGGAGAAGCTCGGATTTCTCCGGAGCAGGTGACAAGCCAGCAATGGAGAGAAAGGAGTTGATGAGATCGAGGCCACGTTGCAGGGTGTCCTGTACGTGACCGGGAGAACCAGACGAACACCAGAAGGTGATGTCGTCGGCATAAAAGATGTGCTGGAGGTCAGGAATCTGGGCTAGTTGGGAGGCGAGAGGGGTCATAGCAAGATTAAAAAGGATAGGAGAGAGAACAGCACCTTGAGGAGTGCCACGGGTGAGCGGGTGGGGATCGGACAGATGTGTGTCCACTCGGAAACGAGCCACTCGGTTAGAGAGAAAGGAGCGGAGATAAGAGTACATCCGGTGTCCGCAGTCCAGGGAGGAGAGTTGAGACAGGATATGGTCGTGGCACACACCGTCGAAGGCCTTGCGGACATCAACAGTCACAAGAGCGTGGATCTGGCTGGGATTGGGTGAGAGAAAGGTGTGCTGGAGGATCAGGAACATGTCCTGTGCACAGACGCGCCGTCGAAAGCCGATAAGAGAATGGGGGAAGAACTCTTTCGCTTCAATAAAATCAGAGAGGCGAGTCAAAGCCATTCGCTCAAGGGTCTTGCCAACACACGACGTCAAGGAGATAGGGCGAAGGTTAGAAAGGGAGGGAGGTTTGCCCGGCTTCGGAATCATAGAAATAAGGGAGGATGTCCAAGCGCTCGGCAAGCAGCCGGTGTCCCAGGCATTGTTGAAAGCCTGAAGGAGGAATTCCTTGGAGTGGTCGGGGAGGTTGCGGAGTGTAGTGTATGTGATGGTATCCTCACCGGGAGCCGAGCGAGAAGCATTAGCAGCCAGGGCAGCTTCGAGCTCCCGGAGAGTGAAAGGCCGGTCAAGGTCTGGGTTAGGATCACCAGAGTAGGTTGAGTAGGAAGGTGTGAGAGGGGGTGGGAGATACAAAGAAGTGAGCTTGTCAAAGACATCGGAGGGAGTCCCCTGAGTGAGGGCTTTTGCTAGAGTGGGAGCAAGGGCAGGCTTCGTACCTAAGAAAGATTTAAAAAGGGACCACGTGGATCGCGAGTGTAATGCAGAATCGAGGCCGTCACAAAGCGCACTCCAACGAGAATGCTCGAGGGACGTGCCATGGGCGACTATCTCGGCCCGCAGAGCAGCAATCCGGGAGGAAAGTTGGGTATTTTGGGGTTGTGAGCGCAAGGAACGGAGACGTTTCAGCCGACGCCATAAACGGAGAAAGTGAGGATCCGGGTCTGGGATAGGGTGACGTGAGCGAACGCGACGGCTACTGGTCGAAAGCGCTGCGGAGATGCGCGACGTCCAGTCGTCGTAAGATTCAAAGGAGGCGGAAAGGAGATTAGTGCGAAATGCGTGCCAGTCAGTGTGAGTGGTTGAGTGCGATCGAGGGATGTGGGAAAGAGAAGCGCTAATATGAATGAGGAAATGGTCGCTGAGGAGTGTTTCAGCTGTGACCTGCCAGTGAAAGGAAAGGGAGCCCCGAGAGAAAGAGAGGTCGGGTGTCGTGGAGCGCTGTGAGACAGTGCCCGCTCGAGTAGGGGAGCCAGGGGTATTAAGAAGGGTGAGGTGGCGCTCCTGGGCAAGACAGTGGAGCAGGCGGCCGGGCTTGAGGGTCTGGGAGTAGCCCCAGAGCGTGTGAGGGGCGTTAAAATCGCCACCAAGGAAGAGATGGGTGGTGGCGGGAACAGAATGAAGGAACTTGCCCAAGGCAGTGAACAAAGAGGATGTGGCAGGGGGATTATAGAAAGACATAAAGGCGAGTGAGATGCGCGATGAAGGTTGATAATACACCACACCAACTAAATATTTTTGGAGGCTGGAGGGGATATCAAGTGGCTTGACGAGGACGTCGCTGCGTACATAAATGGACGCAAGCGGCGCGCCCGTCGTGGCATGGTAGGCGCGGTAACCTGGGACGGTGCAGGCCGTCCGCGTCTCCTGGAGAAGGAGAAAATGGGGCAGGGAAGGGCGGGTGAGGAGATACTGGTGGAGGGGGGTCTTATTGTGGCGAAGGTTTCGACAGTTCCACTGTACAATCTCGAGGTCCTCTCCACGCGCCATGTTTACGATAGATTAGAGGTAGAAGAGTTTGCGGGGACACGTTCCTTCTTTTTGGCCGGGGGCAGTGACTCCTGGAGGGAGCCCAGCATAGAAGCGAATGATTCCAATTGCTTGGATTGGGTTTGGAGGGTGGTGAGGATCTGGACAATCGAAGTTTCAAGCTGAAGCAAGCGAGTGTGGTGTGCGGTGGTGGTGGTTTCCACCAGGTCAGCCAATGGGGCGACCTGGGCGTTAGGGGACGGGGTGATGAACGTGGCAAGGTGCTCATTTAGCTTGCTAAGCTGGGATGTAAGAGAGGAGGTGGTTGTCTTTAGGGTTTGTGTCAATGCGTGGATTTGCTGTTGTAAATCTTGGGATAGGCGCTGTTGTTCGCGCTGGTGACGCTCAAGCATTGTGAGCCGGAGATCGAAGGAGCGGTTCTCGTCAATCAGGGATGGCGAGGGTATAGTAGAGGAAGAAAGGGATGCTTGCACCGAGGGCCCTTTCACTGTAGCGGCGTAGGAGCCTGGAGGTGATGGAGCCTGAGTTGAAGGAGATGCATGAATAGCGAAAGAGGCGGAAGAAGGGGTGGGCTGCGTGGCCCTGCGCAAAGCTGTGCGACGGAGAAACGCGGCTTTGGCACACTCGCGTTGTTTAGCGAGGAGGAAGGAGCAGGTGGGGTCGAGAGAGGGATGTGTGTTTACTTGGCAATGAATGCACCATGGTTGGGCACACGCGTGAGCGGTAGGATCTGCGGGTAGGGGAGCAGCACAGCGGCGGCACTTGGCCGGAACGTTGTGCTGAGGGCATTGGTGAGCACGGTGTCCCAGAGCAAGACAACGGGTGCATGTGGGGGGCTTAGGCTTATGAGGGCGGCATCGGAAAGCGACGCGTTTAAAATATACGAAGTGGGGTATGACGGTGCCAGCGAAGGTTATGAGCACTGATTCTGTGCTGCCCATCATACGAGCAGCGAGAATATCAGTCGTGTATGATTCAAGGTCATGCATGAGCTGAGCAGGAGTAAAGTGACCACCGACATTATGAATGACGCCGAGGCAGGAAATGGGAGGATTGGGGGCATATGTTTTGACGGTGATTGGCTTACCGTGGAGCTGAAGATGCGTGAGAGAAAGTAGGAGTTGGGCGGTGAGAGGGGAGTGTGTTTTCAGAAATACAAGGCTCTGAGCTGGCTTGGCCTGAAGGGTGATCTCTGCGCTGGTTTTGGAGGAGAGATGTGCGGCGGAGATGATGGCGGCAAGCAAGTCGTAAAGAGGCAGCTTGGGAGTGAGGGTACCGGGTGGAAGTTGGATCCCAACTGAGATGAGCTCGGTGCGAGGGCGGGCGGCGGAGGCAGGTTTACGGCTGGTACTGACGGTGCTCCAGCCGCTTTCTAATGATGGCGTATTATGGTCGTTGTCTGGGGACGACGTGAAATCCATCTCCGCCGACGAGTCGTCAGCCGGGTACACGGTGGTCAAGGAGGTAGGCGCGACAGAAACACATCTCGAAACATTGGGAATGACATCGGCGGGCATAGAGTTCGCACTGTCCAGCACGGCAGATGTGGTGGATCCGGTGGGAGCGGCTGCAACAAGCGCGTTCAGCTGCGATTCTGATGTCTGATTGCAGCTCTTTACAACAGGCGCCAATGTGGCCGGAATAGAAGCAGCGGCGACGGTGAACGCTGCTGGCTGCGACATGTTTAGTGGTCCGAGACTCTTGGCGCCGCTGACAGCGTGGAGCTTGGTCGTAGGAGACATTGAGGCGACGAACGCCGACTGCGACGCGGCGGTCGAGTCAGAGCTCTCAGCGTTGCTCACAGCGTTGAACGTGGCCGGAATATGCACGGTGGCGTGCGCGGAGTGCAGGAACGCAGCCGGTTGAGGCAGGGCTGCCGGCGTAGAATTAGTCACGTCGCTGGTAACATTCAGCGTTGACAGAGTAGGCACAGTGGCACCAGCGGCGGTAGAAGAGGAGGCCAGCGGGGCATTGGTGGCTGTCGGCCGCCGGGTCTTCGTGAGACGCTGCATTTCAGAGGTGCAGGCGCGGTGAGTTAGGGTTAGCGCGGCGCCGCGCCGCTCGTAGATTTGGAGGGGCCTGGAGGGCCAGCCTGGCGTCGGACCGGGAGTCGTATGGTGCCCACTTGTGGCGGAAGTCTTCGTGAAAAGATGAAGAGTAGACCCAGGGACGGGCAAGGCCCTGGACCGGGCCAAGGACAGGTGAAAACGGAGCACGATATGCAGCCAGATAACCAGAGTGGCACCACCTTTTCTTTAATAACCTCTGTTCAGACAATTTCTGGACCAATTTAAATGAGGCTTAATTATGTTTTCTATCTGAATAATGTTAATTTAGTGACTTTGAAAAGCAACATTTTTATTTAGGCCCTCAGTTTCAGAAGAGGTGTCAGTTACAAAATTTGGATATTTTTAAGTTTATTTACAACCTGTGGTTGGGATAGGAAATACATTTATCTAAGTTATAGGGGATCCTTATCACCAGAAGGAAATCTACAGGAGAATTCAAGTTTTCTTTTCTTACATCGAACCTACAAAAATGGGCTGCGTGTTAGAATCTTGTAAATGCAGTAACTGGCAGTCCATGAAAATTATAGAATGGGTACCAAGGGAAGGGAAGTACAGTCGAGGATGGCAGAAAATTGAGTGGGGTGATGAAATTAAGAAATTTGCAGGCACAACTTGCAATCGGCTATTGGTAGACAGGGGTAATTGTAGATAATTGAATGAGGCCTTCATCCTGCAGTAGACATAAAAAAAAATGTGTCAATGACAACCTGTTAGTTCAGTGATAAGAACAGCCATTATCATTTCTTCAAGCAAAATGTCTAGGTGACTGAAATGTTTGCTGCCTTGGCATGACTCAAGAAAGGAAGGAGTCAAATCTGCAGCCTTAGGCTCTGCAGGTTTTTTTTTCTTTTTCTTTCTTTCTTTCTTTCTTTCTTTCTTTCTTTCTTTCTTTCTTTCTTTCTTTCTTTCTTTTTCTTTTTTATTTTTAGCTGCACCAAATTTTAAAAATTGCCTGTAGCAGGTATAGCACAATTCTGACCCTTGAGCTAAAGTACTCAATCCAGTGGTGATCACTTCTATGAGAAATCAAAATGCTTCATTGAATAATTAACATAATTAGACTTATCAACATTTTAATTAATTACTTTGTAGCATATATTTCAATTTGCAAATTGTAGCTAGTAAGTTTGCAAGGCATGTCGACCTGGAACAAATTCTGAGGATGGCACCTGTTTCTGTATGCGCTGTCAAACTCGTGGTAACAATGCGCTATTGTTTCGCTTACATCTTTAAGAAAATGCTGCTTTATGCATTGAAGCACAGAACTGGCGTATTCCTGAGGCTGCAACTCGTAAATTGAAATGTGTGCTCAAAAGTAATGAATTTAAAAGTAATTAGTGCAATTATGTTAAGTATTCAGTTAAGCATTTTGCTTTCTCGTAAAAGTAGTGGCCGCCTCACCAAGTAATTTAGCTATCTGCCACGGGCATTTCTTTTTTAAAATTTGGTGCAGCTCAAGAAAACTGTGAATGAGATAAACAGAACATAAGAGACACTTATCATGATAAACTTACCTTGAACTAGTAAATGAAAAAAAGAGAGAGAGAGAGAGAGACACTGATTTTGGAAGCGATTGTATGGGCATTGATTGCTAGGCAAGGGCTTGTTATGTTTGGTCGAGCGAGGCCTGCTGGGTCAGAACTCCGGCAAAAAGGAAAAGCCTTTAATGTGGTGCAATCGCCGACCAATACAGGCATTGAACAACCAAGAAGGCAGGCAGCAACAGCATTGCTGCTTTTAACAACTATGCAGACCAATGAACAGCTGAACCCTTTTGTTGGCACGTGCACTATTATGGATATTCTCAGTCCAGCTTTGCTTCGCTTCTTAGTGATGTCCAATGCTCGATGGCATACGGAGCGGAAGTGCAAGAAGCTGCAGTGTCTCGAGGAAGCGACGCTGTCTTTGCCAATCTTGTTTTCCCCTTAGAGTTGCCTTCTCTGCATTGCATAGCTGCTTTTTCCATTACTTGGCTGCGTTTGACGAATGGAAGCACAAGCAGTGTGTGGAAAACAAGTGCGCAGCTCTGCTGCCTTTGGTAGAATATGCAGTAACTAGTTCCTCCTGGCTGCAGCACAATGTCGGTGAGGAGGCGCGAGTCGGACTCCAGCAGCAAGCGCCAGAGCGTGGGGGCCCTGTCTCTCGGAGAGTTGCCACGCCACTGCCTCTTCCAGTGGCACCTGGGTGGCCTGTACTTCTTTGAGGTCGGGTTCTGTGACCCTTACGTCGCCTGCAACCTCTTCCTCGTTGAGCGACAACGTCTCCTGCCGTCTGGCACACAGCTTTACATGTCACAGGTATGTGCACGTGAGATCTTTGTGCCAACATTTGAGGTCTGAGCCCAGGTGAATGCTTTATGTTTGCACTGCTCTGTTGCGTACCCTGCTACCGATAAGGGTGCCCTTTCAGCATCGCTGACTTACCAGTATGTTTCCACATTTTATTAGTTTGTTGCGTGTATTATTCTTTTTGTCAGATAGGAATGTGAGGACCACACCAAGAGAGCATTTGTCATTATCTGTCTCATTTTTTTATCATTTCTGCATAACCAAAATTAAACTGTTGTGCTCGTTTTATAATATCTAAGAAGAAAAATAAACAATGCTGGTGGTTTGTCACCTCTAAAAAAACCCAGCAGCAAAAGGGTTAAAGCACCTATGCTAGTTTTTGCTACTGGTCCAACAACCACTGTGCAAAGAATGTTTATAGTATAAATCTGCACCAGTGTTCCCCCAAGGTGGGCCTCCCGTTCACTCCTTTTGACCATCCACTCCTATTGATGTAACCATTGGTTCAATGGTAATACGTCTGGTCGGGAGGAGGCATAATGAAAGGTAAGACAGAGAAATGCCAACCAAAAATAAAAAGGTTTAAAAAACTTCAAGACGTTTCAGCTTCCACATGGAAGCCTTGTTCACAAGAAAGGGAAGGGGCTCAACTAGGTGAGCCTATGTCCTTTTTAGTTTGTGACCAAGGCACATAGCGTATGCAGGTGGAAGATTGCCATTATTCCTGTGTAGCATTTTCTTCGTAGTCTGGATAAGAAGTGATTCCAGATGTTGACGAGAACACCAGTTTCTTTCTTTCGCTATTATGTTTGCCTTGCCCCAGTCAACCTCATGATTAGAAGTTGCCATGTGTTCTGCAAGTGCGTTAGAGACAATGTTCTTCTTTCTTATGTCGTTCATATGGTCAATAAGCTGTCTTTCAAAATTTTCGCTGTCGCCGATATAAACAGTCACAGTCTGCGCAGGGAATCCTATAAACAATGCCTGGAAACTTTTATTTCTTGAGCCGGTCTTTCACGTGCACCAGTTTGTGGTTCAGCTTACGGGCGGAAAAATGCACCACATTTACGTCAAATGTCTGCAGAAACCGTGCCAGCACCTCACTGACCCCTGGCACATAGGGGACGGCTGTGTGGGCCCGGGGCCACCCCGTGCGCAATGAGGTTCCATTGCGTGTCTGCTGTTTTACGGAATGAATAAAACTAACAGGGTGCCCGCAACCGGAAAGTTTGTGGCGCACCTGAACAGCTCAGAGGCACGGTCATCTTCGCTGGAGCAAATCCTATGCACTCTTTGTATCAGGGAAGAGGCAAGTGAGCATTTGTGGCAGGCCAGGTGAATAGACACGTAATGCAAATAACGACCAGTGTGCGTCTTGTTCCTGAAAACACCAAAAGAAAGGCAGCTGTTTTTCCTCTCTGCCAGGACATCTAGAAAAGGAAGACTACCGGAGACCTCCGTGTTGGTTGTAAACTGAATGGGTGTCTCTCCGCTGTTCAAATGTGCAGAGATGCCTCTAAAGCTTCCTTCTTAATGATGCAAAAACAGTCGTCAATATAGCACAGAAACATCTTTCGGAGGCGGTCGAAGGAAGTCAAAGCCCGTGTCTCCACTGACTTCATGACAAGGTCCGCTGCCCCAACTGATCAGACAGGAAGCGCTGCTATTGGCTGGTACATATGTGAATTGCTGGTTCACCTGTTTTGCATGCATTTTGACAGTGCCAAGCTGTGCATTTCTTTGTCCCAGCAACAATTGGCGATTGCAGTGAAATTAATCACTGGCTCGCGTTTCTTTAGTCCTAGCTGCTGCATAACAGTGACCAAGACATCACATCCAAGAATCTGTTTACATGTTGTTACGGTGATGAAGCTTGTTCACATTGTCATGAGAGACATTTCTCTGTGCTGAAGCTTATCAAAACATGCTTAAGAAACTGTTTGAAAGAAGAGTGGCTGGATTGCCGCATCCGTATATCATATGAAAGACTTAACTTCAAGGGCTTTCCAATCATCAAGGTGGTAAAGTGGACCAAGCTTAATAGGAGGCTGAAAATGCCACTTGTAGTTGCATAATAAATGTTGATGTGTCGATGTCTTGCACATGTAAAATTGTTGAATAGTTGTACCATGACAACAAAAAAGGGAAAGAAAAGAAAAGCCTATTTGTGTGAGTGTAAGCTCTCTTCCCTCACCGGTCACAAAATGTCTACCTCTCAAAAATTTCTGGGAAGAACCATGATGTGCATGAAAGATAAATTAGTCAAAGACAGAATTTTCGGACATGCTCGCTAATTCAGACGCCTTCGTGGCACTGCCACATACCCCAAAGGCTCAAATGTATAAGCATGTCTGAAATTTCAAACGTGGAAAACCCTTCGACCGATTTTCTGAACTTTTTGCCGTGATTGCAGGTCCGAAACGGCATTAGTCAAAGCTACTGCCACTGCCATTTCGATGATCTCGCAGCCGCGAACCGGTGCTCTTGCACCTAGAGCACCAGTTCTAGGCTGCTGACAGCAGTAGCCACCGTATCCAGCCGTAGCCACAGCTGGCAGACGTTCACCACCGTGGAAACGCTAGGCCTAGCTGCTTTGACGTTCCGTACCAAGCTTTCTGATCTTCGGCGCAGTGCCTTAGAGCGCTGCTCTTCGGCGCCCATTCCTGCGGCGAGCATCGGCGTTGTCCCTCGTAACCGAGCGAACGAGCACAGCGAAAGATGAAAATGAACACAGAGCGCAGTGTGGGATGAAAGAGGTGAGGTGGAAAGTGGAGGAGGAAGGTATAGTGGAAGGGTGAGAGTAAATGTGCAGTGCTGCGACGGTGGCTACGAGAGGGCGCCAGAGCAGTCCACATAGTCTAGGAGGTCTGTCAGCGGCGGCTACTGTGAATCGTGCCCACACGTCACCCACGCACTGGCTCTTGCAGTCTCCAGATTAGCGAGGCAGTGGCACCACACTTCACTCCGTTTGCAAGTGCCACATGAGACAGATTCTCCATGCCAGCCAACATATCACGAAATGAAAGCTTATAGAGCTGTGCTCAAATTTCACATTAGGAAGTATCGTAATCATCGGTGATTTTGAGCGTGAAATGCTTTTAGCTCACGTTATCGGCGACCTTCAAGTGACCTTGAGCCAAAAGCCAGAGCCATTGTCCAGGCAATCATTCAAATGCCACCTTTGTAACCTTTGCCACTGGCTTCAAAGCAGAGAAAGCATGGCAAGGGTCAAGCGTTGGATTGTGCTGGTTCCCAAAAGTCAGCTTCGCCGCAGTGCAGTGGTTAAACGGTCAAGTGAATGCAATGTATTGCGGTGAAGCATACCATGAGTGGAAAGGGGCCGCTGTGACGGGACACAGTATCTATTCCTTAATTATACATGCATGCATCCACCACCTCCTGTAACAGTATGAGCACCTATACACCTGATAAGTGTACTGGCAGGCCTTCAGAGCTGTTTCGGATGTGCCTGTGGTGATTTGAGCCGTTGGGGGCAGTGAAAGGCATGCATTCATTTTTTTTAGACTGGCTGATTTCTCTGACATTTTTGCAGTTCCTAGGGAGTCCGAAAAATGAGACGTTTACTGTATACCCTCTGGTGACCCTTTGAGATCAACTCTACTGCGATGATACTGCTATGTTAAACCTAGAAATTTGGTTGCACAAGAATTATCACTATTGTTGATGGTTTACAACTGTTATGACTGTTGAACACAATTACGTTGTAGAGCCCTAACAGGAGCAATAAACAATTTTGTGCAAGCATATTTCTATGTTTAACATTGTTAGCATTCTCATCACAGTTGAGGTGATCTTGCTGTGATGCCTTCATTTTTGTATACATTTACGTATAAATTCTTTGCACAGTGGTTGCTAAAGCAATAGCAGAAACTAGTGCAAGTTCATCAAGTACCTTTATTGGTAGAAGGGTATACAACAGAGCAGTGCAACTATGCTACAGGTAATTAGAACACACTAACTATATATCACATATGTGCATTGTTCAGATTGGGAAAAAAAAAATCATAAAGAGCCACCAAGACTACCTTGGGGCCTTAGTTATAGCAGAAGCAGTTTGTTTATCTGGCACCCAGTTGCATGTAAGGTTACCCTAACAACAAGGTAATTATAGTAGTTCTGCTTCACGCACATTTTTAATAATTTTTCTCTTGGGTTGTTTTTACCAACTTTTGTGTGTGCGTGGCTCCAGGTGACGTCCGAGTTCACTGAGGACCTGGACAAGATCAGAGTGAACATGCATATGCACTCGTTCACCTATGATTACCACCTGCGCACAATCCACTCATACATTTCGGGCCAGCAGCTGCTCTTCAAGCACGGATACCACCTGACCAGCTTCTTGGATGACTTTGTCAAGTACTACCAAAAGTCTCCTAACTATGCCCGCAACCTCATCTATGCAGGTGAGGATCTGCTTAGGGTGGCCGGTTTCTTTCACAATTTCATTACCTGGTTACACGAATTCATTACGCAGTTTTGAAGGGGATAGCTTTCTTTGGCTCTTCAGCCGTTTTCATGGTTGGCCGGCAAGGAGAAGGTAGAATGTTTGTTCGTTTGCTTTCTCTCGCTCTCGCTTGCTCTTTTGTTTGAGTGTTCGTTCAGGCTATTCACTAACATTGACAATCATCGTTGGCAGTTTCTGCACAATTTTTGGGTTCCCCATGCATGTGTGTGTGAGCTAAATTATATTGCTGAGTGCACCACCCTTGGGATATGCCAGTGTAACAGGATGGAAAGGTGTTAGATTACACTTGCGTACTGACAGTGAAGTCTCTTGCTGTATATTTTGTGATTTGAGTTGTTTATAAGTGTTGAAAGCATAATTTGACAGCACCACTCATGAAGCCAGAGTAGCAATGGCAGTTTTATATTAACAGCACTATATATCATTGCGCCTTTTACTGCCCACTTGATTGCAGAGAATCAGAGATGTTCTGCTCAAGGCGGTATGTAATTGCACAGGATTGCACAGGTAGGGGTGATGACTAAAGGAGATGTTTGCTGTGTATTATTCTGTAAGCATTAACACTAGCAGAGATCTGGTTATTATTATGTTTATAATGATATTTCACATACAATATGAAAAAAACTACCATATTGGTGCATGAATAATGCGACCGCAAATGTAACAAGAGGCGACTTTCAGTATCTCACAAAAATACAAACAAACATTGTTGCAAGTATAATGGAAAGTGATGCAACTGGAAACGGCACATAAAAGGCGGATACCCGTTGCACTTTATTCATCGCCACCACAAGCTGTTGTCACAAAGTAAAATGTGAAAATTACGAGTGCATGTACAATTTACTTGTTGTCACTTCGGACTACCCACTGACCTTTATTCATTGCCACCACAAGCTGTTGTCACAAAGTAAAATGTGAAATTACGTGGGCATGTACAATTTACTTGTTGTCACTTTGGACTTCTTTCTCCATGTCAGAAAGAATGGTGGCGGCGTCCATGCCTTGAAGGTTATTGGACAGGCAACGCTTCAGAAATGGCCATGTCACTATCAGACGCGGCAAAGCCTTCTATGCATTGACGATCCACATCATGACTTCAAAGACTGATGCTCACTTCACGCAGTCTGTTGGTGTCAGCTGTTGATTGTTGTCTTCCAGCCACTGATCATGCTCCCTTTGTGCAAGGTCTTTGAAAGACTTATACAATGGCGTGCTCCCAGGTATGACCAGATATGGCAAAAAGGTTGTTGTTGGCTCTGTGGTGCACGGCCTTGACCTCATCGGTAAGGTGTCTTTTAGCTACTTCCAACACCACATTGGGATAATCTTCAGTATTGCACCTAGACGATTGTCCCACACAATACGGAGCCACTCAGTCATTAGGGTGCCTTCTATCCAGCCTTTGTCATTGTACCTCACGTGCATCCGGGCTGGAAAAGTTCTGTTTTCTTGGGCGCAGCACATCTTTCTTTTGAATAGGTGGAAAGGCACCAGCTCACGTCCGTCAGCAGTGCATGCGAACATTGCTCTTACCTGTTTCTTTTTGTTGACCATTGTGCGAACATGTACCTTTTTGGTGGCACGATCATCCACATCATAGCCGTACAGAATACAGTAAACTCTCAGTTGTACGAACGTCGGTTTATCGAATATTTCAGAATAACGAACTTTTTAAAAATCCCCAGCAGTTTTCTTATAGATTCTATGCAAAAATGTTTCACTTAAACGAATTTCGGAGCAGTCAGTATTTAAGTTTAACGAACCCGCTCAGACGACCAAGGCTTATTTTTTCCATCAGAACCGATGCCCGCCCTCATCAAACCGCCGCTTCAGAGGTAATGTAACGTCTCTGGAGCTACAGCGCCCCTGGGGCAAAGCGGTGGTGAGGAAAACGAAAGGCAATGAGGCATGGCCTCCGAGATCGCCCGCACTAAACGAACAAGCATGTTATCTCGGAGGCCATGAACAAAGTAACATCGCTGGCGCTTACAATGCCGCCAGAACAAAGCGGCGATCTGTCACACCACAAACCACGTGGTGTGTGTTTTTTTCCGACCGGCTAGTCGTGGCATGGTCGTCGTCTCTTTCTTTCGAAGAGGCCAAGAAGACGAAGAAGAGGCAACTGCCAAGCCAGTTTCAAGCCCTATAACTCTAGCTGAGGTTGTAGGGTACATTGGAAAGTTGAGAGACTTTGTGTCTCAACAGCAAGCTGTGCCAGAAGAAGTGTACAAAAACATTGACTCTTTGGACAGTTTTGTTACTTCTTGTGCTTTAAAAGTACAAGTGCAGAAGAAGATTACAGATTTTTTTGCTAAGTGAGAAAGGCAGCATTATCTGTTATGAAGATTGTACTTGTTGATATGTACAAATTCCATTTCACACATTTCTTTTCCTCCATGAATTGCACTTCAAACTTTTGACTCTGTATGCCATGTCTTATGTTGGTCTAGTGAATATTCAGTTTAGTGAACTTTCAGGTAAGTGAACTTTTTCCTTCGGTCCCTTGAAGTTCACTCAAGTGAGAGTTCACTGTATCCAGAAAGATTGGAGTCTCAGCAGCATTTATGATTGGGTCTATTGGGCAACTGCGAATCCTATGCATCTTGATAACTTAGCTTTGAAACTTCAGTAATTATTGCTTGTATTCAGCTCGGAGCTTTTGGCAGATTGACGTCTTTCAGTGAATCGAGAATCCGGCGTGAAACATAGACTTCTACACTTAGGGCCGACTGGTGTTAAAGGGACACTAAAGGCAACTACCAAGTCGATGTGGACTGTTTAAATACCATCCCAGAAACCTTGCAACGCTTGTTTCATGCCAAGAAAAGACTTAGTTTACGAGAAAATTGCATCTGAAAGGTCCGAATGCCTTTTTTTTAACTTTAAGTCTGCCGCCACTGAACCGGGGGATTAGCGACGTTGCATACGCCATCACCACTCTTTGCTGCCTGCCAATGGTGAGTAAAACGGTGCCTGACAGATGGTGGTACCGAGTCAAGCCAGTGCGGTGGATTCGCCGCTACAGCTGCTTTTTGCTCAAGTGGCGTGGACCATTCGGGCATCCCGCAACATCAAGGGGAAGTTGAATTCTCTGCTACTTGCAGTTTGTGCAAGTTTCGCGAGCCAGCAAAACCAGAGCAGCACTACGCAATAACGGAAGCTACTGAAACACAAAAGTGTGGACGGTGTAGAGTCGAGCGCAAACGACTGTCCACATCGCTGTCACCTGCAATTTCAATGAGTTCTTTTTTCTAAAACCGAAATAGAACTGGACAAGTAGCATTTTATTTTGTCTTATAATACCACACAAGGATGTATTTTGGTACGAGTAGTTGAGCAATAGTGACAGAATTCAACTGAGGAGTGCTTTCGTTATCGGGCAAGTGCTTGAATGTCCCAGGGGAGTCTCTAATCATGTCCTACATTCCATCTCAATTTCTCAATTATTAAGCTCTGTTCTCTATAATATTGACACCTTAGAGATTCTTGAGCACTAATCTATCACTTTAGCTTGACTTAGTATTCGCCTTTAGTGTCCCTTTAAACGAATCACAAGGCATGCCACACTCACGCACAAGTTCTCTTGCTGTAAAAGCTGGACAAGTTCGCATACACAGGCAATAACTGCCAGCAATGGCCCCAGATTATGTCTGCCAAGTCCTTCTTGGTTGCTGGGTAGCAGCCTTTCTTGGACCCACGGAATTAGGTGCTGCTTGAAAGATGCGATCATGGTGCCACAAATTGTACATTCACTCAGTCCAGGACACCATGTCATATTTGAATTTCCTCTCTTCAGACAGCAGGATTGCCTGTTTCTTAAATAAGGCAGTGTACTGATTTCTCCTGTGTATTGCACTGTCTTTGTGGTATGCACAAGGTAGATACAAAATTAAATGATGATGGCTCGAAGAATAGTGAATCCTTTCTGGGTGGTTTTGTATTGCTGCAGTGGAGCAATACAATGCCAGTAGCATACGTATGTGTCGATTGCCATGTGCACAGGGGTCAACGGTACACGTTAGGTGTCCTCCTACATCGTGGCAATTGCAGTGGGGCCTAGTGGTTGAGCTCTCTGCAATTTGAAATGTGAAGGGAAAAAGAAAAAAGAAAAGTGCTATGACACAAAGTGCCATGCTATGTTGGTTCACTTTACCCTCCCATGTGTTTTGTTTTGTGATGTGTGAATTTGGCTTGTGCCCTCTTGCTGTTGCACTTTTGTCTCGTGCATTTTGTACTCATGCTTTAACTATGCATGCCAACTTTTGCGGTCATCCACCAGTTTGAGAACTCTCCACCCAGACATAAATCAGGGTGACTACCTGCTAAAATGTGAAACTGTGGAATCAGCAATGAGCTGTTGTGATGCCTACAGCTCTATTCTCTTCTGTGCAGGCTCGGTGGTGATTCCAAGCGTGAATGTAGCACCCAACCAACTGTACAACTACATCATTGGCCACAACAAGCTGTATGGCATGAAGGTCATACGCATGGTTCCTGTGGTTTGTGACAGCAGCAGTGACCTGGTGAGTAGTTTTTTTTGCTTTCCTACTGAACCTGTTGCTTTTATGTGCACTGATGCTTTATTTCCTTTTTTTTTTGTATTAATAGCAATTTAAGGGCATGAGCATGAATTGCAATAAGAAGAGCAGTCAAAGTTTTTTATGTTCATGGGAACTGTAGAGGGTTGTCGTGACATTACAGTATTTCTACAAATAATGTTCCTTTCTTTATTTTTATTGCTTTATTTTGAAGTGCAACTTTCTTAATTGCATAAATATGTAGCAAGCATAGTAGTGTTAAGTTTGATGCGTTTGCATAGTTATGGGTAGTCATATTTACGTTGAATAAAGCTTTAGTAAGACTTGAATATATGAGGCTGTAATTGTTTATTATAACCGTTGTTTTTGTTACTATGTTTGCTTTTCTTTTGCACTCCATAAGCTTGCTGCTACTGTTGCCACGTTTTTGGGACATGGAGAAGCCTCGTACAGGCATTTTGTCGGTGCCCCAAAGATCAGTATGGTGTTGAATAAAATTCAGTTATTGTTTTTATTTATTTATGGAAAAAGAGTTGCATCACTCAAAGGGCTAAACTAATTACTGATAAATATTGATAAATTTCTAGTTGATGGCTAACATAACTGTGCGTCTCTTCGAACAGCCACGCTTGAAAGTGTGATTACACTAAACTTTATAAGGGAGCATGGGCGCTCGCATTTGAAGATATCTTTATGAAAAGTGCTGTGCTGCAAAAGTTACGAAGCCTGATGTAGTCTAAAGAGCATTCCAAAGACAGTTGGCCCACCTGACCAATGCTTTATTGCTTATGAAGAAGCATTCTTTAGCACACTCTATAACGTCACTCCCTGTTGAGGCATTGTGGGCTTATCCTAAGCGTGAGAAAAGCATGTGGTTATCGGCTTGTATTCATACCACAGCTCTGTATGACAAGCATTTCTCTTCCACTTTTACTGGAACACTTTCAGTTCTGCAAACACTACAGTGTTTTAACGACCGAGAAGAATAAGGGCATCTGAGGGACTCAATTTTTTGTTTGTTATATCCACATGAAGTAAACAGGCAAGGAAGCCAGGGAAAGCATAGAGGAAATTATAATTATTATGTTTCAATAAGACAAAAATAATTGTAAAAGGGGAAATGATTGTAGATTACAGTTTTTAGTGAGACATGTGGGGTTCTGACCTGCGCTCTCGGGACAAAGGAATGACAACACAGTAGTGCAAGCAATCACAAGGGCATTTATTGCACCTTTCATTGATCAATGCCGGCTACCCGAGTTGCTATCCACAAAACATGCCGATGGGCGCGCGACAAATCACGAAAGTCGGACTTACCACGACCACATAGCGAGTGAATATGTTCGCCCCATGCTGGACACCAACGCCTGGTCGTTCGCGCGTACGGTCACGCGAACGGTTCGAATGATGTTCGTCCACTCTGGGGTAGACTTCAAGAGACAGTCTCACAGAAGCATGGATTGGCGCACGCGCAGAACGTCCGCGTCGCTTGCCGATTCCGAGCCAACGAGAAAGAGCCTTCTTCTTTTTGCGCCCAAGTCACCCCACCGTTAGGTGGCGTTAGCAGAGCAACACTCGCGCCATCTCTCATACTACCCTGCAAGCATACCGACCGCCGCAGTAAAGTCACGCGGCGAAGCTGGATTACAGGAGACGGGAGCTATGTGAGAAAACAACATATCAGGGACGCGTGAGAGTCGCGCATCCCCACAGACAACTGCGTAAAAGGTGACACAAAAAATTGCAAAGTAAAAGTTGGAGAATACAACTTGCTGAGTTGTCATTGTTCTCTTTGATGTACTACATGAGACATTGGGAGTACTGCAATGTGTGTAATACTGAAATAGTTACTACTGCCACTGGGTGTGCACATTGGTCATTACGGTCACCGACTTATTATATGAACATAGATTATTTGGACAGCTAAACGGCACTGCCTCATAGACTTAGTGTATAAGGACGACTGAAATTTTGGACACCTTACAGCGCACCATGTGATAATTCAAACTCTGACTGCATAACCGCAAGCTAATTTGGCCACTGAATGCAGAAGAAATAGCAATATTTTGGTTTCCATGTGTCACCAGTATGATCGTGGGCCTTGCACGTCCCATTATGGTCTTGTGTATGGGGTGTGTACGGTGGGCAAAACAAGGGCTCAAATCGCCACAGCCATGTCAGAAATAGTTGTGGAGGCCTTCCAGTTACACTTATTAGATGTCTTGGTGCTCATATTGTGACAGGATATGGCGGGCGCATGCGTGCATAATTGAGGAGCACGTGTGCCCCATGACAGTGGCTTCCTTCCACTTTTGTCGTGCTTCACCACACCATGCAACATAACTGTACCGCAGTGAAGCTGATTTTAGTTACTCAGTCATTATGCAACATTTGTTACACCCTTGCCAGTTTTGTTATGTGGCCAAGAGATCAAGATTCCATGCAAGCATTGACAGACCTTTCGTCAATCCATTGCGACAACATGACAATGGTCAAGGTACGGGCCATGATTTTGTAGCCACACTTAACATCTGCCAATCATGGCCTGCTAATCCCATCAATAAAGCGAGTGGAGTGGAGCTCAGACCACTGACAAAGCGGGAAAGCAGGAAGGGGAATAGCAGCTACAAACTCGCGGCCAAAGACTGTCTAGGCCAAATTTCAAGCACTTGTGCACTCGACAATATGTTGACAAACTTGGGACGTATTCTCAGATGGCCACTTTCGCAATATTGTGTGTGACTTTCACCGCATGCGCCGATGGGCGACAGCGTTTCTGGCACTGTGATAAGACATTGCACTTGGCACTGTCCCAAGAATGCGTCGCTTGCGCTTGTCATGCAAAATTTAAATTGTATGTGTTCCCGGATGTGACAATCGGAGAATACAGCACATCTTTTCTTTTTTGGCCCACTTGTGGAATAAGGTCACTTATGTTCTGATGAATTTGATATTTCAGACTCCCGAATAATCTAACTTCATGGCAGGGTCCCCTTTGAGTCTGAATTATTGGCCCGTAACTGTACTTGGATTTTTATGTATATACATATATTATCTTGTGCTTTCTATTAATTTAACAACACTTTATTCAACCTTCCTTTTACTTTTAGTATGACAAACTAAATCTCTCAAATGGGGCACACGCTTTTTAACTATGTATTTTAGTTTGAATGTTGCTTAGCTCAAATGTGTAATCGTTTTTTGTCCCAACTGCATTGATTAAATTTTAAAAATGCATGCTTGCATTGGTTGTTTCCTTCACAGAATTTTCGCTTGCCTCTTCACTGTCTGTTTTTTCTTCCTGGTCTCTCATTTAAGGGTCATTATTTATAAAGCTTAGCATGCTGCAAGAGCCACTAACAAATGAGTAGGGATGTGCTGATATGGTGTGCAAATCCAGAGTTACTATTCCGGCGGGTCTGTAGACATTCATTGCACCTCCCACAGAGTGTTGCTATCAGCAAACATATCTCAGTCGTCATAGGCGGAGACTACACGGTGACTCAAGGGCCTGAGCCCCCTACCCTCGAAGTTCCCTGGGGAGGGGATGTGACACGTTGTTACATGTTGGTTAAGTACCGATTGGTACGTGTTAGATGTTAACGGTTGGAAATCCAGTGGTAAAGCGCGAAGCACGAGACAAAGATGGGACGAGGCTGAATGATAGTGATGGGGATGTTGAACTTAATTGGGGAGGCTCTACTTTCCTTGCATCCGTGGCTAATAAAGTGAGGCGAAAGTGGTAGACTTGTAGAAGGGTCAGAAAAGGTAGACATTTCGTTCCTGACCATAGTTGTTGCAAACTTTTTGTTTGTTTGGTTGTTGAATGTCTTTTTTGTTGTTGTTGGAATTGTGTGTACTTCCCCAGTTTCCCTTTATTATGTCGATAAGAAGAAATTGTGTTTAATTCATTGGGCCATGCTTGCCCCATGTTAATTCTTCAAGTGATTATCTGCACTGCGACCTGCAGTGAAGTTTCATTTGCTCTTGCATTTTCAGTTTCCAACCTCCATCAACCAAGCAACGAACAAAAATAAAAAGAAAGCAGCGTCTCTTCAAAATATAGGAGAGTAGTGAGAGAGTGGGCGGTGTGGTGAGACAGGTGTGTGAGCATGTGTTATATGAGAGAAAGAAAGGAGAAATAGAGAGAGAGGAATATGGGAGTGGGTTGGTGCACTTCAAGAGAACCCCAGGTGGCCAAATTAATCTGAAGCCCTCCGTTACACCCTCATACCCAACTGTGCAATTTTAGGGCATTAAACCCCTTAACCAGAAGAAAGGGCACATTCTGTTGCGTTGGCCCCCTTGTCCATCCTTCATCATCCTCTATCGCCAAGTTCCCTGACCTAAGCACCTTTTCTCATGTCATGCAAATGTACCGCTGCTCACAGGACACCGAGTACGCCTTGGTCGAGATCTCCAACAAGAAGGTGAGCTACCGCGATGCTAACGACGTGCAGCAGACGGACAGCTTCTTCGTCGGCATCCTCACCATCCACGACACGGCGCCGGCATTCATCGAGCACAACCTGCTCGCCCTCGGCTTCTACATCCTGCTGACCAGCCAGCGGGAGCTCTTCCCCAAGTTTTCCTCAACCACGGGACCTCCCGGCAGCAGTGCCTCTGGAAATGCTGACGGCACCGGCAACGGTTCCGAGGGCTGCTTCCGGCCCGTCCGGACATTGGGAGGCACGCCTGGCGTGTCGCAGCCCACCAGCGCCGTGCCGTCAAGGAGGAGCTCGTTTGTGGTTGCCTCCGCCCCAGTAGAGCGCATGCGCACGTTGACCACGCTGCCTCCGCAGTTGGTCCTTTCGCCGGAAGACATGGCAGGTGGTAGCGGTAACGGAGCAGCGGTGCCTGCTGGCATCCCTTCCGTGGCGTCATCAAGTTCTCTGGGAAGCAGCAATGCTGGTGGATCGAGGTGAGTGACCTTTGCCTCATTCAGCATGAAATGTCTTAATCCTTTCTCATGTAAATGTTTCGCACGTGGCACAGCGATTTTTCCACGAGACCTGGTCAGGAACATTCCCTGTAAATATTTTAGACTTTTTAAAGTAAGATACCTGGGAGTACTCTAATGCGAAGTAACCCACCGTGGTGGTGTAGTAACTACAACTTTGGCAGTACACTGCTAAGCCCAAGGGTGCAGGATCAAATCCTGGCCATGGCGGCCACATTTCAATGGAAACCAAATGCAAAAGGAGCCTGTGTTCCATGCATCGGGTGCTAGCTAATAAACCCCAGCTCGTCAGAACCCATCTGGGTCCCTCAACGGTGTGCCTCATAATCATACCGTGGTTTCGGCACGTAAAACCCCAGAATTAAATTAAATTTGGGACAAGGTATACTTCTGCCCAATAAGTGCAACAAAGAAAAAATATATATAAATATTCCTATTGCTGCAGCAGCTGCAATACAGCTGGGATGCCTTTCTATGGCTTAGAAAGCAAGAAAAGTTATTCTTTAAAAAGTTTTCATCCCTCTCTGTAATACTGCCCGGTGTGCCAAGTGGCACATAGCCTCCCTGGTAAATGTACCGTGTCCACTTTCATGCTGCCTTAATGCTACCATGCTTCATGCTACCTACCTTCGTGCTACCTTCAGTGCCGTGGCATATATTCACATCAAAACAGACCAGCAGCAAATTCTGAGTAAATGATGCTTTTTGCACCTTCTGAAGCCACAACTTCCAACTTTCGTCCAAATTGCTCGTCTCTGAAAGTAACAAATGCACTGCGTCACCACAACATTGCGTATCAACGGAGTTGAAATGTGAAAGGCCGCAGGGAACTGCCGCGCCGTAACCGTAACACCAGTCACCAGCACAGCAAAAACACCATTGATTTAAACAAAGAACAAGTTTTTGACTTTGGAAGACTTGCCTATAGAGTGCATCAAGAAAAGAAGGTACAGCTTGCCAATGTAACACTAAAAAGGGTGGGATATAACATTTTTTTTTAATTGGTCAATTTTGCTGTTATTCGAATGTAACACAAGGGTCGACTTCGAGCTATGAAAATCACAGGAAAAAAACTTACGCTGAAGTTGAGTAGACAGAGTACTTTTAACCCCTTAACTGCTGATGACAAGGTAATTTGTCATCACAATGAGTGTCTCTGGTGGTCATGAACATTCCGCAGTTTTTTCACACATGTATATATGTGTAGTTTTATTTCATTTTGACAAATAAATAATGCACAATGACTTTTGCAATTTTTTTTCAACAAGGCTAGTAATAGTGCAATAGGGATTCCTGGTATCATCGTTCTTAGAAAAAGATGGCGCAAAATATGCAGGTCCGAAAAAATTCCACACTTGCAAAAAAAAAATAATGCTAAATTTGTCATGGCAGTTAAGAGGTTAATTGCCCGTGAAAAAATACAATAGTGCTGTGCATTTCAAGAAATCTGTCATGTTGCTGCATGCATCCTTTTTTAAGTGCATATTGTTTTGGAGTGTTCTTGCAGAAATTTTTTTTTCTCCTGTTAGTCAGAGTGACGTAGAGCAACATTCATAAATGAAATCTGCCACGCTTTGGTTGCACACTAGATTGAAATTGTGCGGTATGCATTCAACATAGCCGAAATTAGACATTCAAGCAGGGCTCACGCAGATTTGGTACTAATTTTAGTTATCATGTAGTCATCGCAAAGTCATCACATTTACTGCAGTTTAGATTATATATAAAGATATATGAGGGTCCAATGTGTGTGTGCACGTCTGTGTGTGCATGCGCGTGTGTGTTTGTGTGCATGTGTGTGTGTTTGTGTGTGTGTGATCTTGGGAGCTGCTACAGATATATCTTCCATTGTTGGACTGAAATGCTGCCTGATACGGTGTGACTGGTGGTCTACGAATGTACCTTCTCTTTCATAGCGCGTGTATTGCTATAGGTTGAGAAAATCAATTCGAGCTGCTGTTTTCACAAACTGCCGTCAATTCCAGGTCAAGAAAGACATCCTTCCGAGGGATTTGTGAGGAGGAAGTGGCCTACCTTGGCTACTACAGCTCCCACGAGACGCTCATGCAGAAGGTGAGATATTTATATAAAACAGTCTTCAAACTAGTTTTCAGTCACAAGAGTATTGGAAATGTATTAGAAATTTGCAGTTTGAAAAAGCATTTGGTGGAGGAAAAAAAGAAATTTACTAGCAACTGGAAACCTCAATTTGCTTTTGCTCAATCTTGCACTTTAGTTAGTATAATACCATAATAAAATTTAGGCACAGTTTTGCTTTGGCCAGTTGCGTGTGCTGCCTGCAGTTAAAGAGACGTTCCACATCAACCGCCATGGCTGTGAGAGGCTGGCTAACTTTCCCAGGACTAATCTGGCATACACGCACGAATACATACCCTAGGAAGTTTACGAGAGAATGGTCACTGCGCTAGGCTTTAGTTGATAAATTACTACATGTGTAATGCGAAAGACACTAGTTTGGCTCCCCCCTACGGCAGGTCGTCTTTTCATCCACTTCAGTTTCCCTTTTCCTTATTGTTCCCACATTTCAATTAAAAATAATGATTAGTTCTCCTATACTTTGTCTGGCCTCCATTGTCAGTTTCTTTGTATGGTGGTAACTAATAAAAAAAGACGAGCCCCCTGATTCCCCTTATTTATCTCTCTTTTTGCATTTCATGTGATAGTATGCAGTTAACTTGCCATAGGAAAGCTTTGGAACACAACAGGGACTGATACATTTGTAGTGACAAGGGTTGTGCTGCATGCAAAGTAACTGTAATAGTTTGCTGCTGTGCTAGTTAGACTGGGGTAATTAGAAATGATTTTGTTGGCTTGCAGGTAATGTCTGAGCAGGCAACGGCTGTGGCTGACCACCTGCGTGAAGTGGTTGCGCAGGCTTCGCTTCACTGCCGACGTGACTACCTCTGGAAGTGCCTTATGTGGCGTCACAAGAACTCTGACGACGCCAGTAGCACAGTTCGAGAGAACATTGTAAGTTTACTAATCAACGTGGAGGTCTGCTGAGTGCGAAATATATTGGCGAGTTGGTAACTTATCCATTAACATGGCAGGGGCATGCATGAATGTGATGTGAAAAGCTTGATGCTTGTTACCTTCTTTCCCTGTCATTTCCTGGTCCTTGATCAAGCCACGTAATGAGTCGTGTAGATAGCTGGTTATCTATAAATAATTCGAAATGGGTGCCAAGGGAGAAGAAATGCAGTCGAGGACAGCAGGGTGGTGTAATGAGACGAGGAATTTGCAGGCATAGGATAGAGCCAGCTGATGCAAAACGGGGTTGATGGAGGTTGATGAAGGAGGCCTTCGTCCTGTGATGAACATAAATTAGGCCAATGGTGATTCCTTTTTGGCACATACACTTTGTGCATGCTTAGCCCATGACAGCACACTAACAATAGTATCCCTGAAAGTCAATCAATTGCATCTGTATCACTTTCATGAATTTCACTGATGCCGTTGTTGAGTGTAGAGGGCTGTCTCTCACTGACAGGCACGACCATCCATCAGCTTTGCCGAGCTCACTGAACTGCTGGGCTATGTGAAGACAGTGCCGCTAGACCAGTTGGACCCGCAGCTGGGGCCTCTGCTGTCTTCTCATTTCGGCTGGTACCGGGGCCTGCTGCGTGTGCTGATGCAGCGATATGTAGACTGCCACTGCCTCTTTGCCAGCCCCGACAACACCGTGCAGTACCTGGTGGGTGTGCTTTTTTTATCTAGTGGTTTAGTAACTATAATAATAATAATAATAATAATAATAATAATAATAATAATAATAATAATAATAATAATAATAATAATGATGATGATGATGATGATGATGATGATAATAGTGTTCTTAATAATAGTGTTCTGTACATTCATCAGGCCTCAACACTCAGGTGCGCACTATAACAAGGCCATGAGACGTAATTGCTGCTAAAAGGATGCACACAAACCAGAGACACAAAGGAAAACAATCGCTCCAACATGAGCAGCACTTTCAACTGATTTATTTTGAATGCAGACCAAGAATAAATATTAGGAGTGTGTGAATACTGAATGGTTGATTTCAAATTGAATATAAAATTGAATATAAAATTGAATTTAAAGAAAGACGAATAGTAAATTGAATATCAAAATATGTGTAGTAAAATTTAACGCCTACAAATTTTGGGGCAAGGAAAGACGGTGCTTGACATGACTAGCTTGGGCGCACAGAATTCAAGATGTACAGTACAGTCTACTCTTATTAACCCTTTCTGGGTCACTCACGTAAATATATGGCACCGCAAACAAGTCCAAAATGGTTAATGCCGTATATTTACGGCACCGTTGGTACGTTCAAAAAGCGTGCCTATTTTCTAACTTTTTTGTTTCTGGCATGTGCTGCCACTATGTGGGAATACAGGGAATTTTTTTCTCACGCCTCCCTCTCGGTTTTTGTTGCGTGGTTCCTTTTAGAGCTAGTTTGCTTCGGCGCGTCTATATACTACCGCTCGCGCGTTGGTGTGCGGGCGGGCGGGTGGCAGTTTGAGTTTTGTTCCATGGGTGGTTTCGGCTTCTTTCACTCACAAAACTTATGGCTATCTTGCTACTAATCGCTCAAAGGGCGACCGCCTGTTTCTCGCTCGTTTAGTGCTTGCAAGGGTGCGCATATAGGAAGGATGCCGCTATGCATGCATTTCCTTTTCTTTTCTTTTTTGGAAACATGCGAAAACTAATTACCTCTGGTTGGCAATAAGATGAAGATTAGCAGAATATTGTCACACGTTTTGCTTTTTTGACGGGCACACAACCACACTTTCCTTGAGTGCACTCACCTACGCCACCTACGCAGTTTGATTACGATATGGACGTACGTACTAGTGTAAGAGCAGGAACATTTGAGACTTGCGAAATATTCTCGTGTGCACATTTTCTAAGCCTTGAACTATGTGTATAACAATGCATTAAATTTTTAATTTTGATAAGTTTTCTTTTTTTTTATTGTTCATGAATAAAGAGTACATATATACCAATGCAAAATATTTTTTTCTCACTTTACAGTCACCCTAGAAAAATGACGGTAAATTTCTTTTGAAATAAGTCCCTCAGAAGAATTGGAATCTGCAATTAAAAAAATCAACGCTGGGCAGTCGCATATAGCGAAAAAAATTGACCGTGAAAGAGTTAAAAGAAACTGTAAATTAGTATGCCAGCACTGATTTCAGATCAGTTCTAGTGTATGAAGGTCTGGAAAATATTTTTTATGATTAGAATGTCGATTAAATATAACCAATTTCTTTTTTCCCTGTGAAGCAAAATAATTAGTGCCATTATGTTCTACTGAATACCAATCAGGTACTCATTTTGGTAGTGAACCTGTGTTTTATGGCAATCTTTTGGCAATCTTTTGTTGCATAGAATGTTTTCCTTCACAGTTTTCCTCCAAAGTACGGAACGGCTTTTCCATCTTTATGGCAGGTGGATTATCGTTAGGTTAATCTTCTTGTCTTGTGACGGCTTGCTCGAAGCCACAAAAAAAGACCAATGTGCATCTACGAGCAGCATCGGGAAAGAGAGGCTGCCATATGATTTGTCGCCAAGATGCCGGCTGTGAGCAACTTCATTTCGTACACTTGCTTTCTTTTGCAAGGCAGCTAGTTAGCTTTCTGAGTGTCGTGCGACTGCTGCAAATAGAACTGCATCGATTCGGCACCAGATTGTGGCTTTAGTTGTCGATGCATGACGAATCAGCGCCGATTAGGCCTAATGGCCTAGACAGTGGCCATGACAAGAGAGAGACAAAAGGGGAGGAAAGACGGAGGTTAGCCAGTGTAAGTACCAGCTGGCTACCCTGTGCTGGGGAAAGGGGTAAGGGGAATAAAAGGAGAAAGAAGAAAAAGAAACTGAGAAAAATTCACACAGTAATGCAATGATACGCGCTACAACATTCAAAGGTTGTCGCACAATTTGTGTGCCCTTAAAAACTTCAGCAAAGCCCTTAAGGCCTTGAGTGCTGAAACCCGTCTGGACCAGTGTCCGTGGCCATGACTAAAATTCGCCGCTGCGAATAGAAGTGCATTGATTCTGAACCAAATCGTAACTTTAGTTGTTGACACTCGATGAATCGGCACTGACTACGCCTAATGGCCTAGGCAGTGTGGCCATGATGAAATTTCACTGCTGCGAATAGAAATATACATTGATTCTACACCAGATTGTGGCTTTAGTCATCGACACCCGACGAATCAGCACCGACTAGGCCTAATGGCTTAGGCAGTGTGGCCATGATGAAAATTCACTGCTGCAAATAGAAATACATTGATTCTACACCAGGCCGTGGCTTTAGTTGGTGACACCCAACGAATCGGCACCAATTATGCCTAATGGCCAGGCTGTGTCATGACGATAATTCGCTGCTGCGAATAGAAGCACCTCGATTCTGCACTAAATCGTAACTTTAGTTGCCGGTGCCCGACGAATCGGCACCGATTAGGCCTAATGGCCTGGGCAGTGTGGCCATGACAAGAATTCACTGCTGCATATAGAAGTGCATCAATTCTGCACCAAATCCTAAAATTAGTCGTAGACGCTTGACAAATTGGCACCAATTAGAATGGCCTAGGCTGTGTAGCCATGACAAAAATTCGCTGCTATGAATAGAAGTGCATCGACTCTGCACCAAATCGTAACTTTAGTTGTCGACTCCTGACGAATCAGCACCGATTAGGCTTAATGTCCTAGGCAGTATGGCCATGATGAAAATTTGCTGCTGCAAATAGAACTGCATAGATTAGGCACCAAATCGTAACTTTAATCATCGATGCTCGATGAATCTGCACTGATTAGGCCTAATGTGACCTAAGACAGTGTGGCCATGACATAAATTCGCTGCTGCCAATGTGGTAACGGGCCATAAGCCATTACGGAATGCTTTCTGCTATTAGGCTCATATGGGTGGCTTATCAGTGATCGGTCCAAGATCACACGTGTGGGGTAGATTGATGGCTGTTGAAGCGACTTCAAATTCGTCGCGGCGGCTAATCAGCCCAATCTTCTCATATTTATTTATTTATTTATTTTTATTTCACAATACTGTCAATCCCAATTGGGATTATTACAGGAGTGGGCATATGGTCATCAAAAAAGTACAATTTGAGCAAACACTGAGCAAACAAGGAGTTAGCATAGAAAAACATGGACGCTTTCATTTATTGAGTAACACACTGGTCTTCACACAGTTGCTCTTGCAGAAGAGAAAAAAAAAAATAACTAAAAGACTAAGTAGTGATTGCGATTGCTTCTTCTAGATGATTGGTAAATGTTTCTAGTGTGGGCTGGGCAGTAATAGCAGGGTTTAAGCAGTTCCACTCTCGCACAGCTCGCGGAAAGAATGAAAAGAAATAAGTATTGTTGTTACAAAGAAATTCCTCTAGCGTGAAAGCGTGTTTATGCCGAGTCGGTCTAGTGAGCTTGTACTTTAGAAAAGTGGCGGGATCCAATTTCAGTGCACTGTGTAATACCAAGTATAGGAACTTCAATCGTTGAACCTTGGCTCGAATTTCTAGGGTAGCGAGGCCTGCACGAGAAAGAAGTTCGGTTGGTGAATCTGTACGTTTGAAACGGTTATAGATAAATCGGGCAGCTTTTCTTTGTATGCGTTCCAGCATATGAATTTGGTTTTTGGAATGTGGAAACCATACTATGTTGGCGTATTCGAGTGCCGGTCTGATGAGGCTGACGTAAGCAAGCTGTTTTGTCTGGCTGGTGGAATGCGATAAGGTGCGTTTGAGGTGGAACAGTTTGTTCAAGGCTTTTTTAGCTACGTACTGTATGTGCGCATTCCAGGTGAGATCGGATGAGATGATTACGCCTAAGTATTTATACTGGGTGACGCTTTGTAGAATAGTGCCGTTGAAACCGTACGGGAACTGCAGACTTGATTTTTTGTTTGTGACCGACATGCAGACAGTTTTATCAGAATTTATCACCATTTGCCAGTCTGCACACCACTGCACTACCTTATTTAGGGATTTGTTCAGTTTTGCTTGATCTTCGTGGTTACGCACAGTATGATAAAAAATGCAGTCATCTGCAAAGAGGCGAATGGTGACGTCGACTTGGTTGGTTATATCATCTATGTATAATAAGAACAGAAGTGGGGCCAGAACTGAGCCCTGGGGAACGCCGGACAAAACAGGGACAGCATCAGAAAGGTGATCATTGTATTCTACGTATTGGGAGCGGTTTGACAGAAAGTCATTGATCCAACCAACAACAGGGCCGTTACCAAGTAGGCGGTTAAGTTTGTGAAGCAATTTAACATGGGAAACACGATCAAACGCTTTGGAGAAATCCATAAAGATTATGTCTACCTGTAGTTGCTCATTAATGTTTTGAGTTAAGTCGTGAAGGGTTTCCACGAGTTGGGTGACTGTTGATAAACCGTTTCGAAAACCGTGCTGGTTTGAATAGATTAAATTGTTTGCTTCCACGAATTCTGTTAAGTGTTTCAAGATAATGTGCTCTAGTATTTTGCAGCACGTGCATGTTAAAGAAATTGGCCGGTGGTTAGACAAGGAAGATGTGTCACCTGATTTTGGTATGGCAATTATTTTGGCAACCTTCCATTCTGCAGGAAGGCGGCTCTCACGGAGTGACTTTAAGAAAATTAAATGAAGAAACTTGCTTACTGGTTCTGCGTACCTTTTCAAGAAACTGTTCGGAATTTGATCTGGACCATCGCTTTTCTTTTCATCTAAATTCAACAAGAGCGATAATATGCCGGCCTGTGATATTTTTGGGGTGCCCAAAATGCTTTCTTGGCAGTGGCTAGGGACGAAGTGGTTGAGGGAACCATTATCGACGGTGAAAATGGATTGAAAATACTTGTTAAACGCGTTAGCTTTTTGTTTACTGTCCTGAGCATTCATGGAGGGCACGTTAGAGCGCTTCACGCTTAGGTAGCGCCAGAATTTTTGAGGCGATTTCCTGATAAAGCTGTGTAATGAATTTTTCAAGAAACTGTTTTTGGCACAACGTACTTTACTTTTCAATGACGTCGTTAGCAGTGTTATTTCCGAGTCAGTTTTTTTACACATATGCGACTTTCTTCTTTTCCTAAGTCTCTTTATTTTGCGCTTCAAGTGGATTATATCACGACATATCCATGGACTGCGTTTTCTAGTTTTTCTTTGAACTCGTGGAACAAAGGCGTTTATACAATGCGTCACAATGGCTTTAAACTCGGTCCACACCACATCGATAGACGACTGCAGGTCAGAAATGAGGTCAAAAAAATTTTGATAATTGAAGGCAAGGTAGGTCATGATAGCTGCATCGTCTGCATCTTTGAATGAGAGCACTCGCTTTATAGGACCGAGCGTTCGTACAGGACTTGGGAATTGTAAAGAACAAAGTATTATCTTACGGTCAGATAATCCTTCAAGGGGTTCAACGTGAACAGTATTCTCAAGGAAATGGTCACTAATAAACACAACATCTAAGAGTGAACTTGAGGTACCGACTACTGTGGTACCGACTGTGGCTGGTTGGGAAATCGACAATTTGTGTCAGGTTATATGCTAACTGTATATCTGATATGGTGTCAAGCGTAACATTTCCTGGAGTCATTGAGTTCTACCTTATGTCAGGCAAGTTAAAGTCTCCCGCCATTATTACTTTGCTGCCATATGAGATGTGTTGTTGCATGTATTCTGAGAGAGATTCCAAGAATAGAGGCTCAGCATCAGGGGGCCGATAAACTGCACCAATATGGAAGACATCATCTTTCAGATGGACGGTGCACCAAACAGCCTCGATGCCTGTAGCCTCGGGCATGACGCTGTAACATATCCCTTGCCTAAACAGCAGTGCAACGCCCCCACCTCTTGTCTTTCTATCTTTGCGTACAATTGCATATTCCGGTGGCACAATTTCTTGGTTGAAAATGTTCGAGTGAAGCCACGTCTCTGTAACGACGGCGATATCAGGCTGGTAAGCAAGTAGAACAGCTTCTAGTTCGTGGAATTTGTTCACCAGGCTGCGCGCGTTTAAATTTATGATTGTAGCTGATTGCGGTTTTGAGCACTGCGCGTCCGCATGCTGATGTGTTCTTCGTTTTTTTTTACAGTCTACGATATCGTTTGAGTCGTTGTCCCAGGCGAAAAGACGGCCATCAATGCGGACTTTGTCGTAGACTGGAAATACCTTTTCCTTGCGATCACGGTTTGCTTTAGTTTTTTGCCACAACTTCTTTCTTACTTCCCGGATAGGTCGTGAAAAATCTTCGCCGATTGAATAGCTGGACCCTTTTAGCCTAGAACATCGTTTTAGAATAGTCGCTTTGTCACGGTGATCAAGCAACTTCAGAATTATGGGTCTGCTTTTATTGTCTTCGTTGTTCGGCTTTCGGTTTCCGAGGCGATGGATTCTTTCAATGGCTGGGGTATTAAAGTCTAGCACTTCCCCGAAAACTTTCTTAGAAACTGTTTCGGGCAGAATTTCTGGGGTTTCGCCATTTTCCTCTTTTACGCCATAAATGATGAGGTTAGATCGCCGACTTCTATTTTCTAGTTCATCGATTTTCTTTCGCGTGAAGGCAAGGTCACCCTCAAGATCACTTATCCTTTTCAGACAGTCGGAAACCTGTTTTTCAAGCATTGTGATTTTTTCTAGCTTTTTATCAATGGCTTCTAACTTTGTCATAGTATCAGCCTTGCCCATTTTTATTTCCTGTATGTCCTCGTATATAAGTTTTAGCTGATCTGCTACAGAGGGACCGGGGTTTGTCTCGATGTCACCACTAAGCAGGAGCAATGACCCCACATAGGTACCTATGCTACTAAACATTTCAATCAATGAGTGAATGGACCATGGGCACGGCAGCAACAGCAAGAAAACGTTGTCACTGTGGTATGATTTTCCGCAGTATTTTCTCACCTGAATGAACAAGAGAAATGGGTTTGAGCACTTCATCTTGGCGTTGCCGCCGTGCCCACTGCCAGCCGATCGCCAAGAAGCTCCTTTTATACGGAAGGGTCTCGATGACGTTTGGCCTGCCGGTTCCGTGAAAGGCATGGTCACGCAGCGAGGAACGTCGTTATCGGCGTGGACGAGTAGGGGCAGGTGCGTCGCCAACAGGAGTATCGGCGCGCAGTAGGCCAGGGTGGAGGGTTGGTGTGCATGGCATCCCGGAACAAGCGTTGTCGTCATGGGCAGCAAGCCGAGCATTCCCTGAATGAACAAGAGAAATGGGTTTGAGCACTTCATCTTGGCGTTGCCGCCGTGCCCACTGCCAGCCGATCGCCAAGAAGCTCCTTTTATACGGAAGGGTCTCGATGACGTTTGGCCTGCCGGTTCCGTGAAAGGCATGGTCACGCAGCGAGGAACGTCGTCATCGGCGTGGACGAGTAGGGGCAGGTGCGTCGCCGACAGGAGTATCGGCGCGCAGTAGGCCAGGGTGGAGGGTTGGTGCGCATGGCATCCCGGAACAAGCGTTGTCGTCATGGGCAGCAAGCCGAGCATTCCCTGAATGAACAAGAGAAATGGGTTTGAGCACTTCATGTTGGCGTTGCCGCCGTGCCCACTCGTGAAAGGCATGGTGCTTTCGTACTTTCTGAAATTTGCGCTGCTTTTGTTGCTGTTTCGCGTTGCATTATTGTTTTGATCAGCCTTGTTGACCTGAACGAACCTTGTACTGACAAGTGCAGCCCCAGCCAATAGGGTGCCATTCTGCAAAATGCAGCGTTCGGACACCGTATGTGTGATCCTCATATTGGGCTAATGTCAGTAAGCGCATAGCAGGGCAGCAGCACTCACAAAGACAATATTCACTGCCGCATCCACAACATGCTAAGGCTCCTATTGTAACAACAAAGTGAGGCGTTAGCTTGCGCAACATTGAGCATTAGAGGCTCCGCAACACACGCAGCACTACGTGGGTCTCTTCACTGAATATACCGAACATTCGAAAAATCAAACAGTAGATACTGAAATCGTAAATCGGATTATTCAAATGTTCACTATTCGATTCGATTCAGTGGTATTTGAGTATTTGCGCAGCCCTAATACATACACACCTGATCGCATGTGCAGAAGGCATCAATGGCACCTGACCGGACAACCATCGTTCGAACAATCTAATCTCAGAGTTATACAGCTGTATTGACATATCACTTGCGTGTGCACAAACTTTTTTATGTAGTAGGGCTCCATCAATTCTCATGCTTTCCGATTCTTGCTCCTACTAAGAATCTTTATAGCATCATGAAACTTCCCTTCACACTTGCAATCATTGAAGTGTGCAGGCAGGTGCACCAGTTCATTTTTCTTTAAATTAAGGTCATGTTCTGTGGCTCATTCATTAGAGATGACTCCCTTTAGCAGCAATTATATCTCACAACAACTGCAAACTAAACCGACAAAAAGTTATGAAGTTCTTATTAGGAACGCGACTAAAAATTTTGCTGAGTAGCCTGAAAATTCTACAAGCAATGGGATGCAAATGACAAGCTCAAATGCGTTTATAAGCAGAACTGGGTGCCCTGTGTCCCACTTTCAAGTGATGGTCTCACTATAAGCATGTACTAAGTAATTTTTGCTGAATCATCACACGTGCAACCAGTGTTATTGCTTCCATTAACTGTTACATGTTATCATTAATGCTCTGTCATTCTTCTATACCTGCTGCTTTGATAAGTGGCCATGGTGATTTGCTGTGGCGTGTGACAACTATATAACAGGCTGCCAATTCTTAACCTTTTCCGTACCGTGAAAAGTCGGGAATATTGTATGAAATTTACCAGAATTTATTTGTTGCTCAGTTTGTAGAGCTTTCTTTCCTAACAAAGGTGTACCATTTTGTTTCACTTCAGTAAGGTTTATTTCCCAAATTCCGTGAAATAAAGGTTTGAAGGAAGCTTCCTTGCACATCGCTGAGGTCTTGCGGCACAGTGTCTCGAGAGGCTCGATACGCTGTGAAAAAAAAGGGGGGCAATACGAAAAGAAAACGATCTAAACGCTGCAAAGAATGGGTACACAGGGAAGGGAAACACGGTGGTGGTGCAGGCGGATTTGACACATCGGTGGAGAACCACTCCTGGGCAGCAGCGAGATCCTCTAGTCCATCCACAGAATCCTCGTCGTCGGAGTACTGGGAGGAGAACACTTTACATTCTCTTTCTGAGCAAAGCTCTACAGAGCAGTCTTCTGACAAGCAGTAGTCAAAATACTTCCCTTTGCATGCATTATTGTTCCCATGTGGTAGGAAGGCATCTGCCACGCAAGGCGTCGGAAGAAGCAGTAGTAGAGAGTAACGCACGTCACAATGGCACAACATGGACAAGTGGGACCATCTAGTGTCGAAAATTGAAACTGTGCACAGTTTGATTACTATAATCACCATCGGTTCACTGTGTGGGACATTTTTGTTTGTGACAACTATACTGATCAGCGGTAAAGAAAGGGTTAAAATAAGAATGTAACATGCCCCCTAAGTTTGCGATTAGAAAAAATGAGTAGTGCAGAATTTTCCTTCACAGACGGGAATTTTTTTTTAATGAGCTTTCATAATGAATGCAGCGCATCATCGTTGCCATTTGTGAATCACTGGCCACACGTCAAGCACACAGGGGCGGCGTTGTCGAGCGATCACTTCAGATACTGCGGTCACTTTCGCAAGACTCTGCATCAGACTTGTTGAAGTATGTGCACAGCACCAGCATGCCTGGCACTGTGCACAGATAGCAGATAGCAAGCTTGGCACAGTTCACAGCGCCAGAAGCGCTGGCGGCCATTTACGCTGATGCATTTTGTGCCGAGTCGCGCAAAATTTCTCGAAAGTCATGGTATCTCCGAAAGTTATTGGCCGAGAAAATCGCTCTAGATCCTAGTTGAGCACAGTACTATAAACCAGCAACAATCTTAACAATAACATGCTTTGTCGCCATTTTTTTATGACGATGATGCAGCGTCTGAGGGCTTGATGGTAGGCTCTTGCCGATTTCATGAACACAGTTTTGGTTTTGTATCCGAGTGCAACATGCAAGCAGTTTTGCCACTCCGTCTTTCAGGAAGAAGGTGCGCATTGTATTTGGGTAAATACGGTAACTGCATGGGTGCCTTCTAAGTGTCATTATCATCATCAGTCTGGTTACACCCACTGCAGGGCAAAGGCCTCTCCCATACCTCTCCAACTACCCCGGTCATGTATTAATTGTAGCCATGTTGTCCCTGCAAACTTCTTAATCTCATCCGCCCACCTAACTTTCTGCCACCCCCTGCAATTATTCCCTTCCTATGGAATCCAGTCCATAACCCTTAATGACCATCGGTTATCTTCCCTCCTCATTACATGTCCTGCCCATGCCCATTTCTTTTTCTTGATTTCAACTAAGATGTCATTAGCTCGCATTTGTTCCCTCACCCAATCTGCTCTTTTCTTATCCCTTAACGTTACACCCATCATTCTTCTTTCCATAGCTCGTTGCATCGTCCTCAATTTGAGTAGGAGCCTTTTCGTAAGCCTCCAGGTTTCTGCCCTGTATGCGAGTACTGGTAAGACACAGCTGTTATACAATTTTCTCTTAAAGGATAATGGCAACCATTATCATGATCCCGATCCGCGGTCACTACCTGTCCTAAGTAGATGTATTCCCTTACCACTTCCAGTGCCTCGCTACCTATCGTAAACTGCTGTTCTCTTCCGAGACTGTTAAACATTACTTTAGTTTTCCTCAGATTAATTTTTAGACCCACCCTTTTGCTTTGCCTCTCCAGATCAGTGAGCATGCATTGCAATCGGTCCCCTGAGTTACTAAGCAAGGCAATATCATCAGCGAATCGCAAGTTACTAAGGTATTCTCCATTAACTCTTATCCCCATTTCTTCCTAATCCACGTCTCTGAATACCTCCTGTAAACATGCTGTGAATAGCATTCGAGAGATCGTATCTCCCTGCCTGATGCCTTTCTTTATTGGGATTTTGTTGCTTTCTTTATGGAGGACTACGGTGGCTGTGGAGCTGCTTTAGATATCTTGCAGTATTTTTACATACGGCTCGTCTACACCCTGATTCCGTAATGCCTCCATGACTGCTGAGGCTTCGACTGAATCAAACGCTTTCTCGTAATCAATGAAAGCTATATTTAAGGGTTGGTTATATTCCGCACATTTCTCTATCACCTGATTGATAGTGTGAATATGGTCTGTTGTTTAATATAGCTTACGAAATCCTGCCTTGTCCTTTGGTTGGCCAAAGTCTAAGGTGTTCCGGATTCCATTTGCGATTACCTTAGTAAATACTTTGTAGGCAACGGGCAGTAAGCTGATCAGTCTATAATTTTTCAAGTCTTTGGCATCCTCTTTCTTACGGATTAAGATTATGTTAGTGTTCTTCCAAGATTCCAGTACACTCGAAGTCACGAGGCATTGCGTATACGGGCTCGGGCCATTTGCAGATTCTCTTACTCTGGCTCGGGCCAGGCTCGGGCCAAGGAAGCCACATACCCAAAACTTGCTCTTCTTGCTAAGATGCTATTAACCATTCCGGCCACCAGTTCAAGCAGTGAACGAAACTTCAGCGCTGCCGGATTCATAATTCGCCATTCAGGCTCCTCCACGTCCACTTTCAGCTCTCCCACTTGCGGAAGAAGGTATTCATTATCCGCATATTATTCTGTTCTGCAAACTCTACTAATAACTCTCCCCTGCTATTCCTAAAGCCTATGCCATATTCCCCCACTGACTTGTCTCCAGCCTCCTTCTTGCCTACCGTGGCATTGAAGTCGCCCATCAATACAGTGCATTTTGTTTTGACTTTACCCATCGCTGATTCCACATCTTCATGGAAGCTTTCAACTTTCTGGTCATCACGACTAGATGTCGGGGCTATTGGATTTGCAGTCGTAGTCGTAGGGATGAACGTGACTCTTCGTCGGGACTTAGGTGAGCAGGATTAGGCGAACAGGATTTATTTACAGTATTTACAGTTGAAACAAGACATACATCGACAGTCTAGCGTGACTCCCAAATGGAGCCCGCAAGACGAAGCATACAGCTAACGAGCACAGAGCTCGCGAGTACATTTCGAGCACAGAGCACGACGACGAGCACACTCTAGCAACCGACAATCGCTGCTTATAAGCACTTGGTCCTCCCTTGATCCCAAGGGGACGGAAACGTTCATCCAGTCATTGTAAACAGGCCGCCTCTCCCCGGGACGGGTTACACACACACACACACACACACACACACGCACGCACACAAGTGCAATGGTCCGGAGCCGACGTCAGAGGGGCTTCGCAGAACTCGGAGCCGTCCCGGGTAACGTGCCCAGGTAGCACATCGTCTGGTGTCTCGAAAAGCACATGGGGAGGTTCTGCCAATTACCTCCCCTCGAGAACTCCCCTGAGCTGACCCCTTGCCGCGTGGCTTCCGGTTATCCGCAGTTCTCTGAAGTGCGCCACCGCCCCGGTTGGATCGGAACACGTGCAGCAGGCTGAAATAGCTGCAGGCCAATCCTAACAGGGCATAGACCTGTACGACCTTCAATTTGTGCCTCGTATTAAGTTTCACAACAAGACCTGCCACCCTCTTGTTAATGCTATAGAATTCCTGCATGTTGCTTTCTAAGTGTGCTAGATGTGAAATAGTTGATGTTGTCACGTCTTACATTCTTGGTGAGAGTTCTTGTAAGGAGTTCACATTCTATAAGCTTGACAAACCTCATTGGGAAATTAGAAATTATTATTCCATTCTCCAGTTATATGCTTTTGATGATTTTGAAGATGCCAGAAAAGTTGAAACTAAATATTCAGTGGACATAATTAATTGGTACCTGAAGGAAAAAAAGAGGCTATGACATTCTGTCGCAGAGTATGAGGTTGCAGGTTCAATTTCCAGCAGTGGTGGCTGCGTCTCAATGGGGGCAAAGTGTGAAAACACAGAACACTCTTGTACTTAGATATAAGTTCACAATACAGAGCTTCAAGTAGTCAGAATTACTTTAAAGCCCTCCAACTTGGCAGCTTTGGGACACTAAACCCCATGAATCAATCGGCCAATCAATTCTTCCTTCTATGCAGGTGGTCATGTCCCCAAGCTGTGCAGACTCGTTTATTCTGCTGACGATCAACACCCAGCTAAGCCGTGCTGTGAGTAGAATTGCTACACTTTGCCACGGACTGTGCTTTACAGATGATACTTGTGGCCGTTTTGCACACATAGTTTACAACATACCTGCCAACTCTCCAGAATTTTTCATTAAGTTTATGAATTTTGGGTTCATTCTATGATTTTGCAAATGTTGTGTAAAGTACTTGCTGCCCCCATAAATTTCTATGTATTACCAGGGATACCTGGCATAAAACTACATGTGACAACACCCGCCTTTGCCCCCCCATCCACCCCTATAAATAAAGAAATTCCTCGCTGCAACACAGATTGCCTTCTGCTGGTGCTGACATGCGGGGCAGAAATTTGGAGGTCAGCAAAGAAGGTTGAGAAGAAGCCAAGGGTCGCGCAATGAGTGATGGAACAAGAAATTTATACATGTAATATCAATAGAAAGAAAGGCTGTGTTGGTAAGAGAGCAAGCAGGGTTAGCCAATATTTTAGTTGAGATTAAAAAGACAAAATGGGGGGGCAGTTGGGTAGGTTATATTGCCTGAAGGGCAGAAAGCAGGTGGTTTGTTGGAGCTACAGGATGGGTGCCAAGGGAAGGGAAACACTGTCAAGGACAACAGAGAACTAAATCGTGCGATAACATTAGGAAATTTTGCAGGCATAAGATGAAAGTCAGTTGATGCAAGACAGGTGTAATTGAACGTCGATGGGAAGGACTTTTGTCCTGCAGTGGATATGGACTAGGAGGATGCTGATTACATCTTGATTAACTTCGCATGGCTTCTTCTAGGATCTACGCCTCGTGCACCGGGAGAACGCCCAGCAAGAGAAGTCGTCTGTCGACAAGTCCTCCTCTGGCCTGGCCACTCTGCACGTCCTGGTCGAGGAACTTGTCACCACGTGCTGCTTCCACGAATGGGCAGGCTTGCTCACTTGACAGGACGCCATGGAGGAGTCGGTCCTCCAGAACGCTTTGTCTCTTCCGACCCATCTTATGTGATTTATTCCGTGAGCGATGATTTGGCACGTGTGTGGGTCCCAACATTGCCATGCACCTTGACATCCGGGTGCAAATTTACCTTTCTTCAGGTTGTGGGTTGCACACGTGTTCTGCCATAACATCAACAGATAACTCATGATGATGACAGGCAGGCATGACACCCTTGTCAGTCAGTCAAGCAAAATGATGTTGTGCCAAGCAGCTTCTTCAAGCTCAACTGATCTTCAAGTGCTTTGGTTTGCATTAACTGACTGAGTAGCTGTCAGATGCAACGAGTCGATTTTTAAAAAAAATTTTCACACCAAGCAAACGTTTTTTTTTTTTTAATTTGTAACAGAACAAATCATGGAGCTCAAGCCAAACGATGAAGCTAGCCCCTTTGTGCATCATATTTGACATGCGAGAGGTGGTCTGCCTCATCTTGCCACCGCCATGTTCAATGCTGTGCAATTCCAGCAGTTAATAGGTCATGTGCTGTTACCTGCATGGTGACTTGTAACTGCATGCAGCAGCTGGAACTGTATGCCGATAGATCGTTTGAGCACTGGGTATTAGCAACAAGAAACTTCAGTGATGTGGTGTCAGTACTTGTAACGTCACTGTTTCAATGTGGTCGCATTGTGAATCTGAGTGTTTTTCATGAGAACGATTTGTACGTATTGTTCCAGCCAGTGGAACATTCGTAAGCGCTCGCTTCTTATGGTGCTCTCTAGTTGAAGCGCGGTAGGTTTTGTCAGTTTAATTAGTGCGACCACCTGCGACGGCAAGATGACAGTGTTGCTTTTGAATAGCAGCCACAAGGAATGCACTTCCAGCATATTTTTGACGTGAAATCACCTGAGCAACGGTGCATTTATTTTGCACTCCGTGGTGAGTGTGCTTGTTACCAAGAATGCGTACAGCTGAATCTTACCTTACGTGGTGTTTGAGCTGTTAAGTTTGTACTGCAGTGATCAATTCCAGGCTGCAAAGAAATTGTGTCTCTCTTTCTTTTTTTTCCTCTGGGAGCCTTCGTCTATGTACTTTTGCTGGTGGGTGTACCACAATGCTTGTGTGTCGGTTGGTGAATGCATGGAACACCTTACAGTCAGCATTACGGTGCATCCATTAAGCAGTACAATATGAATATATGCTGAGCAGCACCACGTTAAAATATGTCAAAAGCTAGTTCCTTGTCTCCCTGTGATCTGTCCAGTGCCGCTTTAGTGCCATAACTTCGTGACAGAAGCTTTCTTGTCATATTTTCTGAGGTACTACAACGAAAAAAATTGACGCATTTTTTTTTCCCCATGTGTGATTGAGCAGTTTTGGTCTTCTCAATCACGTTACATCTTTTGTGCACCCACAATAGCAGATTCATCTTTTAGATTTCGATGAAACAGGCCATCAGCTGTTGGAAGCTTAGCATTTCATTTTTACTCAGTCCACTTACCAAAGCTTTTTTCTAGAAATTTTTAATGTGATACGAAGTGCCATGTTTGGAGAGATGGGTAGAGAAAAAGGAGGTTGGGGGGGGGGGGGGTGTTGCATGGATCGTGTTCTAGCAAGTTTTATAGAATCTTGCAGCTTTTGAGTTTAACATAGATGGTTTTGTATTCGTGGAGACAGTCGGACTGCTGTACCGCACTCACTCAAGAAATGATCAGTACTGCATCTTCATTTCTTTAACTTGCCATAATGCCTTGCTTTCTTTTCAACTAACGCTTCAAATTAAAATTTCTGTGTATCTGTAGCTGCATGAGCGCGTGTCATTAATGGGAATAAGTGTCATGGCGTTCTGCTATAAGTTCACTGCTTAGTAAGCCTTGCTGATGGAATTATTTAACCTCGTGTTTAGACCTTACATAAATAATGTTGCCAAGATTGCTTGCCACAGGAGGTAATATCTTTTACTATGCTCAAAGAGGTGCTGTTTTTTAGCAGTTGAGAAGTTGCTCTTATAATTGCATTTTCAAGGCTAGCACCGTAGCATAAGTGACACCTGCTTCTGTCCTTGTTATGTGCGAGTCCCCTGTGCAATGAAATTTCAAAAGTGTCAAATGGGAATAGTTAATTAAAAGTATGTTTGGCTAATTGAGAATATCTTGAAATTGAGAGTGTTCAGCCTCGCCCTCTGGTGCAGACCTTTACAGTTGACTGCAAGAAAATGGTGTACTTTTCCAATATAAATAAATAAATTTATAAATAAGAAAGTTCAATCAGTACCAGCCTGAGGTCTGTAGCAGCACTGCTAGGGTTTGAGAGTAGAGAGCTGGCCGCAGAAGGACCCCTTCACATTTTAAAACACATCTCTGTACTTCTCGCTAATGTATCTGAGCTGCTATTTATTCTTCCACGCTCAAGCTTGGTGACATGTGACCATGCTTATGTCACGTAAATATACCTATTTCTTTTCTTTGCATGTCTGCAGTGTTTCAGAAACTGAGATAACTGCAACAGTGACATTCCCGCCTCATACTCTAGCTTTGCACAGCATGCTTCGTCTTTCCCAGTTACTTTGGCTTTTGACATGCAGTTTTGTTCAAATTTTACAGTTCTGTGGCTTCATTCTCCGTTCACTCATACCTTTTTCTGACACACTGCTTTAGTTAGAGAAGGTGTAATACTAATTCCACTTGCTTAGAGCTATTGCCCTTTGCCGTCTTTGAGATATATCTGGGGCTTTTGCAGCTTGTACATACTGCCCCTACAAGGTACACTGAGGCGGACACTTAAATTCTGTAACTATGGGAGCGTGGTACTTCTTCAAGTGTATTTTGTATTCCCCTAGGCAAGATTGTCTACTGTGATATTTGGGAAGACAGCATAGACAAGCTGCAAAACCTGACATCATTATAATGCATTGGTGTGGCACGGTAAGTTTCGGTGTAACAGACGGTATGGCTGTCTCCATTGAGTGGTGTGAGCGAGTGAGTTCGTTTGTGCTATCATGACAAACTATACTGGCATGACTTGTGCTTGAGATTATCTGTAGCTTGTCTATACAATACATTTGGGTGTAAATAGGACATGTAGTTAGTGATACTTGCCATATGAACGTCTGATGTAAATAATAGCCCTTTAGAGAGTTTTTTTTAAATTGAAACGCGAAGCTTCTTGCTCTCGAATATCCTTTGAAGAAAGGTGACCAAGGGTGATTAAGAACTTGCATTGCCCATTTATCTGTATTTAAGTTTGCAACACAGCTGTGGTAATATTGGTTTAACTTCAAGTTCTCTAGTTTTAGTATTTAATTTTTTTTATTGGGCTTTCTTAACTAAAGGCCAAGTGCAAGTTCTTTTTTTTCTTGAATTTTTTTCATGTTTGTATTTCACAACTTATATCGGCCTGCAAAGTGCTGTGACACTTTCGACGGCATAAATTTTCGTTGGTGCAATGAAGAAGCAGAAATAAAAAAAAAAGCATTGTTAATGTGCCTGTGAGGTGCACTGTTTCGTATGAAAACACTTTTCTACCACGGAGTGTGCGACTTGCCTGCTAAAAAGTGTTTTGCAGATCGTGTACATGAGCAATCAAGATTCAATAAAGTCATCATTTTGCTGGAGTAGCACGTCCCCATTACTTCATACTGGCTTCATTCTTGTACTGCTTGCATTTTGGTATTTTGGCATGAATAAAGGCCTCTTCACTGCCTGGGCCTGCCTTCCTGGCTGATGCTTTCCTGGTGCCGATTAACGATCATAAACACAACAGTATGACAGTCGTAATCAGCGACTAATCTGTGGCAATATGCGGCAGCATGGTTGGTATCGTTGGTCAGCCAGAGAACGGCCGCCTACACCCCCTGCATCAGGACCCAGAAGCGGCTGTATGAACAGGTGTCGGTGAAAACACGGAGCCAGAGACTGGCCATTCGTGATAACCTGCCCATACCCGTCAACTTTTAAGACTTTTTCCTAAAATGCCATATTTCTAGAGTTTGCTTACGATTGTCATACTGACGGCAATAATTTTGCAATCTTTTAATTCACGTCCTCTTTAGGGCAAAACTGATCTCAACAAGCATGCAAATGTAGTCGTCGAGTAATTTTTCAGAGGCTGACTTTTCAGACCTGATGGCAGCGGCACCACTGACAGGTGAAATTTCGGCCAAATTTCGTGCACTGTTGCATGAATATTTAACGAATAAATATTATGAGCAGTTCTGTTTTCCTGTGATGGTGGTAACAGGGACACAGATGATTTTTGCTATGGAGCAGCTTGCCTTTACACAGAGTCTCTACGCAACAGCCTAGCAAATTTTTTTATAATAAATAGTGTATGTCTTGCATAGGAAACAGGTTTTTGCATTTCTTACCAAATTTTTCTTTTTTTGACTTTGATGGTGGTATTTTTTACATTTTAAGGATGGCAGGTCTGCCTATCACTAAGAACACCCAACGCTGCACAGCAGCCCGTAAGCAGCTGCGTAACCAGGCTGTCTGAATGTGCCACCAGACACTGGCTTTGGTAGAGATGGCACAGATTACAGGAACATGTGTTGGATACAGCGCAGAACATGGCAGCGCTTGGATACAGGGGAGCCTTTGGTAAGGCTCGGGTGTAGTGAAGGAATTGCATTGTATTTACTAAAGTGTTTGCGTAATCTTGGCTCATTAAAAGTCGGGACATTGATATTAAATGAACATTTTCGGTTTACTGAAATTGGCTGCATAGCCAGGGGCCATTTTTTGTAACAGTTCGTTTTCATTCTTTCTGCATTTCAATTGGGATGCCACTGTGCTGCTATCTCCAGATTAGTCTACTCCACGGTTGCAATGAATGCTAAAAGATTAGAAAAAATAATTGTTGCAAAATACGGCCTAAGGAGTTTATCTGGATATGGGGGTGTGGGCGCCCTTGAAACAACCGACTATATATCTTTTTGTATTCTGTGATGGCGTTGTGGCATCGCCATTCACGGGCATTGATCGCGGCGGCTGCAATTTTCGCATTTTCGAGCTTGACATAGGCTTGTTCAGACCGCTTCGCCGAACACAAAGTAAAATTTCGTGTGACGTTTTGCATGGTTGAACACTCTACCACAGAAAATTTTGCAAACAGGCAACATATGCAGATATATGTACACCCGTCGTCATGTGCATGGTTCCCCCATCCATGCCACATGAACATCGAAAAATCGCACGCAAGGGCGAATTCGCAAGCAAAATTGCACAACGTGAAACGGAGCCTGCGTTTTTCAGCATGTTTCACTGCGTTTTGTGCAGCTGGGATTCTGTACTTGCGAACTTCGTGATGCCGATCTACAATCCGCCTCTTTCATTTTCCTGTGCTGCCCTCTGCCGCATGCCGCTGAAAACGTTTTGGAAGTGTCCCGGGCCTTTCGCCGATTGATTTGTGTACCTACGCCCACGTTGAGTGCGCGTCGGTTGTGCGTTTTGTGGATCGCGAATCATTATTAATGGCTTCTTCGGGACAGCACGCTGTTCCTGAAGCAACATAGAACTCAATGACTACTGGGTAATCAGGCCTGAGTGCGCTGTTCTGCAAACAGTGCAGCCTATAAAGGCACGCTGAGTTCCGTTTGGTGGCACGGCTGCCTTGGGATTTGTCACTGATTTTTGCACTTGGACATCACTTTTTCTATTCTTTTTACACATTATTTAGACGTTTCGAATATTCAAAAAGTCTTCGAGCGCAGCCTTCCGCGTCGGTTTTATGAAAGTGGTGCACTTGTTTACATCGACATCTACAGCCTCAGGCCGTCATTATTGTCAAATATTGTGGAAAAGGCCCATCGCTGATATGAAATGGTCTCAAGATGTAGCAAAACATGCATATCTAAATATATGTGCCATGTTAGTACACCCTGAGACGAGTCAATATGAGCGGCCGAACCACTTAAACAATGGCAACTGTGATCCAGATACATATATTACGGGCTGTTAATTAACTCATTCTCGCTTTTCTTTAACTCCATTATACTTACAGTTATAGCGTGCCATAGAGCATTATTAGAGAAAACTGCTCGCATAAACGCTCATTTGTAGGCCATGTTGTTCTCTCACGAAAACGTGTGGATGCCATCGCTCACACGGCGTTGGTATAAATGAGCGAGGCGGCGGTTTACGCTGCTGCATACCGAATACACCGTCTCTTGTTTGCTTCTTGGCGCAAAGGCAAACAATGCATCTCTGAAATTGAGAAATGTGTCGGCAAAGCAACACGTACAGGCTCACCCACATACGTAGCAAATGCGGCCGACAGCCTACACTCTAGAACAACATTAAACCCTTCGAGTCGTATCTTGCCACACAACAATGAACGTCATGTGTCTTGTCCGCATTTCTTTTCTTTAACGCTGCGAGCCTGGTACTTCCCAGTAACAAACGGCATGCGTGTTATCAGCATGACATAGCATTCCCGACAGGAAAGTAGCGGGCGCGGCGTTTTCAAAAAAGGAAACGCAAGCAAGGCAGATGACGATTATCGTTGTGTGGTAGATACACCCCAAAGGGTGTACCTTTGTCTAAGAGTGTACAGGTACAGTGACGTACAGATGTTGGCACAGCGCTGTGTCGCTGCTTACCGCTTATTCTGTACGCGCCATGCGAATGAAGTGTAGCTGATTTCAAATCGCTAAGGCCAGAATTGAACTATGAAAGCAGTTTCGTTCGACCTAACTGCTTACATTTCAGTTCAGGTCTGCCGGTAGCGAGTGTACCAACGCGACAGCACTAGGTTAACCTTCGCTGAAAAGGATCGACATTGGCTCAAACTTCGTGGGCATGGCTTGAGAGGGTTAAAGCTTGTGCATTTAAACTTGGTAGGCGTGCTTGACCCATTTTGAGCACCATTAACTATATGTACAAGCGAAGACGCTGTCTCTATTGTGTTGTCGGTTCGACAGCCGATCGCGCGGGGTTCGGTCGAACTATGGTCGGCATGCTGATTTTGCCGGTGCCTTCAACAAGAAAGCCTGTCGCATGCAGTACAACTCGTGCTCGTCGGTTGCGTCGTTGTCAACCTGGTATGACAAAAAGGTTTCAGTGACGCACAATAGTCGGTCAATCACTGGAGTGAGCGTCTTGTCGGTCTCATATCGACCTAGTGTTGCCGCGCCATATGAGTACTTGCAGTCAGGAACGCGCTGCCACCACCAGCAGGTGAGGACCGACGTTGCAAAAAGACTTCGTCAGCAACGTGATGTACTTAAATGTCGCCCAAGTGTAACGCACGGGTTTTTCTTTAAATTAGCGAGCCATTCATGAAAGGTGGCAACTACCTGGCCCACGGTGCAATCCGGACAAGGACAAGGCCCTGGCCGCTTTCCCTTTTAAAAGTGGAGTTGCGGTCTTGCGCTACGCACGTTTTCGGTACCGCACCGCATCGACGTCGAGCTACCAGTAGAGTTTCAACGCGGTACGTGGCCCGAGTGTTTGCAGCAACGCGCGTCCGAGCGCTTTTTTTTTTTTTTTCGGGGAACTTTCCGGCGCGCGGCCACGCGCGCGGCCCTTCCAAAACGTTTCGCAACTAATCCGCTAGGGCAGGGCGCATGCGCCGTCGCGCCATGAAAGAGGCGGATTGTCGCATGTTTCGCAGGTTGCTAAAAATCGGCTTACAGCTACTCGCCAGCTGTAGAAAGTATGTAGATAAAGCTTTACTTCACAGTTTTATTAAGCAATACAATCGGGTCTAGCCGCAGGTCACGTGCGTCAGCCGTTATTCAACGTAGCCGCGAACTTTAGGATTCGAAATTTCCGCGCGCTTTCCAGCTTGTTTTCTTCATCGATTCGTTGTAAAAATAAAACCTCGCCTGCAGCGCCTTCGGCGGCACAACCAATGGACGAACGCCGATCTTGTACACAGGTGGCGGCCCCGCCGCTTTCGCACGCAGGCACAAACCAAACTACAGCGACTACAGCAGCGCAGAGACGAGCGAGCTCGGTGCTAGTAGCTGCCGTGCACCTGGTAATCGGAAGCGAGCGGAACTGCACGCTTCTTTTGTTCTTGCGGGCTCGGAGCGTTCGGTGCGGAACGGACGACGTGTAGTTCACCGTGTCGCCGTTGATCACGAGAGACTGCACAGCACTGCGGTGAACGCAGCTACGAGGACGCGACAATGCAGGCAGGAGGCTTAGTTGCGTTTCTGGCCCTGGCCATAGCGACGTGCAGCTGTGAACCGCTCCGCAAAGGAGGCAGCTCGGAGGAATTCGAAAGCTGCGAGTCGCACTGCGAGCTGACCTACCCGGCGCACACGTATCCGAAGGTGAGTGGTTGTTTTGTAGCAGCGATGGCTGCTTTCCGTTTGCAACGCGCACGTTATCGCGCTGTATCTCTGTCGCGCCCGAGGGCCGTGTTTACAATGGTCGTTGCAGCACCAGCCGTTCGCTGTCAGCTGGTCTCTGAAGCACGGCTGTGAGGAACCTTAGTAGGTGGGGTCTGTCGAGGCAGCCTGGGAATCGAGGCCGGTTGTTGTGCGGTCGTGCATATGCTGAAATGCGCCAAGGAGCTGTGAGACGTGCTTTAAAATATATGGCGTCTCGAGGTGCCGTTTTTTTTTCTGTTGTATCTGCATGTTTGGCGTGGGGCCTTGTCAGTTTCGAGAACGACCGGAATCATTGCCTCGTGCCTTTTCCTGTCGCGATCGGCGTCTAAAACGCGGCGTTCCTACCGTCTGCCACGCACGCAAAGGGAAGTGCGGCTTGGTGTAAAGAAAACGCAATTTCGAGAGTATGCAGTGAAACGAAATGAGGGAGAGAAAATAAGTGAACGATCGAAACAGATGCCGCGCGCTCACTATAGCTGGCGAACTTAGAAGCCTGTCACACGCATCGCGCGCGCGAGGACGCAGCATTTTGCTGTCGCAGGGCGAAACATCTGTTCGCCCGGTTGAACGAGAGCGCCAGTTGTGCTGTCGTGTGTGTGTATTTATTTTGCGTTTCGCTCTTCCTCCGTCGCAGCCCGAGCACCTCGACGCATGCAAGAAAGGATGTCGCAACTTCGTCGAGGCCGGCTTCCACGCGGTGACCCACGACATGAACGCTACGCACGCTGCCTGCTTCAACGGTACGGTGGCATTGCAGCGCGCGGCACTGCGCGGCAGACGTCTTTGGCGCCTGTGATTCAGACACGCATCGTGTTGCCTGTCTGCTTCGTTCAGCACAGGCGTACTGTGCGCACTCTCTCTTTCTCAGGCGCTAGCGCGTCTTCCGAGCCTTTCCTCCTTTCCCGTCTATCTTGTTTCATGTCTGTCACCCGCCGCCGAACCCTCGCTGGTGTCCCGAGACGAAAACGGAGACCCCATAGGACGGCGGTATTGCGGCGGATGGGGTGCATGTAGACGCTAATCTTGGACACACCGAGCGCACCTCAATGGTGTCTGCTTGATAAGAAAAGGCAGAGGGATACAAGTTGATTGCTGAAGGTTGGCGAGAAAGATGGGGCCGGCGTGCAAGGGTTTCTTTCTTTCTTCTGCTTATTATTATTATTTTGTTACTGCATTGCACAGCTGCGCTCATGCGTAGCAGGGTGCAAGTCTCTATGCATTGTTGCAGCTTTGTCCGTGGCCACTAGAGCTCTTATAAACTGCGTCATAGCATGTCCTGACACTTGTGTGGAACAAAAGCAGGTGCTCCTTTTTAAGATAAAGGTTGGATTCTTTGTATGCAGAGTTTCTGCTTTTTTTTCTTCTTCTGTTCATTTTTTTATTACTATTGCAGAGGGCGACACTTACCCTGTCAGAAATATCAATATTAAAAGAACTGAAAGAATCTTGCCATTGTAAAGGGACCCAGGAAATCCATTGTCAACCGGAAACTGTGCCCACGTTGTTACAGTGAGTGATGCATGAACTGGGCAGGCAAGTTTTTTTTTTGACAAGGCTGACAATTGCACTCCTGTCACATGGTCTGTTAAACTGGCATCCTACATCATCATTTTGCTTTCCCCACTTTTTTCTTTTTGAACACAAAGGTAACGGTTAAAATGTTAGAACTGGAAAACCAATGTCTAGTACTAGCAGCTGGCATTTAAGGTTTCCTAGAGTAGTTATGAGTGCATTCATAGTACCTAGCTGCAAGTTCTGGGAACATAAAAAATGGGTGAGAAACATGGGAGTTACACTGTGTGCAACACATTCAGAGTTGGATATTTGCCTCAGCACATTTGTAACAGTGGAATTAGCTGCCAGGTTAGTAAACCTGCGGTGAGCGATTGTTAGTATTTAGGTGTAAGCCCTGCTGGGTGTAGGTGTACAAGCAAATATTGCATAATATGCAGCTCAACTAGGAAGCTTGATGTCTAGGATTCCCTTTCAAGATAGACTGGTCCTTTTTGTTTGGTGAACTTGCAGCCTTTCATAGATGACACTAGCAATGATGAACTGCGAGATCATACAACTCTTTATAGCAAACACTGTCCAGATTTTGATTTTTGGATAAGCTCTTCAGGCAGTATGAGGCAAGGTGTTCTAGATTCTTTATCTTTAGGATAATTAATTGGAACAGAAATGTGTAACAATAATATATTGCTGCACTTGTAGCATAGAGATCTATAGAATAAGCGTGTGGCCACTGCATCGATAGATAAAATCCACTTGAGTGATTGGTGAGGTAGGGAGATTGTGCCTGTGCAACGGCTGATTATTACAGTTCTTTATCATCTTTTCTCTGACACACATTTTGCTATGTACCTTTTGTTATTGCTGCTTTAAAACAGTAATAGCCAACAGGCCACATAGAGGGTGTCCTGGCTAACATTAGCTTATCTGGTAAAAAAAAAGGGGGGGGGGCAGTACAATATATGGTAGATGAAACCTAAGCTGTTCAGTCATCAGCTGTGTTCCATCACCAGGATAAAATTGTGAACTAATTACCCTACTAATTGAAGAACATTAACCAAACAAGTGTTAGTTTTTGGATTAAGAGCATGACTGATTAAGAAGAGGAAAGCAAACCTGGTTTTAGGATGGCCCTTTATTGCGTGCATCTTGCCTTGGTGCCATTTCAGACTTCACCACAGCATGTTGCAGGTTAAATTGTTTTATTCAAGTTTTCACGGCAAGAATAAAGCTGCACAACACTAGACCTTTGTTGAGGGTGACCATGTTTTTTCTCGGGCCGGCCACGTAAAGAGCAGCAGCGTGTCAGTTTCAAAGCACTGACAGGAAATGGCAAGGTTGCCAGAGCGAAAATGCATTACTCACCTTTATCGCAGGGCGCCAGGCAAGATTTCTTTCTTCTTTCGTTCATGTTATTTTGCGAAGGCTGCTATACTGTGTTGCTGGGGGAAATCGCCTAGCATAGTTCAACTTTGTTCAATATATATATGTTTTAGGGCCTCATAGTTTCTCCTGATCTGCGGCGCATAGACCTAGCAGCTGTTTTTCATCCGATCTGTTCGCACTGTGTCAAACAAGTCTTAAGGTAATGTGTTCTACAAGTGCAAAAATATGCATCTGTAAAGCAGCCTCCTGGGTGCGGTGCTGAAATGTTTTTAGTGACTGGCAGGCTTCATCTATGATTTCATGGGAGAAGAAAACTATGCATCGAAGGGACACAAAAGAGGAATGTTGAGTTGTTTTAATGAATGACACCTCTGCAATATCGAAATGGCCACTGTCACTATGATTGCAGCTTTGATTTGCTAGAAAAGGTGAGAAAGGAAAAAGCGGGAAATGAGTGGCCCCGAGATGCTGACATTCCTGCACCAGCTTGCTGGGATTTCACGGATTTTTGAAGCGCCTACCTACTTGGGTGTACTTTATTTTTCATCAGTAAATAAAAACTACATCTAATTCTAAAGAAGCCAAATGCACAACCAGGCAAGTTTTGAAGTATTCCTTGTGATTAAACAGTCCGAATGCCAGAAAATACCGTATATTTACTTCTAATGCAGCCTCAATTGTAACTCTCACCAATTTTTTAGGGTCGGAAAGGGCGGTACCCACAATTGTAATGTGCATGGCGATTTGTACACTTTAGAAAAGATGTGAAATGCAATACCCTTGATTGTTTCCTCACCAGATTTTCATGGTAAGAGAAATAGTGATTTGCTCTCACTTGAAAAGAACAAAATTTAACGTTTGGAGGTTACTGGACGCGCGATCTAATAATAACAATCTCATGATTGTGGGAGCTTCCAGTACCCTCAGTATGGCAAAGCACAGCTTTCGAGATAGGAAGCTGGGTTTCAAGATTTGGGGTGGGATTTGGACACTGTTTAATGCTGTTGGTTTTACGCTCAATATTAACGTGTATACACAGTTTCGGTGAACTTTTATGGGAAAAGGTGCAGGTTAGAAACAAGTAATTACGGTGTGTACATCGAAATCTGTTGACATTTAGGTGCTGAAGTTTTAGTTCAAAATTCCAGAAAAGCAAAGTTTTGGCTTACGTTTTTTTCTTTTAATGAATAATCAGTCATCTCTTGCCAAATGAATGAAAATATTATTTTGAAATAACGATGAACCATTATAAGTTTATTGTTGTGTCTTCAGTATCCCTCTAAGGAGGCTTAGCATGGGTGCCGCTTTCAAAGACTACACAGGTTTTATAGATATTTTTCATGTTCTTTACGTTTACCTCCCCAGGCTATTCAAGGAGTTGGGGTCTCCTGGAATACTCATGCCAGGACAGTTTAAATTACTGTTTGATTACTCGATAAGATAGACGTTTGTTGTTACCTGGAGTGGGAAATGGCAGCTGATTCGTAAAACAAGCATACAAACAGCTGAACAGGAGTAGCCTATGTAGCAAGGGCTGTGTGCACACACGTGTGCACACCGGCTTATCACTCTTTATCTACCATGGCCACTGACCGACAGAGACCATGTTGTGTTCATTAAAGTCATATACAGCACCAAGCCTGCATCTCCTATCAGCTACACCCCATTTTTATGTGGGGTCACTGATCGGTCAATCGCGATTTTGCTCCACGTTTCCTTGATGCCTAGCTTCAATTTCTCCTGTCAACAGGCGTCGGCCATCATTGCTTCTTTCCGCTAAGGTGCCTAGGCAGAGATTGGTATCAGGGCTTTTGCTTCAACTGTTTTGAACATAGTTTGGAAGCACAGGGTTTGTAGGGGTTCTTGAAACACTTAAAAAGCCGCAGAATGTAATTTTCAAGGCCTGGAGAAGCCCTCAAGTATCATGGAGTGCTTAAAAATTATTTAATTTTGAGTTGGCTCATCTTAGTAGATTTTATTTGTGTATTTAACCAAGGGGCATCTGCAAGCCAAGTGTCAAGCCAATCTTATTTGTTTAGCCGCTTTTTGCCAGGGAGGCATTTTGTTTGTGGTGGCTGGGGGTGGTTTATGTGACCACTTATTCATTCTGAGTGCAAAAAAGAAAGTTTGCTCATTGTTCTACACGGTGTTTTGTTTTCAAGCTGTCGGGCACTATATCATTGAATCCTCAGAAATTCTCTTTCAAGGCCAGGAAGGTCCTTGAAAACTCTTGAATTGTTTCTGCAAAAGCTGCTACAAACCCTAGTATAGTTTGGCTTGGGCTGTTTGTGGTTGCATTGAAGCTAGCTCTTTCTGATTGCAAAGCTGGCTCTCGCCAAGATGTGGTGGAGTCCGTGGAGTCTTCTCTTCCACTTTGCATATGCCACAGGAGTATAGCTGCGCCAAGAACACTAAAGTCGTACTGCCTCTGCATCTGAGAACGAAAATAAATTGTGGCAAGTTAATTGCCTTTTAAACTACAAAGTGAACAGGGATGGTGGTATCCAAAAATGTGCACCACTTGTGCAAAGTTTTCTATTCTGGGTGGAAAAATAAATTTGAGAAGAACGTTTGCAGAACAGGGTTTTGAAGTGCACTTGGTAGACACTTTCAAGTTATGAAGCAGCTTAGCAATATTTCTGAAAAAAAAAATTATATTACAAGTGTATTCTGCTGGTACTAAGCTATGGGTCTGAAACTTGGAAATTAACAAATTCGAATTATTATTATTATTATTATTATTATTATTATTATTATTATTATTATTATTATTATTATTATACATAGAAACATACAAGCACGCAAAGGAAACGGAGGGAGCAAGCTGACAACTGCCACTGAGAGGGGCACAATGCCTGCCTACTCTTTCTGGAGGAGGGAATGAAAAGAACAGATGAACCTAGGAAAGAAAATAGCAAATAAACAAATGACAGAATTTGAAAAGAAACTCTGAACCACGCAACAAGTGATGAAATAGAAAATGATAAGCTTAGCATTAAGACAACATTAAGAAACAGGAGGACAGATTTATGGATTATAGAGTAAATGGGCATAGCTGATATTCCAGTTGAGATTAACAGGGGAAAATGGAGTTTGGGACGCCAAGAAAGTGATCTTAGCATAGTGATGGGAACGCTGTTGGCTTTAACACAGATCATGGCCTCAGAGATTTGCTCCTGCTGGCAGGTTTTGCTCTGACCATGCCAATCACATGGAGAGCATAATTTCAGTGGCGAGTGTGACTGGCTCTTTCTCCGCAACGTGGCACTCACCCCTGCGGGCTTTGGTGCTGAGCCCTCTGTGCTGAGTCGCACAAAATCTCACGAAAGTGTTGCTATCTCTGAAAGTGATTGCTCAAGAACACTGCGTCAAATAACCGGTTGTCCACTGGAGTACTGGAGCAACAGAATAAATGCAATCAAGGCTAGCGCAAGATTACATGAAGTGATGACATTACAAAATTTGCACGCACAGACTGTTGTTAGCTGAAGCAAGACAGGAGTGATAGATCTCTGGGCGAGGTCTTCCTTCTGCAGTGTACACAAGTTGGGCAGGTAATGATGGTCTTGGCCACTTCAGCATTAACGAACCTGGTCAAGTTGAGATGTGAATTTTCCACTGTTTGATTGGATAAAGGACAATTTTTTGAAGGCAAAGAGCTAACATAATAATCTTGTGATAGCATCAAGCAGAATTGTACTCGGAAAGTCCATAAACCTCCGAGCTCCTGGTTTTACCTGCACTCTTAGTAGCTAGTACTTCTCGTACAACCTTTACTTGATTGCTTCCAATTTCCTTCATGACCATCAAATTCCCTTCCTCTTTACAGTTTTCTAAATTGGGCACATGTTTTAGCCCGTGACAGTATGAATTTGAAAAGGAGTTCACTTTAACGAGGTAAAAAGGCTTCAGAAGTAATGTCTTATTGTGAAGCAAACCTTAGTGATGTGTGTACGTTGTTCTGCTGTTGAGTGTGAGGTCATAGGTGGAATAGTGGCGTTGAGACCTGCATTCTTTATGCAGACTACATGTACGTTGAGCACTCGCTGCAAGTGTTGGACATTGTGGGTTCTCCTCCCGTGCTCTTGGGACAAAGGAACGACAACACAGCAGTGCAAACAATCACAAGGGCGTTTATTGCACCTTTCATAGATCAATGCCTGCTAGCCGAGTTGCTATCCACAAAACATGCCGATGGGCGCGCGACAAATCTAGAAGTCCGACTCACCGCGACCGGATAGCGAGCGAATATGTTCGGCCTATGCTGGATCCCAACGCCTGGTCGTTTGCGCGTACGGTCACGCGAACGGCGGCGCGTTCGAAGGCGGCCACGCGAGACGGTCTCGTAGAAGCATGGATCGGCGCACGCACGGCACGTCCGAGCTGCTTGCCGTACCCCCGCCAAAGAGAGAGCGCGTTCTCCCTTGAGCCCACGTAACCCCGCCGCAGCGCAACACTCGCGCCATCTCTCGCACTGCGCTTCAACCACTCCGACCGCCGCGGGCGCCAGGCCACGCCACGAAGCGGGATTACAGGAGATGCGCTATGCGGGAAAAACATATCAGGGGATGCGCGAGAGTCGCGCATCCCCACAACATTTAACTTCAACTGTTTTTCGAAGGGCTGAAGTGTGGTGCAGGTATGTCGCTTCACAGTGATGGCTGTGAAGTGTAAAGGTTATGTGTCGCATGTATCGCATTCCGGTTACTTGCTAGAAGTTTCCAGAAATGAAATTTCTTATCATCTCTGCTCAGGATTCCATGCAGAATTTTCAGCATTTCAGTTTTCATACAGTCATTTTCATGGTACTGCGATTATGTTCACCATCATGCCAGCTACGGCCATTTTAGTTTGCGCTTTAGTCCTTCCTTTGGGTGTTCCTGTACAAGGTTTCCCGACTTCAAGTTATCTTGTTTGCTTTGTGTTCCTCTTTTCAAGCATATCTTGGTCAAATTGCTTGTTGTAAATAAATGGCACATGACTAAACAGGCAACTAAATTGCCAAAACCATGAAGGAAAAGGAGCAGATGGTGCACGAAAAGCACTTCTGCATGACCCTTCTCTTGACCTCCTTGTTTGTTCAGAGCTTCGGTTGCTTATTTGTTCTCAGTTAGCTGTCCACATCGTTTTGTCAGAGTTAACTTGTGTTAACTTCCCGAAATGAACAATATTGGGCCCAAAATAGCCTGTGTTAAACCATTTATAGGTTAATTGCAACACTGCTTTTCTTTTCTTTTTTCTTCTACAGCCTGCACAGAGGCCTATCCAAGCCAGCCTAGCTACTACGCATGTACCGAAGGATGCGACGAGCAGTTCAGGCATGTGAGCAAAATGGTGAGTTCTGCAACCAACAGCAGAAGGCCCAGTGCTCTGCCTTGACTGAATTTCAGCGCAGAATTGCAAAGTAGAATCGACTGTTGCCTAGTAATTTTAACTGAGGTGTTGTGAATTGTGTTTTTGAGGCACTTGAAGTCGGCTACTTCTGATGTGATTGCTGAAACTGTTGGGCCTTGCCAGTAGATAACAGCTCTGTACCATACATGGCAGTATAAATGTAGTCATGCATGCAACACACAGCTGTGACATGTATTAGGGTTACACAGAAGGAAAGGGCATTTGGGCACCAAGGTGTCGAATTTGAAAAAACATGTAATTAATGTCGTTAATGGCCACTGCCTTTGGATGTATTCAACGAACCACTTGGGATACATTTGAATGCGTGCTTGGTAAGCGGTTTTCTAAAGATGGCCATTCATTAGAACAGGAGTACCCAAACTTTTGAGCGTTTGAAAACGCAATGAAAGTGTCATCATCATAAATCTGCTTTCCAGATATGGCACACAAAATATGAACAGATAAAGGCAATGACTCTTTAACAAGTATTCGCATTTGATCATTGAAGTGGCCAAGGTACATGAGTTATTACACAGCAATAAATGTAGGCCTTGCAGTGTCTAGTACAGCCAAACCTCGTTAATATGTAGTCAGCCGGGAACGTTTAGGTACACATAAAATGATGTACGCATTGACCATCAGTGCCAGTTTTGAAGCTACTTACCGGCCGGAGAACTATGTCATGATGCTCTCAAGCACACACACTCGAACAGGCTTTATTTGTGGGTAGGCATAAAAAAAATCTGCGATCTTCACTTGCTGCCATGGTGGCCTTGCCTCGACTCCTTCGAACTCGGCCAGGCCGCAAGCGAGTTTGTCCACGAGGCCGTGCTTTTTTGCGAAAGCTCGCATGACGCTCAAAGCACGCGCCGCGTCAGGTAATGGAGGGCTGACGCGCACTTCCAGATTGTCATTGCCAGCATCACTTTCACTTGAAGATGGGCAAGGTGCGGCGGCAGCAACACTCTTGCTCTCCGAGAATTCCGGGGATGTAACGATGTATGTAACCGAGAGTTTGAAAGGTCCCCACTTGCGATTTATTTGTGGTTGGGTTATTTACGTGCAAATGTAGTATTCCTTAGGTACGAGTGTTCTGTCGTTAATTTTGGAATGTCTGCTTTTAAGCAAATTTTCGTGCATTACCAGAAGTGTTGCATCATGCTTCATGATGAGCTAGTGGAGCTTTCTTTGTGACCCCCTCCCCCCCCCCCCTGAGGCTTTTCTGACCACGGCTGCTGGGTGGGTGTTGGTGCTGCTGCTGCCTTACTGTATAGCTTGCATGTACAACAGCACTACCATCTTTACTACCCTCATAGGTGTCCAGGCTTCTGGCATTGTTTCCTGTAGATTTAATCAGTGATTAAATAAACGAAACCTAAATATCCTAATTGCAGCAAATATTATTCATCAAGAGGACAACTCCTTTAAAAATTAAACCTTTCTATGCCTACTTTCCTAACCATTAGACCTCAGTTGCATGTGTACTTCTATCATGCCCACATATGTGCAACAGGAGATTTGCAATGAAGCGCGCAGTGCATTTAAAATAAGTAAAAACAAATGAAGAAATACAAGGCAGTACAGTTGAACCCAGATGTAACGAATTATTTGTATAACGAACCGCTGTTAAATCCCCTTGACAACTTTTGTATAAAATTATTTTGTGTATCGAACTATTTCGCAATGCCCTTCAAGTTTGGTGTATCTGGGTTTGACTGTACAAAATTTGTCAAATTGTGTAGCATGGGTGTGTTAGAGCGCATGCATGTGTACCTGTTTCCTTCATGCCAGAAACACAGGAATGAAATCGGCAAAATTATAGCATTTCATTTACCGCTTCGTGAAGCCTTCGCTTCACATATTCTAAAATGTTCATCAGATCTGCATAATTCTTATTTCTCAAGATCATTAAGCTTAACGAAATTACATGTTTAATTGCTGGCAATGTCAAGCTTGTCTCATCATTTTTTTTGTTATTTTTTTTTCTGTATCCCATGGCGCACCAGCAGTCGGAGCACAAGAAGTCGTCACATCTTCACCCGCTCAAGCTGCTCATGCTGGTGCAGAAGATGTACGAGACGGTGGTGGACCACGTGTGCCGCATTATCCGACGCACATTTTATGCCGTTTACGTGCAGAAGGACACCGGCCACCTGATTGTAGTGCGTGGAGAGCTCACGCCAATCCGTATCCTCGACCCTCATGCCGGTGAGTTGCACATCGCAGACGTGCAAGCTGCAATTTTCTGCACAGACTGTCTGGGCGTGCACATTGGCTACGAGTAGGCAGCGGGGTTCGTAGTGGTCCTTGAGACACTAGACAAAGCTGGAATTCTAAAATAGCATTTTCAACACCTTGAAAACCCATACATTTTTTAACGTACTTAAATATCCTTGAATTTAGCCAATAGGCTTTCATTCAGCCAGTTTTTCGCGGATGCCTCTTGAACGTCTAGCAACTGTATACTCAAACCAACAAAGGCATCCAATACAATTCATTTCTGTAGCTACAATGCAGTAGCGTGTGGTAGCGGGGTTACAGCAGCACCAATGACCAAAGCTAAACCTACCTTTGTTGGGAGAAACATGGTAGCGTGTAATCGCACTCGCGTCTTTGACAGCTGCAGTGTGCTGGGAAAGTGCAATTTCCAGCAGTGGTGGTAAAGCAGTGCAGCTTCTAAGGAGTGGAATTCTCCAGATACGTCTAACTCGCATCAGGCGAAGTGCAAAACGTGTGGGAAAACTTTCAATGTATCATCAATGAGTGAGTTGGTCCTCAAAAGCCACATGAAGAGCGCAAAACACATTGAGAACACGTAAATGACTACAGTGCATAGTATCATGCAAAGCTACTTGAAGACAACTGTTCATGAGCAGTGCATCGAGCAAACTCCATCAACGTCATTGGATGTGAGCAGCCTGTGCAAAACACATGAGTGTGTGACTGATGTGTGTGATCCCGTGGACTCTGAAAATGGTGTCATCACGCTATTCGTACAACTCATCATCACACAGAGGTGAATTGTTGAAGAAAATATTCCCGTATAGTGAAATCGCTAAGGCATTTTTGTGCGGTGAAAAGAAATCTGCAAATGTGCAATGCATCTGCAAATGCACGAGAGAAAGTTTACATTGGGCATGCTGCTGAACAAGCAGTCAAAGCAGCAAAAGCGACTGCCAAGGGCATATTTGCCTTCAGGATGGGATGCAAATGGTTTCTTATAAGTACAACGAAGAAAATTCTGGAAAAGAGCCCGCTGACATACCATCTAATTAAGAGCCTGTCTTCGCTTGACCCCCCTCCCGCCAAATGGCCTCAGAGCCAGGCGAGTCCGTTACAGGCATCAGGAAAGTCTTAGACGCGCTCATTGCAGTTAGACGATAGAGTGAGCATGAGCGCGATTCTGTCCTTGGTGAATGCACATAACTTCTGCAAATAGGAGAAACACAACCTGCGGCAGTTTGATAAACACTCCTTTAGCCTAGGCGAGTTCTATCTTGAGCTGTTGAAGGTGGACTCATTCTATGTGCACTCGTGGAAAGTTGTCCGACTTCTTCTCGTCTTGAGCCACGGGCAGGCAACTGTTGAAAGAGGCTTCAACATCAGCCGTCGAGTCTGTCGAAAACCTGAAGGAGATCTCGTATGTGTCTCAGTGAATCATTTGTGATGCAGTAAGCAAGGCTGATAGCATCTTGAACATTGGAATAACAAAGGAGTTGCGTAGATCTGTCTCAGCTGCAGACAACTGCTATCAGGCCTACTTGGAGGATAAAAACAAAAACCTTTGCATTTACTTTTTTCACCCGGCACTCTTGCACCCATTTGATACATATTACATAAATGAGCGCAAGGCAAAGAACAAGCGATCGAACAGTCAAAGGCGTCAAGGAGAAGCCACATTGAAGAAGGGATACACGGTATAAAGACGAAGAAGAGGGGGCCGGAAGCAACAGTTGCCGATTTAACAGCTTGTGCCGGCAACAACTCTGAGTAGGCCACAAGCCACAAGCGACATCACCTTCATTGTGAAGTCCAGCAAAAGCCAATAGAAAAGACTGGGGCTTGCAGAAATGGATGACAAGTTGAAGGGAAATCTTCAGGAACTTAATCTTGAGTCCACTGCTTGAAAATAGGCCTCTTTTTTTTGTGTGTGTGCATGTGCAATTCATCCAGATTGTAAAATGAATCAATTTAAGCAAACTGGCAAAAGAGGTGTTGAAACCTGCAGAAAACAATGCAGTGAAACTTGCAATAAAGAAATGAGCTGATAAAGAAGCTGTGAAAACTTTTTTAGTTAGCTATTGATTGTAAAAATGTGTCTGCTTTGCTTGTGCGCAGTGAAAGATGTGCTTACATGCTGTAAAAGGTGCTGTTGTCTTTTTCTGTGATTTCAAAAGGTGTTGTTTCAAGTGCTTAAATATTCTTCGTGAGGGCCTTGAAAGTCCTTAAAAACCATGAATTTTTTTTCTTCATAGTTATGAACCCTGTAGACAATACTTCCGAGGATCATAGTATCTGTTTAAAAAGCCCGTCGCCAAATTCGGGCATTGCAAACAAACAAGCACAGCACGTAGATGACACGGTGGCGATCGTGTCTGCAAAGTGTGAAGTTACTACGTGGCACAAAACCTGTCAAATCTTCAAACAGAAGGCCGTGTGCCATTCCTCTCTAGGACACCATGCTTTGGATGAGAGTCAAGGTCAGACTCAGATTCCTCTTCCAAAGACTCGCTGCTTGCAACATCACTGACCCTGGCACGGGGCTTCAATTAATCATCCAATGTGGAACACGCAATGTCATCAATGGAAGTGCGGCTTGCAGGGAAAACAAGAAAGAAAAAGTCCCTTGACTTCGATATTGGAAAAGGCAGAGAGGGAACACCACTTGCGGATGGTAGTATAGGCAAATGTGGAGAGCGTCTGTTAACACCGATGCTTGCCTCTGGGCAGCATGGTAACAGGGCAGTTCTATTTCTTCTGTCTCCTCCAATCATGACCTGTTTTGAAAAACATGTTTCGGTAAAATGCTTCCTAGACTGCGTCTTAAACAGACAGTGTATAAAAGAAATTTTCAATGGGGCCTGGTGAGAATGGGGCTCTGTAAGGAATGCTATACTCTTTGGTTATGTAAGAAAATGTCACCGCTTTTCTTTCTTTCCTGACAGCTGGCATAAAGCAGCGTAAAAGGCCAACTGTAAGGAAAAAGCCAAGTTTCGGATAGTGTAGATATAGAACAGCATCCATGCAAAATATTAAAATATGAGTTGGTGCATCATGAAAGCATTGCAGAAGTAGACTCATTCAGTACCAAAATGAAAAAAAAAGCACCCTCATTACTGCCTCCCAAAAGTAACGCATTGCTTGAAACTCGCGACTCCTTGGCATCGCAGCTACCGTATTTACTCACATAATGATCAAACTTTTTTGTACAAAAAATTGACGCAAATTCGGAGGTGCGACCACTACACGGGTTAAATTTCTCGCGAAAAGAAACATTTTCTTTTTTCATCCTGCGTTTGCTGCAAAATGACAATGGGTCAACAAGCAGGCGGCTGCTGCTGTCAGTGTGGGACACTAAAACAAAAATGGCGGTCGGCGGAGCAAGGCGAACACGCCGAACGTGATTATTTTTCTCCTTATGAGTACATTACGCACATTGAAACAGTTTCTTCTTTATCAGTAATGAATAATATTGTTAATATTGGCAAGTTTGCATTAATAATGTAGCCATGTCCACTTTGAAGGGGCAGAAACACAGATGGGCGTGCTTGTCTGCGGCAATTGTCTTCACTGCTATCCCAATAGGGCACGTTTCCACTAAGGGTGCACGAATATCTTAGCTGCGTTACAAGCGTCGGCATATGAATAGGGTACGCTTCTAACATATCACTGTAAACATGGCCATTATCATTGCCGCTCGCAATTTGTTGCGCGCCCACGAGTGCAGACGAGTAGAATCGAAAGGCGCCTTTTATGTTGTTGTTGTTGACCAAAACCATTATGAAGCCTGCAAATAATAAAGCCGAGGCAAGTTTGGTTGCAGCTCTTTTTTTTCATGAAAGTGGGGAAAGTGATGAAAGGAATAAATGGGGCATCTGCTTACAAATGTTGCGTGCATGCAGACCGCTTGGTATGTCTTCAAGAGCCATTCGTGTAGCATTTGACAGATGGTGTAAGCGCAATCATCCTTAGCTAGACTTAGCACACGACATATCGCTGCGATAAGTTCAGGGTCCGATCATTACATGGGAAAGAAAAAAAAACTGAATTTTGATGACTTAATTCACGGGTACGATCATTACGCGAGTGCGATCATTATACGAGTAAATTGGTAGTTGGGCGAGTTGGAAAGGCACCTAATGTCAACATGATTGCCGAGATGTGGTGCGTCTCGCAAGTGCTTGTGATACGTTGAGAAATATCGTACATCAGATGCACGCGTCATCTGCTTAGGCACTATTTAAAGGCTGCTAACGAGAAAAAGATAATTGCCAGCCCTGCAACTTTTCCAAGATTCCTCAAGTAGTAGGCAGTACTGATTTATTATGAATTTATCCCAAGTGAAGTTTGTTGCACTTGGCCTTTAAACCTTGGCACAGGTCCTTGATTTGGAAATTGTCCACTGTGCCACAAGATTACTTTGTCATTGTGGCTTTCTGGGAAACACTCTGGTGTTCTGGGGCATAACATTGTAGGATGTTGAGGGCGTGAGCAGATTCCATCACCTCTGTGTGAAAACTGTTTAATTAAGTGCGTATTTAACATGTATTTTTGTGCAAGGGGGCTGCACACCTAAATTTCGGCCTTAATATTTTCAGAAAACTATTAGTTCGGTGACTTTCGGGGCTTCTGATGGCATAATAAGTCTCCTTTTTCATGTCCGAAGCCGCGCTGTGCTTGATGCATGTTTTGAGTGGGTCGTGTAAAAGGTGACGTAATCAATGATTTGGTGTGCCTTCAAGGAATAGAGGCTTTTTAGCATAATGATAAAGTTGACAGCTACCCACAAAGGTAATAAAAGCGGGACACACAGTTTCTGTGTCAGTAAGCCTTTAACTAGGCAGGAATTTGCATTTGTCAGGGTACCTGCATCCTGCGAACTACTAAACCTTACCTTTTAAACCTTGGCTTTGAGGCAGGCTGCAGATCTTTGTTTTCCATCCTCCCTCGCCACAGGGGACCCTGCAGAAGACAAGTCGGCCAAGCCACTGTCGTCTACCAAGAGTGAGCAGGAGGCGGCTGCTTCCGAGACGTCATCGACGGTGTCTGCAGCGGCCTCTTCTAGCTGGCTGGACTGCATCTCTCGCCAGTCGGGCATCCCCGAGTGGCTGCTCATGATGGTCCTGTTCCTCGTCGTGGTGACCATGGTGTGGTTGTGCTGCGCCACCATGGTGACTTCACCCAGTAGCAGTGTGACATCGTCCACCTCGCCACCGCCCGCCTACTCGCACCATGTGAGTGCTTCTGCGCCTACCCTTCTAGCCCGTTTTCTTTGCCCCTTTAGCGAGTCTCTCCTGCCTTTCACAGTGAATTCAAAAGCTCCTTAACCCCCATGCGGCCCAAGGTATTGTTCTTGATTCACTGATTTTGTTCAGCAATGTAAACTTAACGTGAAGTCTGTAGCATCTTTAGTACCCTGCATTGGGATTTCAGTATTGAATAGTTCACCAAGCCAGTTATTAAATCATCATCAGCTTGGTTACGCCCACTGCAGGGCAAAGGCCTCTCCCATACTTCTCCAAGTAGTGCAGCGGTGGCGTAGAGGTAGAACACCCGCCTCGCGTGCAAGAGGTCCGTGGTTCGAATCCCGGTGCCGGCAATTTTCCACCGGATTTAAAGAAAAAAAATCCGCGTGTTGATAAAATTGCACGAACAGGCCTGGAGTGTGGCCTGATCCCGGTGACCAGAACCGGTAACGCACTCCCTCACCAGAGCAGGATTGGCCACCCTGGTGCAGTACTTGGCCACAACCTCCTATGAACACAACAATCAAGTTATTAAATAGTTTATGTATAATCGAAAGTTTACTTAAAGAACATTTTGTTGCTTATTTTTCGTTTGTACGAATGTACTCTTCATGGCAGAAGTTCAGGTGGTGAAGCGGCAGGCAATACTTTCAAGAGAAATGAAAATGCATAATTAATAAATTAAGAAAAAATCACCTACTAAAAATTTCACAGCACATATTGCAATTCATAAATTGTAGCCAATGAGTTTGCAAGGAATATTCACTTTGAACAAATTCTAAGGGTCACATGACTTTAGAGATATGTGCCATGAAACTTGTCGTAAAAGTGCACTTATCCACTTCCCTTTTTAACGAACTGTCGTTTTATGCATTGAAGTGCAGAATTAGTTAAACCTCGGTATAACGAAGAGGGTAAAATTGTCAATTTGCTTCGTTATATCGAAATTTCTATATTGAAATTAAATTTTTTGTGCCAATAAATAAGTACAGCCGCTAATGCATTTTTGTTGCACGGAACAGGCGGCACGATTTTCTGAATCATAGGACAATCATAAAAAGCAAATTTGAATGTGAAAAAGAAAAATCATTTTGTTGAACTTGTGAGTCGGTGATGAAAAAGGCAGTTTCATGCCATGTCGAAGATATCTGCACATCGTTGGTGCGAAGCCAGCCGCGCGTTTGCATCCACTCTGCCTCCTCGTCTGACAGTGTCGCCTGCGGTGGGTTGACGCTGTCAGGAAAAGTGTCGGCAGCAGGGAGTGAACACTTCGTCGCCTCTCATTAACACGTTTCCGAAACTCAAGATTACGCAACGCCCAGCACCTTGTGCGCGAGAAGACGGCGCTTGCGGCAGATTACTTCTACAGACGTGGTGCATGAGCTGTGCATGCACTCAGCCAGCCCGATAGCAATGACCATTCATAGTTGCACGGGGAAAGAAGGAACGTGCCAACCTGCCCCCCCTCTCCCGCCCCTTTTGCTTTGCCCTTGCTCATGCGGAAAGATGGCGCTCGTCAAGCCACCATCCTTCTTGGCTCACCCTTGCAAGCTTTCACTTGCACCTAAGGCATACAGCACACAGAGCGTGAGAGGATCTTATTGCACTTGGACTTTGTACGGAAGACGACGTTGCTCTGCTTCAGCGGTCGCCTTAGATGGCATGCCGCGTGATTTGAGAGGTGTGTTCACAAGCAGCAGCCGCACGTAATTCAACCATTTGACCCTCTGCAACCGGGCAAGTTTACATTTATTGTCTTGGTATCCCTTTGCGGCAGTAGTGTATAGACACACTTCATCACATTCAGGCTCAAAATACATGGTGTTCTTTGTACAAGAAGTTCAGTTCTTCGTTATTTCAATAATCTTGTTTGCAGTAAAGCCCCGCTGATATGTTTTTCACGGGAGCGTAAAAAACAGAAAACTTAAGAGCCGAGAAATAGGAAAAATTGAGAATATAAAGTGGTGGTGAACTCAGGGTGTCTACAAACCAGGAATTCTCAGGGATATTGAATAGTTTGGAAATACTTGGGGAAAACTCGGGGAATTTATGCTTCTTGAGGGAAAATTTGCTGTAATTTTATTAGAGGCAACTAAAGTCGCGGTAATGCTTGCTCGAGTAACAGAGAGGGATCGTAACACATCGTCTTTTACATCATGTCGTCTGATGGAGGAGTTGTCAGTGTACATACAGTCAACGTCTGACTTTCCAGACGCCCGATCATTCGCACGGTTTCACGGCACCACCACGTACCCTATAGAGTCGGTGTATAAGAATGTATGAAATTTCATAGGCAAGAACCCTTCGCCGTCCGATTTGCCGTACTTTTTTGTCGTGACCGTAGGTCCGAAACGGCATTAAGCAAAGCCGCCATTACCACCACCGTTTTGATTACCTCGCCGCCTCGAAACGGCGCTCTTGCACGCAAATGCCATAGCCACGAGCCCGGCAATGTTAGGCCTAGCTGCTTCTACGTTCGCTATTAAGCTTTTTGCCGTGTGGTGCCGTGTTTTTCATTGAAAGGAATTTGCCACTGTCAGCAATGACACTGACTTCATCTTTGTAATCCTTGCAATTGGCTTCGAAGCTCGCAGAGCACGGCGTGTTGTGTAATGCCAGTCTCCAAAAGTTAACTTCGCCTCAATACAGCAGCGTTATGCGGTGAAACAAACGTGGGAAGGAGCAATTGTTACGGGACACAGTATGTATTCCTTAATTATACACGCATGCACCCCCATCTCCTGTCACAGTGCGAGCGCCGATATGCCTAATAAGTGTACTGGCAGGCCTTAAGAGCTTTTTTGGACGTGCCTGTGGCAATTTTAGCCCTTAAGGGCAGTTAAAGACATGCATTAATTTTTTTGGGACTGCCCTATTTTTCAGATTTTTTTGTGGCCCCTAGGGAGTCCGAAAAATCGGACCAAGAGGATGCTTCAAATGATCCATGAGGTGAACGCATGGCAGAAGGAGGATGAGAACAGTAAGGACCGACGCACTGAGGAATTAACAGGAAAGGAAGCATGCCGTCGCCTCTTTGAAGGAGCTTGAGCTCCAAAAACAAGGTGTTGACTGACCCCGAGATGCAGGTGTCCATCATCCAAACCAAAATAAACTCTTTAAAGCAGTGGAACCCAACACTGAGATGTTGTGTACGGGCTGAGAGTATGTCAGGACAGTTGAGGTTGACTTCCCAGCTGCTGAGAGAATCTTAGTTGTGACAAAGTTCAGGTCTCATACTGATGAGCTTGCTATCGGTTGATAGAAATAGCTCATATTCAAAAATATTTACTGATGTATGCATCTCCTTTTTATTCATATTTAAAAATGTTACTCAATTTGGAATGGGTTTCATCATTTTTTTTTTTTTTTTGCTGTGCATTTTACTAACATCTTCCTTCTGTTTTCTTCTAAATAAAATAGATATTACTCCTTACTATTCAAGCTAGATTGTCATTTTTTTGTTTCAACATGCTTACTAGAGGGTGACAGCATCGGGCAACATGGTGTCAGCCTGTCTTGACTTAAAGCAAAGTTCTGGCTCATTCAGGGAATTTTGCAAAGGTGCTCAGGGAAAACCTGGAAAACTCGGGGAATTTGGAAATGTCAGCTTGTAGACACCCTGAATATAGTTTGCAGTCTGTTTCATAAACCTGCTCCAAAAGTCCATTTTACTGCTCCAAAATTCATTTTTGGCTGCTCCAAAAGCTGGTCCGAAATGGGTTGGGCCAGTAGCGTCACTAGAGCTGCGCTGGCTTCTCATTACGGTGGTGCACTTGTGATGCGCGCCTCTTAAAATGTGCGGAATATCGAACGCTCTGGATGGCACAGATGAGTACATTTGGGCTGACTTTTCTGACAGTTCATTTTCCAAGGAAGCGTGGCTTTATTAAACAATATTGCCAAAGTGTGATAAATGTTCATGATACGTGCATATTATACAGTAGACTGTTTAAACGGAACTTCAAGGTACCAGGAAAATTGGTTCTGTTTATCAGGTGTTCCACCATTTTCTCAGAGACATTGGAGAGAGCATGGCATGAGCACACAACCAACCATAAGGATGGTGTGCTGTTTAAGCGGCAATTCCATTTGATTTCTGCTTCTCGAGATTCCTCTGTATGTGGATAAAAAGTTTATTGCTGTTATGAAACTTCCCTTTGTATTCAGGTATTTGCGGTAAAGAAGGTGCCTTCATGTAGGATAGGACAGCATTATAATGAGGTAGGCTGTAGGCTGTGCAGTGCTTTAGCACGCTGCATACAAATGACCTGCACTGGCGATTGCCACCTGGGCACACGCATATCATGTAGGCTAGAACATACCATCACAGAAACTATTTCAGTCATGCCCAGTCAATTCTGTGATAGTTGGTGTGTGGTCATGGAAAATGACGTATTGGTTCAAATAAAAGGGGACTTTTTTTTTTCCACCCAGAATCTCGTAGCCTTCAAGTCGCCCCCTGCCTTATGTGTGTATTTTGCCTTTAGATGTGTCTTCAAGGCAGTGCACATTCCACCTTTTAGTGTTGCTTTGTGGCAGCGCAGGTTACGATGCCATGAAACCATGCTATAAGGTGAAATTGGTGATGCCGCACCTATAAGTAAAGCTTGCATATCTTGAAACTCTCTTCCCCTCTATTTCACAGTCATTTCGCATTTGACTGTCTTGGTAATTCATTCTTTCTGGCAATCCCCAGTGAGTCTTAATATAAATCCATCAGCCATTCTATATGGTCTTATAACAGCATGCATACCTTTTCTTTTTTTTTCTGTTCTCCTGACTGGGGCACCCTCACCTTATAATCAGATCAATACAGTACCTTGGCAGCTGCAGTGTCGCTCCACTGCTTTTTCTGAAATGCATCGTTTGGCAGTCTTCTTAATAGTGAGTGGATAAATGTCCATGCTTCTTCTCCCCACAGAAAATGGGTGTCAGCGGAGACCTCGACTACCTGCTCATCTACGACCCGTCCGAACAGGTCAAGATCCAGCCGCCTGTGGACCAGGAGGCACCACCGCTGCCAGTCAAGGTCCCTCTGAGCCAGATCTAAGCCGAGCCGAGGCGAGGCCAAGCAAGCACCACCATTGCAGTTGCAGCCTCACACACCTCACTCTTTCCTTCCTCACTACACACTTTCTTTCTTTTTCAAATTCTTTCTCTGCTGTGTTATCACCGGCCGCATTAGTTTATTGACTTTGTCTCTGTCGTTTGTGGACAGTTTGCCGATTGACAAGTTTTGATTGTTGTATGGCTTGTTGGGCTTTTGATAGCCACATGTGAGATGGGAGACAAGTATGTCACCTTTGTAGGAAAGTGCAATGGTATTTGTCACCGTGCTTTTCTACTGATAAGTGAGATTGTTAGCACAGAGGCAATGCCTTCTTTGTTTTTTCTCTATATATAACAGAACATGCATATACACATCAGTCTTTTATTTTCTTTAACTTCAAATGCTACGTTTGATAACTTTAGACTTGTAAGTGAAATCCCATAGTGCAACAGAAACAGTTCTTAAAATACTGCTGTCATCTGTGTTAGGGATTTTCTTCTTAGGGACTTTCTCTAGCCATTTATCATAGTTCTGCTCTAGTTTTTCAGCATTGTTAGTTTTTCACAGGCATATATAGAATTCACTCTTCCATGTTGCAGTAAATCCAAGATCCTTTTCACTGTCTGCTAAAACATTGTTTCCCTCCGAGATCACAAAGTGGAAATAGAACTGAAACTTGTGTTAACTTGGTTTGAAAGGTAGCTGAAGTGCATGTTTGCAGCATCGGCTTGCTTTACAAAGTTCCAAAGTTTCTAAAGCTTGGCACTTGCTTTATTACATCCTTCATCACCGATTGCTGCTCAATTGCTTTTCAAATGTTGCCGCAATTAAGATTTTATTAAATTTTCTGCGCTGCCATGAATGTCTCCTTCAGCCAGTAGTGGCCTCTTATGTAAAACAAAAGGGGGGAACTTGTTATTTTGGTTGTGTTGTTTTAATTGCTCTGGTTAGAACCTTGTAGCATTTTACATTTGTTAGAACTTTTAACTAAAGTTTGTAAGGGTTTTGTTTACTGATGAGATTGGGTGTGACCCATAGGTTCACCTTCGCTCTCCCCACACACTAGCCAAAGCTGCCATATCAGATTTAGCAGCTTGTTTTGGTTTTAACCCCTCCCTGCCTCCCAAACTACATGCTGTTGCTGCTTTATACTTTTGAATGTACAAAAGGGATAGCTTTATCGGAAAGCACAGGAGAGAAAAAAAGAAAGAGGCAGCACGTTCGAGGCAGGATCTATAGTCTAACGTTGGGAAAGCTTACAAACTTTGGCTTAGTCTGTTGCTTCGTAGCGTTTTCGCCAAGACCCTGAAGTTAGCCGTGAGCTAGCAGCCATACACTCTAATCAGAATATGTAGTGCTGCTTTCATAAACTGTTTAAGGTGGTGCTTTGTCATGGGACAGAACTCTTGCAGGGCATGACAGTTTCTCTCTTGAAGTGGCCTGCACTTTCTGCAAAACACCATCTCTGAATTATCGGGTGCGTGGGTAGTGTCCACAAAGTGCTGACTCAACACACCGAAGCGTACTGCAGTTGTGATTTCACAAGTGATCTGTTTTGTGCGCTGTATGTATGCGCTGTGAGAACGGCTTGACCGAAGTTCAGGGTTGTCAAGTGATGAATGGTCTCAAGGACCGTGATGGCACAACCCATCTGAGGCAAAAGAATCAATTGCTTGCTTTGATACACAGAACAGGATGTCTGCAATAAGTAGCTTCGTTGAAATGTATGGACAGTCTGATCTGTGTTCAAACATTGCTTTCTCCATTCGCCCCATTGACAGAATTAGGTTTTTTCTGCAACGCATTAGTCGACCAAAGGAACTTCCTTTGCCCCGTTAAAGCCGTTGCACTTGTTTGAGCTCTCTTTCCCGTATGCGTGCTGACTTCAGTCATCTAGTCGTTTGAAATTATTCTTGGTTCAGGAAGCAAAATAAAAGGAAAGCGGTGGCCTCATGATACAATGGGCATGTGTTTCAGCGTTCTTTTCCCTTCAGAAGGCCTTTCCCCACTGGAATATTTTGAGCAATTGTAGGTTACCATGTTGTGATATATATATACATACATACAGATAGTAGTGTCCATGCCAGGTTACACATACTGTGTGTTGTTCTGCTCACGTTTTCGGAGAAGTTTGATGCTGCTGCTGCTTCTTCTCTTGTGTTCATGTTATTGTTTAGCTTTTTTTTTTTACTGCACATTTGTGGGACCTGGGTACACCTAAAATGAATGGGAAAGGTTTTATTGCACATCACAGGAAGTGAAGTGTGTTTGAAGTTGTCTGCACCCTAAATGAGAACACCATTGATTTCCAGGATTTTTCACCTAGTCCATCCAGCGTACTGTGGGGAAAGCGTTCTCTCTAAGGTAGATTCACAGGATGGATAAATCTGTGAAAATATCTGTGATGCCATCATGACAAGTCTGCTGTCAATCACAGAAGAAAAATGTCAGACAGCCTCAAATGCACAGTGTTACCTTCTGCTTTGTGCCCACTCAAAGCCTAACAATGCCCTGGCTTGAGAGTACACATGGAGTATACAAAATGTATCTATTCTATGCTGGATGGCACGTCTAATTTAGTGTAATTGTGCAGCAAAGCTGCAAGATAACTATGCTTCCCTATGGCTGATGGCTGTGCTTTGCTCCACATCAAAAAGGGATTATGAAAATAAGTGTCTCTTTGGAAAGCAAAATGAAGAAAGCCTAGCTGCTAGATTGACTAGCCTTTTCTATGCCAAAATTTCCATAGCTTACTGTCAAAATCTGTTGAGGCTTTCAAGCACTGTGAGCCATGGTGGCTGTGTGCAAGATGTTGAAGCCCCGATCTGATGCACCGTCACATGATACATGGTCTTTACATGACTTTTCCTTAATGTGAATCAACCTTAGGATGCTGGAGCACCACGAGCACACACAAGCACTCATGCTGTTTCTTTAGTGATGGTTGCACAGCAGTGTTGGCATGAACACCAATTTCAAAAGCGGAACACTGCAGTTGCGTGCAGTCTCGTTTGCTGTGTCACTCTTCTACTGTCCCATTGCTGGCCGTTGCAACTGCCGTCTTTGTGTTGCTTGCAATTGGCTCACAATTTTCTAGAACTTGCTGTGTTATGTCAGTAGTGGCCGCCCAGTCCTTTTGCTTTAAAACCAGTTGTCTTTCCGCGCAAGAGCTCACATGCGTCAAATGAACATTTAGCCATTGATTCTGTATAGTCGAGTGTTTTCTTGTTCACTTGCAATCCTGAAAGGGAGTACTTGTTTTGCTGCTGCTTTTGTGAGCAGTACATGTAAGCTTATTAATTGGTAAATAAAATTGGATTTGGGTATTGATTTGCCGTTTATGAAGTGATAAATATTTTCTGATGTGTTATTACACTTGCCCTTAGATGCCACTTGCTGAAGGCAAGGGAAAACAAGGGGAAGGTGGAAGATGGAAATTCAAGACGATGAGCAAAACGAGAACAAGGTGAAAGCAGGAGCCAACGCTTCGACAAGTGGACTTGTCTTCTCAAGGCGACATATGCTTTCCTCGCCAGAGTATATACAGGTGGGGTTCTTCTAAAGGGGAGAGGGCGTAAGGAGGGTGGGTGCGGCAATGGACAAATGTATGTTAGCGGCGAGGGTGCCGGATTGAGAATAAAGGAGCACTGTGCACAATGCTAGGGACACAGCCGTCTGTCAATCACGTGTCAATGCAGTTTGTCAGCCAGCGTGACGACGTGCACAGCAGCCCTCTATTATCTGTTTCGCTGCTGGTTGTGGGATATTGTGTCTCTGACAGAGACACGATAGCGCACACAACAAAGGCGGTAGTATCATAATCTGGCCTATTGAAAAGTACAAGAATGAGGCCTCCAAACAACTGAGCAACCACACCCATTACAGAAAACTCGACTCTAACCCAACTTCAGACTGCAGCAATACTGTCAAAAACACAATAGCGGAGCTCCTTTCCAGGGAACTAATCACGCAATCTGAATATCGCTTCATGTTGCCCAAGAACGAAAAAGCAGGCCACTTTTATCTTCCAAAAATTCATGAAGTTCAGGTCGAAGAAATATTTACAGCAGAAATCCCAGGTCGGCCTATTGTTTCTAATAACACACCTACTGAGTCTATCTAAATTCTTAAATCGCCACCTGTCAAACATCCCCACCACGCTCCCATCATTTGTTCAAGACTTGCCGCACTTCCTTCGAATTATCGACGGCATATCGCCAACCAAATCCTTTCCAACCGCTCTATTCTAGTCACTGGATGTTTCTTCCCTTTACAATGACATACCCATGAGTGAAAGAATTGAAGCAGTTTCTAGATCCGTTGCTGTGAATCTCCAAGTGCACTCTCCTGAAATTTACCTGTCGCTCCTTAGGTTAGTTCTCACGCTCAACTATTTCAAATTCGATTCTATTCACTACCTGCATACTTTTGGCACCAGCATGGGAACACCATTCATTCCTACGTATGCAAACATTTTCATGGGACAACTTGAAGCAGACCTGTTGAAATCCCACCCTCTCAAACCCCACACCTTTCTTCGTTACATTGACAACTTATTTATAATATGGTAACACGGCACAAGCGTGTTAAGCGACTTAATTAGCCATATCAATCGCTTTCACCCAAGTATTAAATTTACTGCTCACCACTCCTAGTCGGATCAACTTCCTCGACACGGCGGTCTACATAGAAAACGGAAAACTGAGAACGACACTTTACCGGAAGCCTACGGATAGCCAGCAATATTTAGACTACAACAGCCACCACCCGTGACACTGCAAGCAAGGAATTTTTGTCGAACAAGCAAAACGAACAAGAATCTGCTGCGAAGATCATGATTATATCCACCACCTAAATGACCTTAAAACAATGCTAGCAGAAAGAAACGCCACAAGTTGCTCTCGATAGAGCTTACAATGTTGCGTCAAGATTGGAGAGAGAGTCGGAACTGGCGAAGAAACAGCTTACACTGGAATCTGACAGACCGCCAGCCTTTATAACAAAATGTTCTAATGTACTCCTAAACATAAACAACATCCTACAAAAATACTAGCCAATATTATCAAGTAGCGAGCGTCTGAGAAAAGCGTTCCCGAATGTACCAAGGGTTGCCTATCGCCGCAACAGGAACTAAATACATGTTAATGCACGCAAAAGTCAGCCAACATCATTCACCCATAACAAGAACATGTCGCCTCGGGTGGAAAACCTGCAAGCACCTTCAAAGTGACATTAAAATTAAAAGCACCGCGAATAGTTATACACACGAAGTCAAATCAAGCTTCACATGTAAAAGTTCGGATGTGATTTATATCCTTGAATGTTCCTTCTGTAAGAAACAATATATTGGTGAAACAGGACAATCAATGAACGTCAGATTAAACGGATATCGCGCGGACACAGCTAAAAAGCTTCCCAAAGCAGTCTCCGAGCATTTCAACCAACCAGGTCATAACTTTAATGAACTTAAACTCTACATCTTAACAGTCGAATTTCCGTTCTGAGCGAGAAAGAAAATACAGAGAATCATACCTTATCCATAAGTTCAAGGCATTGCAACCAATAGGCATAAATGTTTCGAAGGTAGCTTTAGAATCTATTTGCTATGCTAAATGGCAAGGTATAGGCAACAACACCTAGTGTGGTTTCTTGCCGTTCTTTCTTTTTTTCCTCTCCTTGTTTACGTATTCTCCCCGTTTATTTATGTATTCCATTTCAGTATTTCCTGTTTTTTTTTTCCTTTTTTTTTACGAGCACCTGTTTCTACCGCACCTGTTATCTCTGTCAGAGACACGATAGCCCACAACCACCAGTGAAACGGGTAATAGAGTACTGCTGGGCACGTTATTGACACGAGGGCTGACACACGGCGTTGACACGTGATTGATAGACGGCCGTGTCCTTGGCCTTGTGCACAGCGCTCCTTCATTCTCGATCGACAACCTCGCCGCTAACCTACCTTTGTTCGTTGCCGCACCCACACTCCTTACGCCCTCTCCCCTTTAGAAGAACCCCACCTATATATACTGTGGCGAGGAAAGCACGTGTCGTCTTGAAGAAGACAAGTCCACTTGTCGAAACGTTGGCTCCTGCTTTCACCTTGTTCTCGTTTTGCTCATTGCTGAAGGCAAGTTGCGGTTCTAGCCATGCTCAGCCACACTTTAACGTGTCCCCAACCCACAGCGCAAGTAAATCGTAATTATGCCGGGATCGGGCGAATAAGGCGAAATGTAGGGGTATATTTATTTCTATGAACTAAGCACTAGACGGAGGGCCCTCCACTCCATAAGTGGCAAGTAGAAGGACCCACTCGCCTTTTTTTGCATGTAGTTTAGCAATGAGCTTGTTTGCAGGGCAGGTAAACCCTGGTGACTTAAGACAACAGGCTCGCAAAGAGAGCCCGTCTCACTTTGAGGCGTGTTCTTTTATAGCTTTTACACCTATTCACTGATAGTGCCGCCCTGCTTGCTAAGATACTAATTAGTTTTAGCTTGTCTATGTACATATTAACCCTTTACGAAATGCCAAATGTATGACAGTAATAATGCTAGCAGTGACTTCTTGGGATGCTTTGTCAAACCGCAACGCGCTAGAAATGCGTTTTGAAAATATCTTAACTGACTTAATCCGGATTCGGCGTATCTGGATATCTTGTAACCACTTCCAAAAAAAAATCCCATTTGAGGCTCCATAGGGTCGTAGTGAGTTGCACGAGGTATCAAAATGTAGGTCTCGACGAGGCAAGAAGCGAGAATTCGTCGCAGAGCAGGCAAGAATGTCTGCTTTTATTCGTTTTGTTCTTGTTTTTAAATATACGTGGTATGGCCGACTTTCGAGTGTTTGTATCAAATTCAACCGCCGTTTTTAACCTGTTAACGTTTGATACTCAGTATTTTCGTGCTTTTGGTTACATATATATTTGCTCTTATTCTCCTTTCTTCCCACTTCGTCACATTTACTGTGCTAACAGCGTGCCGATGTGCAGGTCATTCGACCCACTCTTGACCACAGGCCAACTCCCCAAGCGAGCTGATTGTGTCTGATTTCCTTGCTTTACTCACGTCTTGTTAAGCTAGTTCTTTTTTTTCTGTTATGTATTTTTCCCTTTTACCGTGTACGTCCCGTTTCTGCCTAAGGCCTTCTGTTCATGCTGGCAATAATCAGATAAATAATAAAGTAACGGTATTGGCCTAATTAGCGCCCATATAGTAGGAAATCAACCTGCGCTATGTCCCTGTAAAGAGTGCACCGCCGTAAATACAGACGTGTTAAGGCAAAGCCATAATACGGCGGACTTTTGGAGAATGGAATGAGTTTGCTTGGAATAAGCAGGGCGCGTGCGAGGAAATGTCTGAGGCGGCTTTGCTCATGCCCAAAAGAAGCGAGAATTAGTCGCAAAGTAGGTAAAGCTAATTTCACGTCCTTAAGTACCTCCAACATAGTCGAAAATTGTTGCCCGCTCCTGGAACACGTGACTGCCCTCCCTGAAACGCTGCTTTCTGCAGCTGCCTGCAGGCGGCGACACAAGTTTATGCTTGCGCCGTCGCGGCAGCAGTTCACATCCTCATAAATGCAGGGAAATTCCCACGTTTAAAAAATATAGGAAATTAGCAGTGTCAAGTGTTATACTAAACGTCGTAGACTTCAAAATGCGACCTTGCTGCAAAATTTGAACTAGAACAGTGCAGCGGTGAGCGCAAAACCTTTTTTCGAACATACGCAACGAAATATGTAGGATCCTGCCCACAATCAGACAAAAGGGGAGAGTGAGCACCCTTGCGTTTGTGGGGCTTCAAACGTGCTCATGGGGCACAGGAACGGCAACACAGTCCAAAGAATCAAAGGCGCATTTATTGCACCTTTCATACACTAATGCCTGCTAGACGAATTACTACCCATAGAACATGCCGATGGCTGCGCAACAAATCGAGGAACTCCAACTCGCCGCGACCGGATAGCGAGCGAATATGTTCGCTCCCATGTTGGACACCAACGCCTAATCGTTCTCGTGTACGGTCACGCGAACGGTGGCGCGTTCGAACGATCGTGTTCGTTCATTCCGGTGTCCTGCTCATAAGCTCATCGCCGATCTAAGCTAAAAAGGAAGAGCCTAATCTCTTTCGCGTTATCAGCGCAACACTGGCTCAATCTCGTAATATGCTGCAAACACACCGATTGCCGCCGGCGCTCAGCTACACGGAGAAGCCGGATTACAGGAGACGCGAGAGCCGTGCGAGGAAAACAACATCGGGGGGACGCGTAAGAGTCCGTTTGCCATTGCCGCAAAACGGGCCGGTAGTAGCAGCTCTTAGCGCGCTGGTCAAACATGCTAGGAAGTGCATTGTGTTTGTACCATGACGCAACTGCTTGCTGCTGAAGATAATTAAGGCAGGGAAGTGAAAAAAAAATAGAGTAAGAGTATGGTCGACAATTAAGACGCGCGCCTGTGAACTTTTCCCTAATTTTTGCTGCAAAAATTTAGGATGACATTGTCCTCGGCCTTCCCGTCTGTGTAAAGTGCTTTTGAACCCAAACACAACGGGCGCTCACAAAGCAGCCGCGCATTCATTTTTCTTTATTGCACTGCTATCCCAATGACTGGGACATAGAACAACGTAATAATAATCAACATCGTCAGGCATTTCCTTCGCGCACAACGCGATGACTTCATTACAGAGTTGGAAAATTCACAAGAATAAAGTCAACAATGAAAGTGGTTAGGAGCTTCGTGCACAAATTCTACATAAGACAATTGCTGCAATAAGACGTACATCTAAGATATTCCAAAATTCCACTGTAAACGGTAAAAAAAAAGAGGCAGTTTAGAAAAGGCATAAACGGCGCACATCGGATTACCGGATGAATAAACGTGGCTGAATAAGCGTACAACGTGGCTGAATTACCGGGCAACGAAGCGGCCGACGCCCTCGCTAAGGACGCTCACTCCGATCGCTTCCCCATCGCCACCTCCGTCACCCCTTTCGACGTGGCCAAGACGACGATCCTGCGCACCCTCCGCGCGCAGCACTCGGACCCACGCGTTGCGGCAGGTACGCCCCCTCGCCTCCTCCCCCGTGCCGGACTCTCTCGCGAGGACCGCTCGTTCCTCCTTCGCCTGCGGTTCGGCTGCTACGTGACGGCCGCCAGACTACCAGGCTGCAGGGAAAGGGCAGCCCCGTGTGCAGCAACTGCGCCGATGTGGAGACGCTTGGGCACCTCCTATTTCACTGTCCCGCTATCAGTGTGGAGCGCACGGTCTTGTGTTCATCGTATCGGCGTTTGGAACTGCCTTGTGACACGACCAACCCGCTGCTTGTTCCTGTAGCCCACTCGTCTATCGTCGAGAGTGCGCTTGCGGCACTACTTGACTTTTGCAGTCCGACACAACTAAGAGCGCGGCTCTGAGCCCCGCATTCGCTTCTTATGTTCTTTTTTTCTTTGCCGCCTTCTCCTTTCCTCTCTCCATCTTTTTCTCCCCACACCCCTTTCCACGTGCGGTGCTGTTGAGGTGTCCTCCTGTGAGAGACAGTTACGCCGCTGCACTTGTCTTCCATTCTCTCTAAAGTCACTTCACACACAACTGGCTGAAGCGCTCTGGAAGTAAATCAGTGTATCAACAATAAACTGACCATCAAAAATCTTGTTAACGGAGTCTCTTTGCATGTCTAGAGCTTGCGCTTTCCCTGTGGCACAACAGGCGTCGCACTGTCGAACGATGCGTGTCTACCCAAGCCTAATCACAGCCATGTCTAGCCGCCGGCCTAGGCACAGCCTTCATCCCTGGCTTAACGATGACTGTATGCATAAGTATAATAATTACAACTTCGTACATCAAAGGTTAACCAAGTGAAATCAAGGCTTAACCAGGCTAAACCATGCTTTCGTTTTGCATATCTAGGGTTGCCTAAGCTAAGCCGCAGCCAATGTTTTTTTTTTCATCGATGGAAGCGATAAGGTGTGCAACAGACATGGATAAACTGTGTGGAGTCTGAGCATTTCACTCTTCAAAAGTTCGCGGTGCAGTTCATTTCACTGCTGACCCCGTTTTACTCATGAAACTTGACGGCCAACTGAACTGAAACTTGACAATAGTTGCAGCAAAGCACGCGTTTTATTTCATTTCAGTAATGAATTAGGCTTTCGCCGTTCCACTATAATATACGAGTGAAAACGTATAAGTTACACGCTAATAATTTAATTTTTGTGGTTACTGCCTTATTTAGGTAACAGGGAAAGCTTGAAGTACTAACTAGTGGCAGTCTCGCGGAGGAACAGTAGCTGACGGTTATGAAGGTGTCGGGGGGGGGGGGGGTTGTATCCGACTATAGTACGTCAACAACAGCCGTTTGCATCGGCCATCTTCCAATAGTCACGAAGGTGTCAAAGTGGACAGCTTCGCGAAGCCAACATCGAAGTCAAAAGCGATGCAGGCTACTTTCCTGTCCAAACAAGATGGCGGCTGAGCAGGACGGTTGGAAACACGGAGGAAGAAAAAATACAGGAGCGAGCATTGCGTCACGCAGCCAGCCTTGGCAAGCGAACGCTCCGTGAAGACACAGTGGTGGCCTTACACGTGACCTCTTGCGTCGAGATCACGGAGGAAGAATCGAAATTTGCTGAGTCGTTTGGTTCACTTAATTAAGCTATGCCAGTAGTTTTTATTCGGTGCGCGCTTGTTAGGACACCCTGCCGTGGCTCTGCCTGCAGAGCGGGAACACTAAAACCAACTACGAACTTTGACGGGCGATCACGTGTTGGGCCACCGGATTGGCTTCAACCGCGTGGCGGTATGCTCCCTCCTATCATTTTCCGTCCTCCATGCTTGGAAATCCGACAGGAAGGTTGTCTGCCCACAAGAAGAGTAGAGTTTGCGTGGTCGGAAGAAGAGTTTGCGTGGTCGGCGCCTGAGATTTGTCAAGTCCTTTTTGAAAAAATTGTACGAAACATTTTTTTTTTAAATCAAGAACATCTGTTCTTACCCGTTTGCCTGGGACCTCTTTGGGTCTCGTGTTGCAAGAATAGTTCAAGGCCGCTTTACAGTTTCCCGAACCCAGGGGCATGTGCCATTTAGCTTGGGGCCCGTTGTGCACTATCACCAGGATCGGCCCACATGTTGATTTTTTCTGTTGACGGACGCCGAAAAAGCTACGGAATATACAGCTTTCGCTGTAAAATGTTTCCCTTGTCTGAATCAAGTTAGCAGATTTACAGGCTCCCCAAGACGGGGTTTATATTGAATGACAGCTACGAACTTCATCAGCAGAACCGATTAGTTCCCGTGCTCTAATTCTCTCAGGAACTGGTGCGCCTCTACGCAGCAGCCACGACTCTCCAGCAGCACAATCATTTGGAATAACAGTTCTCACTTGCATCGGCCCCTCACCTTCGAGACTTCAGAAGTGCTGTAACGCGTTACGTTCGAATGGAAACGGCTATTCGATCATTTTTAATAGTGAATTCTGAAGCCGAATATGATCTGAGTAGCAAATACCATTCAATTAGACTATGTGTATCTACTTCATTTCACCTGCTGGCACGTTGAAGGAGATCGCCAGACAGGCCACGGAGATTACGTTGGTAAAGACTTCCCGGTCTCCCCGATTCAGTCTGAGTACATAGGCAATATCTTTTCCCTAATGCTGCTGTTCATATTAACGTCCAATAATTGTCTTGATTCCTTCTCTCATAAAGTTGATTGGTTCACCTGGGGCTGGCGCAGATTTTAAAAGAAACATGCTTATTCTAGTCGGGAGCTTTCGCTTTTCAATCAGTGCATTTAGAATATTTGATAATATATTAATTCTCTTACACATAATTTACCTTACATATATGTCGTGGATATATATGTCTGTGTACCCTCATATTTACGTAGAAGTGCATCTCTTAGCGCCAAGCAGTTAATAAACCATGTTTATTTCACTATAATACTGTTTTATTTGATCATTGTCCCTGAGCAATGTACCACCAACAAGAAGCGCGCGTAAAATGACACGATATCAATAATTACGGAGCGTCATGTTGCAGATAGGGGGCTTCTGGGGCAAAAATTACGTGTTACTTTTAGAAAACAATGTTAAAAATAGCAGTTCACCTGGCTAAAACTACAATTGGCACAATTGGAGTCGTGTGCGCACCAAGACAAGTAAAACCATAAAAAATTTACTGCACAGACGTTCTGCGAGAAAAACTGGGCGTTTGCGCAGTCGGTCTCAGCGCCCACTATAGAGTTTATATAACCTAATATAACGTACAGTTAATATAAGTTAATATAATGGCGCCCGCAGCGAAGCGCGTCTCCGCCCTAATTTAGTTCGCTCGCAGCGCCCTCGCACAATTTTTCCACACTCGGCACCTCAGTAGGAAAGCGCCTCAAGGACCACTTTACAATTGTTTAGTACACTCTGGGGTTGGCTGAACGAACCATAGGTGGTCTGGGTTTTAACGATTGCAGCGCCAGAGTTCCGTCTAGTAGTTATTGTAGAAAACTCAAATGTCCTGCACCTGCCCATGCCTGCCCGGTCTTCATGTGGCAAACCTGGAGTATGCCTGGAGCAAAAAACGCTGTAGCTGCTGTACTTGGTTTTAATGGCCAAGGCAGCTCGAGCCGAACGCGGAACAAGCGGTCGCTGATTTCGCTTGTTTCGCGCTTTCGTGTACTTTCTTTACTTTCTGATGTATCGAGTGCAGTTGCATTTATTTTTCTTGCTGTAGAGCAGACGTTCACGTGCTTATTAGCGGCGAAGACGACTGCTAAGGTAAGCGATTCGACGACGCCTTCGCTTCTCGCCATCTTGTCGGCGTTCCTTACAAACAAGTGCCTGCTTGCTCGCTAAAACCCGACGCGTTCTCTCTCGTCCCAGGTCTGGGATGGCTCGGTCAGATTTGCAGCGCACGGTCCAACCCTTAGGCATCAGGGAATGGCCGTACACGACGGCTTCGGAGGCGGGCCTGATCGATACGCATTGCCACCTGGACTTCGTCTTCACCAAAACGGGCCACACGAAGTCGTTCACACACTTCCGTCTCGCCCGCCGCGACACGTTCCCCTACTGTTACGAAGGGTGCGTGGCAAACTTTAGCGAGCCAGAAACGTTCGAGCAGCGCGACAACTGGAAGCGTGTGCTCTCGGACGAAAGTGTGTGGGGCGCGTTCGGGTGCCACCCTCGCAGGGCGCGCGATTACACCGACGAGGTGGAGACGCACCTTGTACGCGCCCTCGACCACAGCAGCGTGGTAGCCCTTGGCGAGATTGGGCTCGACTACACCGTCTTGTCCGGAGACGACCGCGACAACCTGAAGAAGACGCAGCAGACGGTGTTTCGCAGGCAGCTCGCGGTGGCCAGGCGTCGACGCCTTCCCCTGGTGATTCACTCCCGGGATGCGACCGCTGACACGATCCGTATTCTCAAGGAGATGGTCCCAGCCGACTACCCGATGCACCGGCACTGCTTTACGCGCGACTGGGAGGAGGCAAAGTGCTGGCTGGACACTTTTCCGCGGCTGTGCCTGGGCATCACGCCATTGCTCGGTTTCCCGGGAGTCGAGCCGCTGGTTGAGGCCGCGCAACGAATTCCGCTGGACCGTCTGCTGCTCGAGACGGACGCGCCGTTCTTCCTGCCCAAGCGGGAATTGCAGAGGCTCACCTGCTCGCACCCGGGAATGGTTATTCACGTCGCGACTAAACTGTCGGCCATCCGCGACATCTCTGTCAACGAAGTGATCACCGCGGTACGGGAGAACACGCGACGCATTTACCGCATCTGACGTAGTACAAGACGCCGCAGAACTGAGACTGCGACCTGGCCCGTCATCTCGTCGTTCCCCGTTCCAGGTCGACCGCTACAGACCTTACCAGGTGTTGTTCTGTGTCTGTGTGTGTTGTGGCAGTTCCGTGACGCGTTTGGCGCCTGGTAGAGCCGAGAACGGCAGCAGACGTGCAGTGGGGAAGGTGCTGCATAGCTTAGGGACGGTGACCAAGTGGCGTCAAGAATTGAAGTAATTAATCAAGTAATTAATCAAAAACACGGTGTGTGGTTCTTTAAGTGCTCAGCAGCTTTGACCACTGCTTACTCCGGTCGTTGTCCGGAAAGACACTCGCGGTCTCGACCGGATTTTGTAACACAGTTTCTATCGCACTTGACAAGAGTTTATTCTCAGGACGTGGTCATTAAATCGAAACGAGTTCTGTTTTATTGGTGCTTTGTTTTCAAGTCAGTTGACCGCACTAGGTCGAAACGGTCGAAACCGTTTCGGCCGTTTGGCAGATGACATGGCTGTCAGCAATCACAAGTTGCTGGGAACCATGTAGCTGATATGTGCGTTCGGTGTAAACATCTTCGACTTGTACACTGACTATAACCTCATAATCTGTGACACCGTTGTTTCACGAACGGCGCCTTTCTACCTTGACTTATTCTTTGATAGTTCAGAATCGTCGTTACCGCTATCACTCTTTCGTAGGCATAGGGCTCTCCTTCATTGGATGATTGCTTGGCTCCTAAGTGAAGTGTCTTAATTTTAAGAGCGATGCCATTATATCACGGTTGCACGTATAATCTTTGTCTTTGGCCACAAATGCTTAATTTTAACCACTCGGCAATCGACAGAGTGCTGACGGCTGCGTTCGTCAGGAATACACCGCCTGCGACGCAGCTAATCGGTCTATACGAGACAGCTTGAACATGTGCACCGAAAGTGCTCCATGAGCTGTGCATCTTTGATGACAAGCAATTGTTGCCATTTGGTGGCACGTTCCTGATAAAAGACCAGGAAGGGCCAATGCCGTATTGTGCTATCCCAAAAAGAACACTGGCTCTTTATTTTTACTGCGATAGCTGAATGCGCGAAGTTGAGCATTGATAAAGCGCGTTTCTCATATCGCCCAACAGTAGCGCGATTGAGGAGGAGGCTTGCACGCGTGAACTATAGCTCCGCATCGTACACGGCACGGTATGAAAGGTCACATTAGGTTTGCATTGAAGCCGGTGATTTTTTTCTTGTTGCTGTCCTTGCACTGAAATAAGAACAAACTTGGAGGAACGTTGGGCTGCGCCTTTAAGTGTGGAACGCGTAGAATTAAAAGATCCCTGACTGCATTTCACGCTTCCCGGCAACTGCATCTTAGGTAACCGTAATTCTTACCAGAAAACGCTACGCACGAAGGCGAGCTTTCTGGTAGAAACGCGGCCTCTTGCGTGGGCCGATCTCCTGTTACTGTTTCGCACATTTAATATTTCAGTCTGAACAGGTGTAACACAAAGGGTATGTGCTGTCAGTATTTTTCTTGCGTGACATTTATTTGTGGGTTGTAATTCTCAAAACTAGGAGGAATAACTTTGTAAAGAATGAAAGGCAAGGTATGAGCAACTTTGGTGATAGAGGAATGGTTGGCTATGCGTGGTACGAAGAGATTTTTACCGAAAGGATGGTCGACGTGGGACGCCGACACAGGATTTTCTGCGACACGAGGTACTTAACGCTGTCGCGTTAAAAGGTTCCATCGAAAGTATTAAACACGAGAACCACATAGAATAATTGCAGCAGATCCAACGAGTTGGAACCTATATACAGCGAAGCTTTGCGCGAGTGCATAAATGGTCGGAACACGAGTTTGTGTTTATTGAATGTCCGCACAAAGTGATACGGAAGGCCTTATTCAGGCATTATAGATGCTAATGCGATGCCACCGCGGGTGCGCGAAGGCGAGCTTTCCGGTTCTCTTTTTTTCTTTCCCCCGCATGGCTGGCGCTGCGGATGCGCGGTGGCGAGCGCCATCTCATTTATTTACTCTCAAGGCCGTACAGGCATTACAGAGAGGAGTGGCAATAGAAGAAGAAAGAAAAATGGCTAATGAGGCAGCACATGGTCACAGATAGCCAACTCGAACACATCATGATATGTGATAGTGACGATGGATGCGGGAAGGCCATTCCAGTCCTGGCTTGTTTTCTGGATGAAGGCTTCGAGGTATGCATTGCTTTTACACTGAGGCACACCAAACTTAATTCGATGATCAATACGGACCCGCCGTGGTTGCTCAGTGGCTATGGTGTTGGGCTGCTGAGCACGAGGTCGCGGGATCGAATCCCGGCCACGGCGGCCGCATTTCGATGGGGGCGAAATGCGAAAACACCCGTGTGCTTAGATTTAGGTGCACGTTAAAGAACCCCAGGTGGTCAAAATTTCCGGAGTCCTCCACTACGGCGTGCCTCATAATCAGAAAGTGGTTTTGGCACGTAAAACCCCAAATATTATATTATGATCAATACGGAATGACAAATGGTTCGGTGGCGAAAGAAGTGTCATTTCTAGGTCAATTTTAGTGTAGTATATTTTATGAAACGGGCATAAGCGGGAAAATCGACGTCTAGTAGAAATGAGAGGTAGGTCAAGCTTTTGCTTCATGCGAGAAACGCTGGCTAAGTGATAGTAGTTAGAGAGGATAAACCCAACTGAGCGGTTCTGAACCGATTCTAAGTACTGTGTTAACGAGCTACTGTACGGGTCCCATATCGATGAAGCGTACTCGAGTTTTTATATATATATATATATATATATATATATATATATATATATATATATATATATATATATATATGCGCCATGTTGTGGTGGAGCTAGGAACTCCGCGGCGCGCGTTCTCCGCTGTGATTGGTTGGTCTATTCGGCTAGAGAACAGTCACGCAGCACCAACGGTCACGAAAACCAGAGGAGGGTCGCTTAAGAAATGCTGGGTCTGCCGTAATCAAGAGTGGATGTAAGCGTGAAATGGCTAGCGGCAAAGCAGATTGGTTGGAGATGTCACAACCTTAAAATGGGTGCAGTGCATGTTCGCAACGGCACACCCTACCACACCGCACTACGCCATAACGTGCACTGGTCCATATGGACGCAATAATTTCCCGTCACAGACAGAACCACATTGCGAGTCTCGTCTCGGACAAAGAGCCATCCGTGGTGCGCCGGACGCTACCGACTTGGACGCTGCCGTACGCTATACGGGTGCTGCCGGCGCGCCGGACGCTCCGCGGACCTCACGGACCCTGGCGTTGAAAAGGGTACAGACAACTCTGTCTCAGCGCCAAAAGATGACAATCAAGTGTACAGTATCTGCCTTTTCACCGTAGCAATTGAAAATGACAAATCAAACTTCAGCGTGCTAGAGGTTACAGCTTGAGTGATATTGAGAACAAACATTTGGAAGAACTCGGAAGCAATATTTTTGTAACATGTTTGGGATGTAACTAGCGTATGTAATGCGGTCTTGACTAGTTGCCCGGATGATCTCGTTTTGTTCTCGCAACTCGCCCGGATGTTCTTGTTTGAGGGCCCGGATGATTCAGTGCCCGGACGCTTTTATTCCCACGCTTACGCCATACTAAGGTTAGTAATATCAATGACGATTAGTCGACTAAAAGTATTCCGCAGCACGATTAATCTTCATCGATGTCCATCTTTTATTTAATCGACCTAATCGATTAGGCATGTTCGGTTAATCGTTCTTTGGAGTTTGACAGAAGTGGCACGAAAATATTGAAATCGTACTAAAATGGCGGAGCACAGGCAGTGACTGTGTGGCCGTGACCTGCCATAGTTGCTTAGTGGCTATGTTGTCGGACGCGAGGTCGTGGGATCGAATCCCGGCCACGGGGGCCGCATATAGATGGGGGCGAAATGCGAAAACAACAATGAACCTAATCTAGGCACCTCGCCGGATAAACCACTGAGATTAATTGCCTTTTACTATATGTACGTATGTAATTTGTTCGATTAGTAAACGTCTTTCTCTCCCTTTCACTCTTGTCCTCCCCTACCGCCCGATTCCTGACCTATTTTATGGCCGATTCGCCGTAGTGGGCTGAGCCATACCATTGCAATAGGCACCAAACCAAATCCGGGGTGTCATCTATCCATGAACTTCGTTATATAACGCCATTTTGTCGAATTTGGCATTGGTGGCATTTTGATTAAAGATTGCCCCCATCAGAAACTGTCGGGGCCTCTCCGACAGGCTCAAAATGCCATCATTACCAAAAAAACAAATCGTACTCCTGGCCATGCCTACCTAAGTGTGTACGTGCAGTGTTTGAGGATCATCATCGTGCAGCGGCGCGTGACACATTCCTAGAAGGTACGGGTTTGAGATCACGGGCGTACCCGTCTCTCTGCACCTTTTGTTTTCCTACCGCTCTGAGAATCCTTGCAGGTCAGTGGGAGCCATCTTTCCGATGCATCGCTAATCTATTCGACACCTGTCAGCACCCCACAGTAGCGACATCAGCGAATGCGTCTTACGTGCAGTATTTGTGAAGGTATTCAGTCACCATACGACTCCCCCCTCCCCCCCCCCCCTGCGGTGGGTCGGTGGCCATAGCGTTATGCTGCCGAGCATACCCCCCTCCCCCCGATCGAAATGAGGCTGCAGCGGCGGGGATCCAAACCGCGATCTCGAGCTCAGCAGCACAGCGACGTAGCCGCTGGGATATCGAGTTGGGAAAGCCGTGCATCGTGCTGTGTTTTTCTCATTTACGTTCCGTGTTTTCGCGCCCAGCCGATGTGGCGTACTCCTGCGCAAGTGGTGTGTTATCTTATGTGACCAATCGGCAGAGAGGAGGAGGCAGGTAACGATAAAAGTGCGTGTGTTGAAATTTGAGCGTGTGCTGCGTAAGGTTTCACGTGGTCAAAATTATTCCGCAGCGCTCCGATGCGACGATCTAGATCGCGTTTGTAAAGCTATCGAACGTGTAACGTTTATACGATTTGCTTCCGCCCCGTATTCGACGAGTACCTTGTCGTGTCTCTTGTAGCCCTAATTGTCCTGCCCGCCAATTTGACCAGCGCTGTCAGCGGATTGACCGATCTGCGAAGTGGTGAGTGAGAGTGGGCGTTCTTGTGTTGCTTTGTCATAGAGTGGGCCATAGCGACGTAAGAAAATTTGTTTTTTATATATGACGTATACCGATACGACCAAATGTATCAGTTACCATAGAGCCATCGTTGCAGAGCGTAAAATCTGGAATGCAAGGTTGCAGCGAGGAAAACGCGCAGCCCAGCTTGTGAGTATTGGCAGAATCGACGGCGCCTCTTTTATGGATGGCTTGCATGTGTCGACGTCATCGTGGCCGCCATCTTGAGGTACTTGCACGACGAGAAGCTTCGTGAACCAGAAAAGCAAGAGCAACACGACAGACGCGCCTGTTTTGCCCAGTGATAAATCGACAACAGTCATGGCACGTTGAAAAAAAAAACGGTCACCACCTCCAAAAGCGAAACGATGTGACGCGCGTGACAGTGTGGTGCAGTGACGTAATCTTAGCCGCCATGTTCGGGTGCTAGCTCGTTGAGAAGCTGCATTCGCCACGTCACGCGAAAACTGTCTATGGAATCCTCGCGTGCCTGCACTCGGACGTCATCTGGTAATATCGACATGCGTACTATAATCGGTGCTTAAAAAAAATAAGATCGCGCTAAGCGCCGACGTCTTCCCTAATTGGAATAAACGCTCAACGACTCAGCTCATGTCCAGATGGTACTTCGCGAGCGTTCACCACGACTGCGACGACTGTGGGCTCTGTGTCGCGCTTTTACCTTAAATTTTTTATAGAAAGTCTATAGGCAGTCTATAGACCTCTATAGACTGTCCATAGACTTTCTATAAAATTTTTTGTAAGGTTTATATGAGAGAGAGCCAACGCAGCGTCGTATCTTCTGACGATGCATTTCGTTTTCGATCCTTCTTGCCACTTGTTGCCTCGGTCGCCGCCGCGCCGCCATTACCTCATGGATCGGGTGATCAAAAAACTTAAATGAAACTACGTGGCCCAGGGCGGCCGACAGCGATCAGTCACACGAATGCCTTCCCACGGTGCTTAGCGTGACTACTCTGCTTGGGCCCGAGCTGCTCAAATGCATCCTCCATCGCGGAAGTACCAGCTTTCGCGAAAATGGAATCAGACCTGGGACGAACAGTTTAAGCTCCCGCAAAAAAAAAAGAAAAAAAAGAAAAAAGAGTGGCAAGCGTTCCTCTCTGTTCTCAGAGCGAAGTTCGTGTTCGTCATCGTGCAACTCGAAGCGTGCGTTTAAAGAAGTCCACCTGCCACCGCGCGCGTTCAGGAAGACTCGTCGGTATACTCCAGACCTCCAGCAGCTGAACTTGCGAGAAAGAGACGATGGGCTACCTGGCGTTCCTGGACTGCGGATGCGGCTGGGCGAGTTGCTGCAGTCAGGTGTGGCTGGTGCTTTGGCGCCACGTGTGGCTGGCGCGCATCCGTCGCCACTACGTGGTCACCCTGCTGGAGCTGGCCGGCATGCTGCTGCTGATGAGCTCGGTGTGGGACGACTCCGTGGCGCCGTACCGGGCGAGGCCCCACAAGGACCGGTTCTTCGACACCGCCAAGCCGACCGACTTCTGGGGCCGCCGCAACGAGTCCTGGACCCGCGGCTCGCTCGCGTTTGCGCCCGACAGGCCTTTCTTCGCCGACCTGGTCGCCAGGGTCTGCAAGGCGTTGGGACCAGACTGGAGTGAGTGCGCTGTCGGAACCAACCCCGTTTTTATAACTTCGAAGCTATAGCTTTTGCGCGATGCAGTTTGCAGAAAATGTAGACGTGGCTCTCGTGATGAAACCATGCACAAGAGACGAGGATGCTAACATGTCATCTTCTTTGCAAACCTTGACTAATGGCGCTACTAGTCTAGCAAAAGGACAAATCAGAAGCGAATTTGATTATATATATATATACACAATAACTCTTTAGTATAACGAAATCGCTTTATTCGACATATCGCTTTATACAATGTTTTTTTTTTGTAGTCCCGGCCGAAGTGCATGCATTTGACATCGGATTGTTCGAAATGCAGTGGCACCAGACTTCGATTAGTACAAGGTGCGAAGCGTGAGGTACACATGGCCGCACTCGCTGCAGAATCCGCGATGTGATTGTTGGATTCCTTCGTTTTAATCTGGGCAGACAACTGATGCGGCGAACGTCACTCCACCACTTGGCGGCAACTCCTTGAGACTTGCGGTTGACTCGTGATCGTAACCGACACACGAGACACTTGCCCACAGCTGTCAGTAGAGTTTCTCAACTGTCTTGTCACCGCTATATCGAGTTCGGCTTTGTCTCGGCGTGCGTACTACGAGGTCCCGCGTTGTTGTGTAGTGCGCATCCCACATTACTATGACTTTCGAGGCTCCTCCACTTGCAACGAAATACCGCTTACAACGAAGTCGTTTTCCCGATGAATTTGCTATAACGAGGAGGTTACGTGGCAAGATAATGGAAAGCTTGCATGCCTGAAATACCGTTCATTGCTTCGCAATTAGAACTCGAAGTCGCAACACGTACAACATTTTAGGGTGTACGTGGGACAAGCACTGTCTCAGGCGATCGTGTAGAACGCGATAGCTAGGGGTGTGCGAATAGTTTAAACTTCCGAATAACGAATTGGATGGTGTCCTACTCGATTCAGTCTTTGAATCAGGTAGTAAGCATCCGCAAATACGAATATTTTTTCGAATATTTCTAAATGTCAACTGTGTACAATCAAACGTAAAATTGGAGCATTGGCGCAACAAATCTTATAACCACAGGCATAATGCAGGCGTAAACCATGAGAAGTTACGTAGTGGGGCATATGCTACGTCCTTAAAGAAGCGATACGTTACCGGGTATTCAGCGCTCATTCGCACACTTAGAAGAATCCTGTGTAGGCGAACGGACTGCCTATTTGTTCGTGCTCCGTTTGTGCTTGTCGTAAACAACGCTTCATTATGTGCAGCGTTAAGACAAAAAAAAATTTAACGTTATGAATACTACCATGTGAAAATAGTTCCGCATTAATTGCGAGAACAACAGTTCATCATTCTGTAAGTCTTCGAAACGAATTCGATACTCTAGTCAATTCGCTTTCGGCACTATTCCATTCGTGTTGGTCTCAGTCTAAAAAAAATTGCTGTTCACACACTCCTAGCGATGGCATAGAGAGTGCTCACAGGCTTTTGTCGTTTATTTCGGGGCAAAATGAAGCGGGCCGATCCCGGAAGCAGTGCAAGTGAAGGTGCTGGTGAACCTATTAGCTCGGCAGTACATTCGGGTGTGACAGGATCTGTGACTTCTCATTTGGTTGTCACGCTGCGTCAGAGTTAATATGCATTATACGGGATGTTTCCCAAAACTTGGAAAGAGACACCAACTATAGCGCGGTACGCCTTCCGTGAATACGACCAGGTTATATTGTTCGTGGTTGTCTGAAGAAGTTAGCTATTGCAATTTTTCAAAGTTATCGTTCAAAAAGAAAGTATACAATCAGTGCATTTTACCGGTGCTGACATATGGGGCAGAGACTTGGAGACTGACAAAGAAGCTTGAGAACAAGTTAAGGACCGCGCAAAGAGCGATGGAACGAAGAATGCTAGGCATAACGTTTAAGAGACAGAAAGAGAGCGGTTTGGATCAGAAAGCAAACGGGTATAGACGATATTCTCAGAGACAATAAGAGAAAAAAAAAATGACGCTGGGCAGGTCAGGTAATGCGCAGATTAGACAAGCGTTGGACCATTAGGGTGGCAGAATGGGTACCCAGAGAAAGGAAGCGCAGTATAGAGGACGGCAGAAGACTAGGCGGTGCGACGAAATTAGGAAATTCGCGGGTGCTAGTCGGAATCGGTTGGCGCAGGACAGGGGGTGATTGGAGACCGCAGGTATAGAGGCCTTCGTCCTGCAGTGGACATAAAATAGGCTGATTATGAAGATGATGATTTTTTTTCGACGTACGATGATTACGCGAGCGCCCCTGAAATGTCGTGCTCCGTCGCCGAGCGATGCAATAATGCGCGCGGCGCAGGTCCCATGCCCTTCCAGGACGCGGCCGAGGCAGCCCAGTTCGCCGACGAAGGCAGGGCCGAGGCCTGGCCCGAGGACGACGACGTGCAACGACGCGTGGCCGTGTGGTTCGAGCAGCCGGCGCCCCACCGGCTCACGTACCACGTGCGCCTCCCGGACGCCGACTTCGACATGCGCCAGGAGCACCGGCTCAGCCTGCTGGTGCCGGGACCCGCGGACACGGACGACTTCGACGAGATCAGTTGAGAACGCTCGATCCGCACGCAGAGTTGGATCTCTTGGACGAATCGAAAGCGCTCGTCGCGTGGTCGGCTCGCTCGCGATCGGGACGTGCAATCCTGGTTTTTGATTCTGGCAGTTGCTAAACGTCTCAAAGAGCCGAAAGTGCTTCGTAATACCGGCGCCCGGAACGCGCAGTCAGGTTCAATGTGAGCTGCAACATGCGTGATTTCCGGGAGCTGTCGAAATTCCGCCAAATCGCGAAATTTGCCATCTTCCTGCTCTGATTGGCTGACAGGCCGGCTATGGGTTGTTCAGGATAGCACATATTAATGGACTCCGTATAGTTCTTCGGTTTCTTCAAGTTGTGAGCATTGTTTGCTAATCAGTACGTTTAAATTCGCTCTCTTAACGACTAATGAAGTTCATATAAGGCACCCAGCAAACGTACGTTGACATTACATTGAAAAGCAAGATTTCTGACTGAGAAGTTGTGAATTACAACGGGTAAAATATAGGTTTGAAAGGCTGCTCGGCATAAAGGAAAAACAAACCGTGTATAAAGATCTTTCTTGAGAATTCTGGGCACACATTTGAGATTTCTAGGCGTTTGCAGAAGTTCTCCTGGGGACACTGGAGTACCATCACAGTTTTTCGCCAGTTTCGGGTTGTTAACCTGGTGGGTCTTTAAATGGCTGCTGTTCGCAGTAATTGAAGAGTGGCAGTCAGTCTGTGGCATGTCGGTTTATGAGCGCTCGCATCTGGGTCATACCAAGCATCAATGCTTAAAATAATTTCTATATCCAGCTAAACGAAATTCGACGTTTTCGCACTTTGCTTTTTTTCAGGGCTTCTGCTTCCACTGCAGTATCTGATCGAATCGACTTATATAAATATGACAGCCGAATTGCTGAAGAAACAGATGAACATAACGGTGAGCATGCTTTACTTAAGTAAACCTAAGCCTAAAATATTTTCAAATTGCTTTTCTTATTTTGCTACGATACTGCGTGTGTTTTTTTGCTGATGATCACGTTTATGACTTTTGTTATTAGCGACTGTTGTTTCGGCTCCTCAAGTTGCCGAAGGGAAATCGATCCTGAAGATGTTTTCAAAATATGCACAGACATGTTCAGGCGCTGCGTGCAGTGACTTGTATTTCGGCCTCGTGGTATAGGCCTTCGATCGCGCCAGAGTAAATGCAGACTTAGTGTGAAGCAAACGACGTAAAAAAAAAAAAAAAGACCACGTTAGTAAAACCTAACCAAACCTCGCCCTTACGGAAAGAACTGTTTCACTGTTTCACTGCTTCAGGAGGTTTTGCAAACAGCCTAATTCTTCGCAGTTAGCTAGCGATCCGTATTTTTATGTGACTGACGATGCGAGAGAACGCATTGACAAAGGAAAACACGAAGCAGACGTACGGCAGACGTTGCTTGTGAATGCACTGTCGCTGGGCTCGCAAACGTTGCAAACGTGTAGTGATGGTTGGCTAGAAGCTAGAGACCGCTGATTGAGCTACGGAAGGAAAATAAAAGCATTCTAGGCCTAACTTTGAGAGGCAGGGACGAAGGAGGGAGGATTAGGGAGCGAACCGGGGTTATCCGATATTACAGATGAAGGTTAACGGTAAGAGGCCTAGTTGGGCAGGTCCTGTACCAGGCGCGGGAAACGCAGTCCAGGATGGCAGACTGTACTTAAATGACGCCAGGAAATACGCAGACGCATATAGTACGGAGTCGGGAGACGCCAGACGTGGGTGATCTGGGGGATCCATGGCTGAGGCCTTCGTCCTGCAGCGGAAGTAAGTTAAGCTGCCGCTGTTGATGATGGCGATGACGGCGTCAACGAACTGCGCAGTTGGAACTGATGCGCTTCCCGTACCCGCGGCTCTTCTACGGCTCCGAGGACCACACCCTGAGCTGGGTCGTGCTACGCTTCGGCATCGCCTTCTTCGTGCCCTTCAGCGTGCTCGTCATGAAGCTGGTCCGGGACAAGCGAGCCGGCACCAGGGTGCGCGCGCCGCGGCGTTCACGCCGTGCGCGTGACGTCAGTTTTGCCGAACGTGTTTAGACGACGTGGTACCGTGACGTTACGGGGCTTAAGAGGAAGCCTTAGCTCGGGTGCTCCTATCTAAGTACATGTAACAGGAGAAAAGTACATGTAAAAGGAGAATTCGTTTTTCTCGGCGACCACTGCACCAAATATGACGAGGTTTGTTGCATTTAAAAGAAAAACAGAAAATTCTAGCGACTGTTGGTTTTGAATTTTTCATTTAGATCGTCAACGTATTGTAAAAAATTGGCAACAATCGCAAATTTTCAGAAAGCGAGAATATAAAGTTTACAACTCTGTAACTCAGCAATGCAAAATAACAGAATTCTGTGAATTGCATCTAATAGTACAACTAAAGCGGACAAATTAATGTTACACGTGAATTTCGAGAGATCTAGTAGTATGGAAATACAGCTTTTGCAGAACCCTTGCACAAAACGAAACGAATGCACATAAGGTATAAATTGACATATCGAATTTGTCCTCTTTGAATGTTCTAATAGGTTCCGTTTACAAAACCGTAATATATGAACTTGATGCAGAGCTATTAAGTTGCAAACTTCGTACTTCTATATTTTTCGAACTTCCATATTTTTGAAAATTTTAAAAGAAAATTCACGCCCTAAATCGAAATTCCCCTTCACACAGTCACAAGAATTTAACTTTCTCTCTCAAATGCAACAAATTTCATTGAAATCGGTTCAGGGGTTCTCTCAGAAAAGCGTTTCTGCGTTTCACTTGTATTTCAATAGGCTGTGTCGGATTTGGGTCAGAGCTCATTAAAGCTTCCTCTTAAGAATAGCAGAAAAAAACCGCAAGAAAGGTTAGTAAAATATTAGTGGGTATAATGAGTTTACTAAATCTGCTGGCATATGTTAGCTGACACAAGACTGGGGTAATTGGAGATCGCTGAGAATTGTGCCCTTCGTTCTGAAATGAGTTGAGCTTCCTACAAAGACTAGCGGATGGAGCAGTGGCGCTACAGTTGTTTACCCTACGCCCAGAAAAAAAAAAAATTGGTATTACATGGATTTGTCTAATCTTCGTGCTTCTGGCTTCAGACGTTCTTGCAGCATCATTAATCAGACTTTGTCCTCCCGAATTTCCCGGAAACCAGATTTATAAACACAGCGAGAGAATGAGTCCCCGCTCACGTACGTGCACGATAATTGTTAACTGTTGCATTTATAACGCAAAGTTATTTCCAATGCGATGAATTGGCAAAGTAGTCGAACCGTTCGAAGTCGCAAGAGTGTGAGATCGAGGCAAATCCATGTACAGCTTATTATTACGTGCTGGTAAACCTCCATACTTCGAGCTCCCGTAGGCAGTAACACCAGCTTTCTTCTTTCCAGTAAATTTGCAGGAATCTATATGCTGGTATGAATATAAATTTGCTGCTGATGATAAGACAAACGTCTGGTCAATGCGCCCTTCTTAAAACCTAAAACAGCTCTTTTTACATCCTTCCCCGTCAAAAACCTTGTTTACATCCCAGGAAACAGCTACTTGTTTAAACTATCCTAAACACCCTTTTTACACCCCCTGAAACCTGAAATAATCTGAACTATTGTGAACACCCTCTTTACACTCCTCCTTTCAATCGAGACCTTGCGTCGACGCATGCTTGCCTCTGTATAGGAGATGGTACGCCGCGCGGGGCTGGGTGACGTGGCCTACTATATGGGTCACATGTTCGAGTCCGGCTTCATCATTTTCGGCGCCATCCTGCTGATGTACGTGCCGATGTTCGTGTACCGCAACGCCAGCGGTACGGCCTTCCTCGAGCACGTCAACCCGTTGCTCTTCATGCACGTACTGTGCACGTGCGGAGCGCAGACTATACTGCACGCCATGGTGCTCGCCCAGTTTATCTGGGAGCGTAAGTGTGCGCGGCATTTCTTTAATTGGCTGCTCGGTATGGTTCCAGGCAGGCAGGCAGGCAGGCAGGCAGGCAGGGCAGGGCAGGGCAGGGCAGGGCAGGGCAGGGCAGGGCAGGGCAGGGCAGGGCAGGGCAGGGCAGGGCAGGGCAGGCAGGCACTGTGACGGCGGCGCAAATACCAGCGCGAAAAATCCCACTGTATGTAGGCAAACTAGGTTTTTATTAGGCAGATTCATGTGCAGGACGGTGGCATATAGGCGGTGCGTGACCAAGGCACGTCTGCCATTCCATGCCCTGCCATTCCATGCCTTGCACTTCCATGCCCTGCACTTTCATGGCCCGCTCTTCAATGCCATGTCATGCCCTGCCTGATTGCTTGCTTGCTTCGATTCGTTGGCAAACGGGTCACCACAAGATATACTTTCGAGACTCATTCGCTTTACGGCAACATAGCAAGCTGCATTGGCAACGTACCGCCTGTCTGTTGCAAAGGGGAGAAAACAAGGTTGACTGCTTCGTTTCATTGCCTAAATAAATGCATATAACTTAAGGAGAAGCAATATGTATATTGTAGATACAACAGATGCTTCTGCAAAAGAGGTTGTATTCGTAGCCATTTTTATCGTAGCCCTAAAATTAACAAGCAAAATTTTGGCATCGTTGTCTGACTTTACAAACTCGTGAAATATAATCCCCAATATCTTTTTATTGTCCTTGCAGAATGGAGAAGTTCACAGAATGTAAACTTTAATGCGGAAAATTAGTTGTCTTGGAACGCTTCATAAAGAATTTATATTCGCCCAGGCATGTATCAGGGTGATAGTATAATTTTGCTCCAGAATAAAAGTCTTCATTCGCGTAGAACAAAAAACAAACTGGCGGTGATTCCTTACAATGTCTCTATTGTAAGGGTTCTAACAATATGCGACATTGTGGTACTCAAGTAGAGCTGACCACCTACTTTGAATTTAATTACTCATTTCGTTTGCAACACACACGCACAAACACATGTAACCTTTAATGGTTGCGTGTCAGACAGTTTCTCATATCTTTTTTAAAGTGAGGTAGACTTGCTTGCAAGTGCTTTTGTTTTCGTGCAGACGCGCGCGTAGGTCGGCTTTTTTTTGCATTTAATTTGTTAGTATACGCAGTGCAAGCGAACGAAGACAGAGGTGACAACGAAACGGTCTCTGTATGTCGGGGCTGTTTGTGCTTGTCCTACGCGCTAGCCGACTATGAAGTGTATTCCTTGTTCGCCTCAACAAGCATTTCATTTGTTATTCAGCGCGTCTTCTCGAAATCGAAGATTCAATTTGTAGTACGCTTCGACACCTATGCAGCAGTCAGTTGAATTTGAAGCGTCATGCCTTAACCTGTGTACCGTAAGCTTTTGTAGCCGAATGTGCGTACATGAAAATAACCACGGAATCCACTGCAGACACTCAACATACAGGTAATACTTTTTGGCCGACGCTCGTTCCTTGTGACGATGATAACAAACGTTCATGTTGACTCGGTTATCGCGTTCTCGTGGTATGCACTACACCACCTAAGTCTCTATTTGAATCTGTTGCCCATACCGTCGAACAACACGCGTTGCTGCTCACCTTCCTACGTCAGTGATTCAAGCGTTCAGCGAGCCTCAGGAGGGAGAGGCTTAGTAACTTACTAATACGGGTATTCGAATAACAAAATTTATCAAGGGCACCGAGCACAAACATTTGAGATAAACAACCTTTCAAAATCAAATCCTATGTCGAATCTTTTTCCCATTTCTAAGCGAAGTGAAATATAAATGTTGCTCGGAGTCATTTAAAAAGAGGGCTTATTTTATGGCAATAGGTGGTGTAGCATACATGTAAAACCATTAAAAACTCGACTTGAATGGGCGTCATTTGAAGAGCTTGCAGGTAAGTAACAAGTCAATGGTGATCGTATAAGCCGCAATGGAACACGGGAAGAGCGCGTCGCCGGATATGAAAGGAAAGGAGTCTAACACTGCAGAACCGCACATCGCTTTCAATGCGCTCAAGCACGGCGAGATTGTCCAAAGAGATTATGAACTACTCCGCGTTAAACGAGGAGAGAAATAGCCACTGCTCGAAGACGAGTTATCCTTCATTAATGGCCGCAAATTAATCAAGCAGAAATTAGCTACTCCACTCGTTTTCTTTTAATCTTCAGCAATCGGTGACTCTATACAGAAATCGCGACTCCCCTGCCGCAGGATTATTTGGAGCAGTCGCCTCTAGCATGATGCTCGATGATGGGAAGGCACCGTCTAGCGACCGTGCCTGTAGCATCTGCCCCGTAGACTACAACAAGTGTTGTTACCCCTCATATTCGAACCGAAACGGATATTCGTCAGCTTCGAAGAGGGATGTCTGGAGTCGAACGGGCGAATCGAATAGCAAAGAGTGTACGATTCGCGTTCGAAAATTTTCGAATATTCGCCACACCCCAGCTTCCTAACCAATTTGGAATGACGTTCTCTCTCTCTCTCTCTCTCTCTCTCTCTCTCTCTCTCTCTCTCTCTCTCTCTCTCCGTTCTCCACTGTTGCGTGCAGCCAGCGTGGCGTTCGCGGCGGCCGTCGTCTACTGGCTCGCGATCTCCATCATCCCGTACGCGTGGCTTCAGAACCCGTTCGGGCTCGGATACTACCTGACGCCGAGAGCGGAGAAGATGGCCACCGCTCTCAGCCCTTGCATGTTACTGCACTGGTGCCTGCGGGCCATGGAGCGCTTCGAGAAGTACGGTGAGTCGCGGACGGAAAGGGGCGCTCTCGGCTGCCTACCCCTTGCTCCAGCTCCTTATCTATAGACCCAGTGCTTTCCTTGCCGGAGAGAAGGATAAGAGGAAGTTATGTTGAGATTGGAGCGGTAAATGCGAGAGAAATGCGTTATCTTGACATCGCGCTTCCTTGTGGTCCTGGATCCATGATTTAAACCATATTTCAAGGTGTTGATCAGGGACTAATAAGGTGTGTGTGTGCATGTGTTTGTGTGCATGCGTGCTTGCGCGCGCGCGCATGTGTGTGTGTGTGTGTGTGTGTGTGTGTGTGTGTGTGTGTGTGTTTGTGTGTGTGTGTGTGTGTGTGTGTGTGTGTGTGTGTGTGTGTGTGTGTGTGTGTGTGTGTGTGTGTGTGTGTGTGTGTGAGTGAGTGAGTGAGTGAGTGTGTGAGAGCCTACTGAACAGCACTTTGCAATGTGGTGAGCGTAAAGTCATGGATCCGGAACCCTTAGAGCTGCGACGTAACGATAACGCATTTCTCTCGCACTTAACGCCAAGTCTCCACATATTCTTTTGTCTTTCTTTTTTTTAAGCGGGAAATAAAACGTCACAACCTGTTCTGTTGCGACTTGAGTCGATCCCGAAGACGATGCAATGTCGCACAGCGTCTTCCTAGCGACATCTGTGGGGGGGGAAAAGCACTGGGGAATGTGGGCGGGTACCTAAGCGCGGGGGACGTGCAGTAAGCGCGCTCCCGTTCGGGACGTACGGAAAGGACTGAAACTATATTGCGCATGCGCGTGCTATCGCCCGTACTTTATGATGCGACACACTCGCCTGCCGCCTCAAAGAGCTAGTTAGCGCGGGCATGTCATAAACACGCGTACCTGATACATATGCACGCGTGATTCCCCCCCCCCCCCCCGAAAAAAAAAACTCCTCCATTCCACCCTGTGAATGTGGATGTACAGCGAAGCTGTTGCCGACGTCAGAGAAGCACCACCACCTCAAGCGACGTATACCACGCGCGTGTGCGGAAGTACAGTATACATCCTTATTCTTCTAGGCCCTCCGCCAGGCGCAAGTGTCTCATTGAACTAATCGAATTTCTCAAAGTGAATTGCGTCAGAAAATTTGTAAAGTACGAGTTACACGCAAGCTGCAGACAAGATAGCTTCGGATTGTAATTCGAATGTTCGAGAAAACGTAATTCTGCTACGCGGAAACTCAAAGACGAAGCCCTTTTTTCCAACTGCCGTTCGAGGTCTGTCTGAGTGGCCGCGCAGCCGCTAGGTGGCGGTACTGCTTTTTGGGTTAGCACAGAACGAGGCCACGCAAAATCCCGAACAACTAGAGGCTAACAGCTTCGCTGCAGTATGCGTGAGCTGTTTGCGAAAAATGACTGCGCCGCCGTTAGCTAGGCCGACAGGCCTTGCGGAAAGGCTAGCTCTAGAACTTATGAAAGACGGTTCTTTGATATTTGGAGCTGATTTTGCCTGGGGCTGGGATCGCAATAGTAACGCTCAGTCATCCTGGCCGATAAACTCGCAGAGGTCCCTTTGTCGTGGCACAACATCAACGACAACTACACCACGCTGGACAACGTAAGCGTGGGCTCTCTCAGTGGCGTTGGCATATTCGAGGTGGTCGTCATGGTGGGCGTCGTCTTCTTCCTGGACAACGCGGCCCCCTGGGGATACGGAGTCCCCAAGCCGCTGTACTTCTTCTTCTCTGTGAGTGTCTGCTTGTTTGCCCGTGAGCAAAAAAACAATGAAGGGAACCGAGGGGCTCGATTTTTTTGCTGGCCAGAACCACATGAATCCAACAGGCGCTTAAGCAAAGGTAAGCGTAAGGGAAATCGACTGTTCCAGAATAAAAAAAATGCAGAAGTGCGAGGAAAGTGAGAGAGGACTAAGGGCACTTGGCCACGGGTGTTAGTCGAACCTGCGTCTTCAGCATTTGCGTGTGCGTATGGTCTAGACCTGGCAGTTGCTATCCAGCGGCGGTGGGTGTGCGACATATCGTTCCAACTGCCCACGACGATGCCGTCTTTTGATGATACCGGAAGGCTCTGCAGGACAGACGTGACACTGAATGAAACTGGAATCATAGACTAGCTTTCTCGAAACGTCGCGATGTTTGCTTTTGTCTTTGTCGCTAGCAAAATTGCGACTGAACTTTTCTGGCGATTGTTCCGTAATTCAAACTGCCGGTGACGAACTGGGTACCTTGGCTAGGCACTGTAAGGCGCGCCGGCGATTTCGGAGGCAATGATCCGGCCAACATTGCTGCCTCCCGCCGAGTCCAAGTCGAGCGCAGATCGCGCGCATGTTCTTAGGTCCCTATATAAACAGGGACCCTAGGAAGACCTAGATCCGCTGGACATTCACTGGAATGTTTCCTGTGATTCTAGCCCATCGCAGTACCTTTCCAGAGGTAAGTGAGCACGTAGTTATTCTGCCTGATGCGTTATGCTTTAAGTATAAGTGAGCAAATCTCCCTGATGCATAGGTGGCGTGAAAGCGACAAAAAAGAAAAACAGACGGTGAAATTAACAGCACTTGTTTGTCGATAAATTCTGTGGTTGTTTTGCACGAACCGCGGATATGAACGGCAAAAAAAAAAAAAAGAACGCAGACCAATAAGAGAATGAACAAGCATAGTGGCAGCAGCCACATACCTTTCTTCAAACTGCGACCTAATTAAATCCATCCATCTAGCCACAGCGCCGACGGAGGGGTAAAGAGGCGCCACCAGTAAGCTCTTCGGATGAAACTCCAGTGAAACTAGCCAACTTATTTCAGTTCGAAATATAACGATAACTTTCGTATTATCGGTTGTTGACTACACTTTACCTATTACAAGCGGGACGCGTTGCAAGACGCTATTTTCGCAATACTGCCCTGCGTTTCCTTCATTTTATCGCTGGTATGCGACCGAGGTTTTGTACTCGTTTGGAGTGACGCCTTGAACGTATTGAACGCAGAGAAAACGTATTGTTTTTTTTCACGTAGAAGACGAATACCCCGCGGTGCGCATCCCGCCGGGGCGACAGTTTGTTGTGAGACACTGACTCGAGGAGAAGCAGCACAGGACACGCGTTTCGCGTGTCATGTGTCCCATCTCCACGTGTCCACGGTCTGTAAAACGCTAAAACGAGTTAACTCTGGCATGACTGCGCCGCCGCCGGAGTACTCTTTAGCCTTAGATGGAGTTTACCACCCACCTAGGGTGGCACTGTCAAGCAACCCGACTCGTGGGAGGCTCCATCCAGGGAGCGCAACGACGGAGTCGACGGTCCTGGCACCCACTCTGGGAGAAGCCCCTGTTAAAGGGGGCTTGCATCGTTGCAAACCTCATTTCCCAACCGCCTGCAAGGACGGGGGCAATTCGGTGCTGGGCTCGGTCCCGTTTCGCTCGCAGATACTCGGGAAATCCCTGTTGGTTTCTTTACTAGTCGAATGTCTAGTAATTTCGCAATTTATATATTCCAAGCAAGCTGTTCCCTATGCTTTTAATTAGGTAATGAGAGCGTGTTTTACCTTAAGAAACTGAGCGCTACTTTCTCGTGGTACTTCGCAAGCTTCGTTCACCAAATTTCCGAGCGCATACGGTTTCCCCTGAAATACTCGCAATAAATCTAACACCAGCGAAATGAACAACGGTCCGCTTCATCGGCGGCCCATGCTTGACTGCCTCTTGGCGTTCGCCAGGGAGAGCGGCTTCGTTACAGAGACTCTAGCCCTGTTACCGCGGTCGAGTTTCGGTGGCACAATTTATTTCCTTCCCCTCTACTCCTTCCCCGTAGCAGGCTAAGAAGCCATGCCTATCGCAACAGAACATACATCCATGTATATCTATTGTCAATGTGGATGTTATATGTTCACATTCCTGTTGTCACGCAGGGCAACGATCATTTTCTTTTTATTGATAAAACCGAGCGCAGGATAGCGTGTCGGAAAGCACTCCGCTAGACTACTTTGCGACTCGTTGTGGAGTGGGAGTTCTTTTTATTTTTTTGCAGATCGACTACTGGACTCCCATTAAAAAGTGGAACATTCGGAGCCCGGTGCCGCCCAATATCAACCCAGAGTACTTTGAAGCTGCTCCCAAGAGCGTCGACGCTGTTGTCAACATCATCGACTTGTGCGCGGTGAGCTGCGCACGATTAGTCCCTATCATCTCAAGATTTCGAAAGTCGTCCACGTGGAGTAACTTTCCTGCCATTCGTGCTGGTAGAGTTAATAGCAGTACAGTACACAGTAAAGCACAGTATATTAATAACTTAATAACTAAGTTTACGTCATTCAGTACACTACATTTGTCATTTGTATGTATTGACAGTTTTTTTAAGCGCTATGGGCTTGTATACAGACAATTTGTTCTTGTTAATTTTATTTTTCTATGTTGTATTTTCGCGCTTGTGTTTGTTTCCTTTAGTTAGCTTGCTCTTATTTAGTACCTCTCTCCATTGTTATTATTAACCGAGGGTTCTGTTGCAGTCTTTGACTTTGGGACCCTCGTCTGTATATTGTCTCTTACCAATTCATTGTATCTAAAGAATAATAAACTGAAACTGAAGATGCAAAGAAACAGCAGCACTTTACCGCGAGAACGGGCTCTGTAAGCCAGAAAAAAAGATGCCCAAAACGTGAGATAGATGGCGCTGGCGCACTTACCGCACTAAAGCCCCTTAAATTTCGTAAAGTAGTGCCACGCTCTGAAGAATGCCGCCTCCTCCTCGCGCGCTCTGGCCGAGGCCGACGCCGCGTCGCTATTGGCCTAATAGCATCACGTGGGCCGTCGCGCCGTACATCAGCGTCATTTTTGCTCGAGAGGCGTCTACGGAGTGGCGAGGAGCGCATGTTGGCGCCGTTGCTACGCTCGAGCAGTGTAGGCGGCGCCACGGTCGAGGAGGGAGTAAAGGGGCTTTAGGAGGGAGCGTGAAAGAGAGGAGAGAGAGAGAGAGAGAGAGAGAGAGAGAGAGATTCTTGAATATGGGAAGGAAAGGTTGGGGTAAAGTGCAGCGCACCCCAACCTTTCCTTCCCATATTCAAGAATCTCCTTCTCTCTCTCTCTCTCTCTCTCCTCTCTTTCACGCTCCCTCCTAAAGCCCCTGAAACGAGGAGGAGTGCAGGCGGAGGAGGAGAGTGTCGCTGCTTAACGAAGTTTAAGGGGCTTTATACCGCACCGGCTGCTACGCTCGAGCAGTGTAGGCGGCGCCACGGTCGAGGAGGGAGTAAAGGGGCTTTAGGAGGGAGCGTGAAAGAGAGGAGAGAGAGAGAGAGAGGAGATTCTTGAATATGGGAAGGAAAGGTTGGGGTAAAGTGCAGCGCACCCCAACCTTTCCTTCCCATATTCAAGAATCTCCTTCTCTCTCTCTCTCTCTCCTCTCTTTCACGCTCCCTCCTAAAGCCCCTGAAACGAGGAGGAGTGCAGGCGGAGGAGGAGAGTGTCGCTGCTTAACGAAGTTTAAGGGGCTTTATACCGCACCGGTTCGCCATGACGGCATAAATTTTGCCGGCGCCTGCTCTCAGGCATAGTTATTTTTTTTTTTGAAATCGCAATTATGCACTAAATTATATATGAGGAGAGGCAAGAGGCCGAACCTAGGATGTTTGAAGAACAGTTACTGACCCACAACGACCCGAATGCCCCCCCCCCCAAAAAAAAAAAATAAGCCGACCTAGAAATCCGCGACATCACCCTGACGCACATGCGTTAGGGAGTCGGCGCGAAATTCAAATATAGAACTTTGTCCTTTCTTCTTTTTTTATTCTCATAATCAGCCTACTCTAACCCTCCAATAACTGTGAAATTACCGAAAAGGAGTTTCGAGATAATTATTTATCAGTCTGAAGTGTATTATGAAAGGGAAGATTGTCATGCAGTCTGCTGCCCCGTTCACGAAGCTTTACAAAGGAAAGACGTGCGGGTTTTCGAGGATGAAATCTTCACAGTTGGAGAAAAGTTCTCCTGGTTCGAGGATCAAACCCGTGACCAACGCCTTTCCGGCGCAGTCGCTCCACCATAGGAACTGCCGCGGTTTTGTTTTTTTATTGTTTGTCGCGTTTTGTAACGTGTGGTTCCGATAATATAGCCGGTTTGGTTGTATGCTGTCATGCGCGTGCAGATGACAATGTGTGCTGCTTATCTAGTCTATTTTCAGTAAAGCTTTCAGCTCTGAGAGAAGCGCTTTTCTGTCTGCTTTTGCGTTCGCTTTACGTGTGATATGGTTCGCGTCAAGAAGATCTGTTCGTTATGACCGCCAACCAACTGGCCCGAGTCACCACCATGTTGTCTAAGTTCTTTTTGTGTTCGGAAATGACTGCGCTAGACGGAAAATTCGCACTTGCTGCATAGTTTGATTAGGCACCTGTATAACTTCTATAGACAGGCGTTAAAGGAGTGTAGAGGCTCTCCACAGAGAGCCAATTGAGCCAATGTGAGCGCATAGAACGACTTAATGGCTGCGTGTGTTCTTTTTTCTTTTTGTTGCAACCCCCCCCCCCCCCCTCTGCAGAAAAAGAAAGGCTGCTGCGACCTGAAGGATGTCAACCTGACAGTTTACAGACACCAGGTCACGGTCATCCTCGGGCCGCAAGACTCGGGACACACGACCATTCTGGACGTTCTCACAGGTGCGTATACCGCGCCCATTTCAGTGAACGCGTGCTATGCAGTACATTGCTGATGGCTCATTGGCAAGCTTGTGCCACTGTTGTTGTTTTTTTCTCTCTTTAACTCGTCAGAGCTGCAGTACGGAATATACACAAATGTTGCGCGCTCGTCATGTTAGCGTAGTCCTGGCATGACGAAAAGCAGCGCGATTCGAATAGTATGAATATATTAAATTTTTTGTAAATATATGCCTTTACCGCATATATATATATATATATATATATATATATATATATATATATATATATATATATATATATATATATATAATCTGGTTTATGTCTGGTGGTGCCGCCAGTAGGTTCATCTCGAGCTCCAACGGCGTTCTTAGATCACACGGCCGGTTTTCAGACTTTGAGCGCCGTTGAAATGTGAGCCCATGTCCGTAGCTTGGCTAACGTCGACAAACGCGAAGCTTCGAACGCTTTCTGAAACGTTAGTTGTAGAGCCGTCGTTCGCATGTCTGTTCTTACTACTATCAGCATAAATTCAAACCGACAGAAAAACGACTTGACAGTTTTGCGGCGTCTACAGAGTGATCGTGGCCTAATTTGAACTCCGAAACGTACGTCTGTGACTACAGCTTGCTTAGAAACCGTGCAGGAGGTTGTCCGCATGTTGCGCGTCCACATATTAAGGTGTAACAGGCGTTGTCATTAGTTTTCAGGTTAAGTTGATGATACGTATGTATGCATCACTTACGTACGGGAGGATCACGTTTTTCTATCACCGTAGCTAGAGAAAAAGAAAGACATTATGTACTTTATCAGTACAGTTCAGCGCACAAATAAGTAAAAAAAAAAAACGTTTATCCACGTAGGGATGACGGGCCTACTTGGTTGCTTCATTTTGTTTTTTTCGATGAACCTTATCTCAAAGAACTGTGAAATTCGGCCAATACTCACCGGTCCTCCCATGCACACTTCTGCAGCCGCAGCCTCGCCCGATCTCTCGAGAAGCGGCTTGTCTAGGCCTCAGAAAGGAAGCTTTGCCTGGCGTGTTCCTCTTTAAGTACACAGGAACGTAGATATAGTTCTTGCTCGCCAACCACTGAACCAGTTTTGATGATGTTTATTGCATTTCAAAGGAAAAGCGAGAAATCTACCGACTGCTGGTAGAAAGTTCTTGCTATAGGTCATAATATGTTATAAACTTTGAAATTTGCGAAGCTAAAAAAAAAAAAAAAACATGCGAAGGGTGACCACATCATCATATTTTCTCTTCAACATTTACAAAATGTTTGGGGCCGCCTTGGCAAGAAAGCTGTACCAAGCAGCTTGACGGTGCCAAGGCGCCACTAGCAAGCGGCAGACATTAGGAATAATTACAAACTGTAGTATAATAGCTAGCCACACAGGTGAGGAAAACTGGCCTGTTGACATTACAAAAACATATGCGACGCTACACAAAGAGGTAAGTGCACTCACACAGTCACGCAGCACAATGCAGTTAGAAGAACTCAATATAATACAACGTATTACATTGTAGAATGACCACACACGTAACAATAAAAAATAAGGATAAAGGAGTTTGAAAGTTGTAACACAAGGTTTAAAACTTCGTAACTCAGCATTAAAAAAAAAACGCTATTGACACGTGTTCTTTATCATAATTCTTTCCGAGGACTGCATTTCACCTGATAACAAATTAAAGTTAGTGCAAGACGCGGCCACATGATTTGGAACTTACTGGCACGTTATCGTTGTTTTATTTTGTTATAGCGCAAGCTTGACACGGACAACAGAAGGCACATCTGATACACACAGCGCTGTGTGTGTCAGGTGTGCCTTCTGTTGTCCGTGTCAAGCTGGCGCCATAACAAGATAAGATTTGCCGTACCAACGAGCCCCTATTGCTATCGTTATCATTGTTTCTGTCTCTCTTGTATGTTCTCGCCGAGCATGGCGTAATCGGATTGTTCGCGCGCCGCGAATAGCGTTGTTGTATGTTCTGGAAGGTATGCGAGCACCAGCGATTGCGTTGGAACCGTCAATGATTCACGTACGCAAGCCGACGTGCCTGAACCGCAGATAAGATTTCGACGATCGCCAACCTGTGCTCGCTACTATGGTGGTGCTTCGAGTCTCACTCGCCTTTGTGCCCACAGGTTCGCCCGGCAAAGAGCTATGGTTTCGGGATTCATGGTTTCGCTACTGTGTTCATCACGTGACAATATCATAATTCTGTAAAGCGCGCCCACGAGACATTTATAGCGGACGCAATTGATTTATTACGCACCGTTCGGGAATCTAGCGCCAGTTTCTCGATCAGTACTTTAGCAAATGTATAGTAAGCGTCGTAACAATTTCTCATATACTTTAAACTTGTATGTCATATTTGTTCGCTTTAGAGACACATGAAGTTTAAGGAACTACGATGTCTTTCTTTTCTTGTGCAGAGAATACACTTGTAAATTTTGTGCTTAAGTTTTCTTTAATCTTGTCAATTTTCGTCAATTTTTTGTAAAACATTCGAGAACCAAAATCAAAATTTTGCTTCCTACAGTCGGTAGAACGCAAATTTCTCTCATAAGTGCAACGAAGGTTATTCAAATCGATTCAGTGTTGGCGCAATAAAAGCCTTTCTGCGTTCCTCATGCATTCGAATAGGGAAAATTGGAGGTGCTCGCGACGTAAACGTTCTCTCAAACATCGACTAAACTGCCGTTCCTGCGCACATTTAGCGGACCCGCGTTAGCTGTACAGCCACATTTCTGAAGGTTTGAATATTGAACTTCTTGGTACATTACGAAATTGTGTACGGGAACGGCGCGAAACGACAAGTTTTCCACTCTCGTCGTCCAGTAATCCTTTCTAGCGCTTCGGCCAAGTACCGCAGGGCAGTGCTGCTGTCGCACATTGGGGTCACGTCGACGGCGCGCGAAGTAACGCAGTACAAACGTCGTCGACGCAGGCATGGTGGCGGCGACGAGCGGCGAAGCGTACATATGCAACTACGACGTCACGGGGCTCTCGGGACTGACGTGGCAGTACGTCAGCGTGTGCCCCGAGGAGAGTGAACTCTTCGGCGACCTCACCGTCGAGGAGAACGTGCGCTACTTCCTGTATGTGAGTGCCACCGCTCTTCTTCGACGGGCGACCGAGGGACGGACGGATTTAAGGTTTCCCTAGATGCCCTCGACGTCTGTAGGCCGCGCTGCAGAATGTGTGCGAGGCCGAAGTGCGGATAATGCACCAAACACCGGGCATACGTATGAATTCCAGCTTGGATTAAGGTGAAGCATCGAAGCGGGGCAGATTATTGAATGTCCAAAACAAACGAGCGAGAGAGAGAGAGAGAGAGAGAGAGAGAGAGAGAGAGAAACAAAGGAAGTTTAACAAAAAAAATATTTGTTGCCGGCACCCCTGTGGCTGGTGCTTCCGGCTCCAAGTGCAGTGCATGATGGAGTGTGGCATCACGCAAGCGCAAAGTGGTTTGGCGAGCCACGTAAGGAGTTACATGAGGGCGAGGAAGAAAGGCGGTAATTTTTAAGACCTACGCCTTGTTTTTGGCGCATGTTCTTGCGTAAGAATTGCCCGCCGCGCTTGCTTAGTGGCTATGGTGTTGGGCTGCTAAGCACGAGGTCGCGGTTTCGAATCCCGGCCACGGCGGCCGCATTTCGATGGGGGCGAACTGCAAGAAACACCCGTGCGCTTACATTTAGGTGCACGTTAAAGAACCCCACGTGGTCTACATTTACGAAGTCACCCACTATGGCGTGCATCACAATCAGATCGTGGCTCTGGCACGTAAAACCCCATAATTTGTGTTTTTTTTGCGTAAGAATTATGCATTCGGTATCGCATCTCCGCTCACTTGAATAAAGATACCAGTTCGCTTACCAAGTCCACGTGGAATGCTGTGGCCGCACTGCATGCTTTTCTCGCTATAGAAGCCCCAGGTTTCAATAAGGGCCAAACTTTGTATACATTATAAGCGGTGATTGGGAGCAGGGTAAGGTCGATGCTGGCACCCATTGGGATTCCGACAAACGGCAATTTTTTTTGGTATTCTTTGGACCAGTTCATGAAACAGCACATTCGTGACATGTAATCAGCGCAGAAAAGGCACACGCCACGGGAACGGGGAAACATGCAGAAGTTGCCTTCAATTAAAAAAAAAAAGGAACAAGCAAACTATGACCATGAACGAAATTCGAGCTGTTTGTCCTTGCTTGCAGTGACGTCATACCCATGCACAAGTTACCGCTGTTTGGACGCTTTCTTCAGGCGCTTGATCCAAGGTTCGCCAAGTACAAAACGCAAATCGGTGCGCGAATCTCATGATGACCCAACGCGCAGCTGGATATGTTTTAATTACGGTCTTTATAATACAGTCTTTAATATAACAGTACCGCGTGGCAGACCATACGTTATTGATCCTTTTGATCATAATCATAAGTGTTGATCCTTCCATATTTTTTGACCAAGAGGTCAGGTGGGTCGATCTCAGTGATGGTGAAATCTGTGGTGCAATGTGTTTAATTTTCGACTACATTGGCGCTAATTACGCCCGTACCGTTTATTTCACTCACTGTGGACTAATTTGCGCTGTTTGTAGGCACCGCCGAAGCGGTCTTACAGATTCCATTGCGTCGCGCGTGCCCTGCTACTAAGCAGCTCGCTCAATTTCTCAATAACCTGCCGTACGGCTGCTTTGCCTCAATAGGTATATATTTACAGTGGTGCACCCTTTACAGGGGTGTCGTGTAATGCTGTTTTTGACTATACCGAGACTAATTACGCCCGTATCGTTAACTTTAGCTACTCTGCGACTAATTATCGCTTCTTCTCGCGTTGAAACCTACATTTAGAGAGCCCGTGCGGCTCACTACGGCGCTTTGGAGGCCCGAAAGGACCGCTTTTTCCCTGCAAGTGCTTACAAGAGCACCCACATCCCAGATACGCAAACCCATCTGAAGTCGGCTAAGAAGGCCCCAGTTTTCAACATGCATGGCACCGAGTTCCATCCAGCGCAATAAAAAGGCAGCACACGTGGAAGAGTGCGAAGCAGACGCTGTCGTTCGCCTGCTGGCCGTCCCGTTATCAATACGCATCGTGTTTACTGTAGGCCATAGTTGCATAACTACGACTAAGTAATGAGTGATATGACTTTACCTGTGAACTGTACCATACTCGCCGAGCAGCAGCAATCTTTCAAAACGTGCGTGCCGTCGCTTCCTCTGTACTTATGAAGTTGTTGAGCGCGAGTTCTTTCCACTGCATTGCGAACGCAGCTTCGCGGGGTTTCGGCGGCCGAGGAGCGTTCGTACTTGGAACCGCTTCTGGTGACGCTATACATGAAGCCGTACAGGGACACCCTCGTGTCCGAGCTGTCGCCCCAGATGAAGCGGGCCCTATGCCTCTGCATCGTATTCGCCGTCTACGCAAACGTACGGTTCATTATTTTCACGTCTTTCCGATGTTCTACCACGTTGCGCGAGTTTCCGAGTTCCCGCTCGCTGCGCCGCCTTGCGCAGTCGACACAGAGACTCATCGCGCAGCAGAAGTGCTCGATAACGAAGCCGTGCGCACTTATATTTTCAATGTCTTTTCGGACACTGTGATCGAGCGTTGCTTGTTGGAAACGTTCTTGCGTGGCAAAAAAAACTGAAATATTTTCCGGATGTCATCGCAGCCGTCCGCTACACTTGTTGAATTTTGTAATCTCGCAACTGTTGCTTACACCGAAATCTTTTATTTTTTTACGGATTATAGGTGTGCGCTTATTTGCACTGCTTAGTCGGTCAGCGTACAATTGTTTTGTATGCCCGTTCGCTGGTAATTTCATCTGGCGTCCATATAACCTTCGTATATATTCACGAATATATCCGCCCCTTACTAAGAAGTAGCCACAACAAACCCGGCAGGGTACCAGAGTTGCAGTTTGGGCACGTTGGGAGACGGACGAAAAAAAAAAAAATGCGCGAGTGTATATGTGCCTCTTTTTTTTTTTTTCGTCCGTGCCCAGTTCGCTCTTCTTCAACTTTCAGGGAGAGAGTAGGCAAGGAAGCTTCGCTTTGGAATCGTTATATTATTGGGCACAAGTCATGAGCGAGAATCGTATATAAAGATCGGTTTGTTTGTAGTGCAGTGAAACCCGGTTACGACAAACACGGACAGACCGCCATATTAATGCGTTATGCCGAAGTTTGTTCAGCGTATGGCAAACACGTATCGCAAGTTGGAGACATGCAGGCTCAGCTATATCGAACTAATGGACGTATCGAACTAACCGCGATGCGCGTTGCGTTTCGTTATAACGAGATTTCACTGTGACTTTTTTTTTTTTGTCGAAAGTGCGCCACCGTCCGCGTTTCTCTTGTCTTCGGCGCCTTGTTTCCGATTCTGACAATTTTAGGCAGTTTTAAGTTTCACGTACGTATAAGCGCTGCGTGCGTGAAGATCTTGCGGGAGCTGAATGCGCATGCGCCGAACGCAAGGAGGCCCGTGGCGTATCACGTACGCACGTGAAATCTGTGCCCTTGCGTCGCGCGTCCCACGTATACGTGGCGGGCTTTGCGAGCTGCCAGGCAGAGAACGCAGCACGAGCTAGCACGGACGCGCAGTTCGTGAAGTGCGGGAAACACGCGATGTCTTCGATTACGGCTCGTCTTGAACGAACACGGCGCGAGTAGCGTTCCCGTGTGCCGGTAGAAGGCACTAGTAGACCACGCGGAAGCAACAATCTGTTTGCCAGGCCTACCTACATCAGCGGATTCTGGCGTACGCGAAACTACAAGCGTCCCACGGATGCGGCGCGTAGCGCACGCAGAACTCACACGTTTACGTGCGCAAGACTTCTGCATGCGTGAAACTAAAGATGTCCAATAAAACGTACAAACACGTGCTGTCCTCGCGCTGTCGCGCGCAGTTCCCTCTGGTGATCCTGTCCGAGCCGTCGAGGCTGTTGGACCCCAGGGCGCGGAGCCACGTGTGGGAGACGCTGGGCCAGATCGCCGACGTCAACAGCGTCCTGGTCACCACTCAGAGCATCGAGGAGGCCGAGATGATTGCCGACCGGCTCATCGTCATGCGGGAAGGGCGCGTCGTGTGCGCCGGATCGCCCACGTGGCTCAAGAAGAAATTCGACTCTGGATTGTGCCTGCGCCTGACCAGGCTCGCGAACTTCAGGTGGGGGCGAATTGCGCGGCTGCTTCGGATTGATTTGTTGACGCGGCTCGTTGCCCGACTTGAGTGCTTACTCTGGGTCACTGGCCGATTCCGCCGTACGCCATCTCGTCGTTTCTGGTTTGTGAAAAAAAAATAATTAAATAATGGGGTTTTACGTGCCAAAACCACTTTCTGATTATGAGGCACGCCGTGGTGGAGGACTCCGGAAATTTCGTCCACTTGGGGCTCTTTGACGTGAACCTACATCTAAGCACACGGGTGTTTTCGCACTTTGCCCCCATCGAAACGCTGCCGCCGCGGCCGGGATTCGGTCCCGCGACCTCGTGCTCAGCAGCCCAACACCGTAGCCACTGAGCAACCACGGCGGGTGTTTCTGGTTTGTCTTACGGGGTGACTGCGTCAGCTGCTACCAACTGATTGCCTCGAAACGACCGGCGCCGCGTAATTGGGCAATCCTGTGCAAGCTATAGTGTCTGGAGTGGCACTCCGTGGCTTTGATTCGGCTTTGATTCTTACTGGGCTTATTTTCTCTAGACTTCATACGGTCTCGTGTTGGACCATCGATCAGACTATTTAGTGAAGGTTGTGTCTCCAGTTCGACGTCGCATAGAATTCTATTCGCATAGAATAGACGTCGCTGCATTCTTGATTGACAGCTCAGTCATTCTGAGGATTTAGTTGCGCCTACTGTGTTGTAGCTTGTAGCTACAACTGAGTTGTAGTCCGCGTAGTGCGTGAACACCTGCAGAGCGCGACTCGTAGCATTTAGGACCTCGATCGCGGGTAATACGGCGCCGCCTCTGTGAGCGAGACCTGCCGGCCCGAAATAAAATGTTTCGCGATTTACCTCGTATTTCTGTGCCCAAAATATTAAAGAAGTCATAAAAAAAACTTGAAAGAGCGGGCTAGTTGGTACTGCATGACTGAAAAAAAAAAAATAGCAGCGCGCTTTTTTTACGAGCACACAAGCCGCAGTGTGGATGAGGACCGTGCTTGACCTTGCCTGCTCCTCGGCTTCTATCGTGATAAGAAAGCCGTCCCGTTCCAAACGCGATAGAATTAAGGGCCCCGTATCGCATAAAAGCGGACGTCGGCGTCCGGCGTCCTGCGTCCAGTCCAGCGTCGGACGTCGCTGCATCAAACATAATTTCTAATCAAATTTTGAATCATGCGTACCCAACCACTCTTCTACTGCCAAAGTTGCTCATACCTTGTCTTTCACTGTTTACAAAGTTATTCCTCGGAATTTTGGGAACGGCAGCCCGCAAACAAATGTAATGAAAAAAAAAAACACCGACAGCGCATATCTTTTATGATAGCGCTTCCCAGACTAAAATATTAAAGGTGCAAAACAATAACAGGAGATCGAATCGCGCAAGAGGCCGCGTTTCTACCAGAAAGCTACCCTCCGGGCATGTCATTCGCCGCCAGCGTTTCCCGGTAAACGTTACGGTTGCATAAGCTGCGGTTGCCGGGAAGCATGAAAAGCAGTCGGGGGTCTTTGAATGCTATCGCGTTCCGCTCTTAAGGCTAAGCTTAAGCGTCCTCCAAATTTTTATGTTTCGAAGCTAATTGGTAATAAGGTTGCCTTGGTTTGTCTATAGACAGCAGCGAATTGCCAGTACACATCTCTTCGATCGTGCTTACAACAGCTTCGAAATGAGGCTCGTAAGCCTAACGATAGCGACCACCGGCACGCCGTATGCTTTGCTACCGTGTTCGTGCTCTGTGTGGTCTGCGGCGCTAAACGTGAAACATGTTTTTAATTATGGTTGTTAAAAATATATGTAGACGCTATTGATTGGTTTAATTTGGTCCCCCAGAGTACCGTGCATCAACAGGGAAGGGGGGCGACACCGTGTTGATCTGGAAATAAAAAGAAGAAAAGAAAAAGAAAGAACTGTCTCGAGAGATGTGTATCGTAGCATTAGGTGACTCCTGATGACGTCAGTAGAGCACATGGCGACGTTTCTTTTTTTTCTTGCGACGACGCCCCTCATGGAAAGCGCTGTATTTTAGCGCCGTTTCTTTCGCCCACATGCGTCTAAAAACGCAGCGTGTTGTCAGAACGTCACGTCCGCTTTTCTCTGTGCCACAGGGAACAGGAAGTGAAGCGCGTCGTCCAAGACTACATTGGACCGGTCGAGCCTAGGCGGGTCACCAAGGTCGACGTGGTGTTCAACTTGAGCGATACGCCCGAGGTGAGGACTGCGTTATACTACCCCTATAGCCGTAGCTTATAAAACACGGACGAAAAAAAAACTATAAATATATCAGGCGTGACCACTACGCGATTTGTGTGTGACATGCACTGCGTTTGTTGATCGCACACGTGTGAATCTTCTTGCCATATTGTCGGTTGCGTGTGCGGGCTGAAAAATGAGGCTTTCTCTTGAAGCGGTCTTCGACTCCTCTCTTGTCAGTAACTCTTGCCCACGGCGCAGATTCGCGACGCTAAAGTGCCACGATTCAATTTTGCAGTGTTCGCAGAAAGAACAGAAACGCCTCGTAGCTGTAGCTGTAGTTATGCCAACTGTAGCTGTAGATGTAGTTAAGCTGTAGTTATGCCAACAGTAGCACTTGAAGCAGCTAGAACCTACGGGTGCCTCAAAACGTACCGGATCCACATGGAAGCCCGTGATGCAGATATAATGATTGCAGATGCCGGAACTATCCGTCTGCATGTTTTATTTAGTAGTGTTCAGAGGGACCAATTTGGTGGCCGTGATGATTGCCGGGCTTTTTAAGTGAAACAGACAACAATCAAAATGACAACAGAGTTCAAATAGCCTTGCTTTAACAGTTTCAGAAAGGCGACGAGAATACAAAGTAGTCAACTTAATTTGGTCCCGATGAACGAGTCAGATGTTTTTTTCAGCAGTATTTTTCCACGGGAGGGTAACATCAGAACTCAATCCCAAGATCACACTTCACACGCACCTCTTCACTTGGCTTTGTACACTGTGGCGTAGGGCCCCCAGCATAGGCTCGCTTTGTTTCATACGCCCTTGAGCAGTGTTTCCAAACATGCGCGCGGGGTTGCCACAAGTGTGCGACAAGAGTTAACATACTCCAATTGGGGAGTAGGAGCACAAACTCTCAGCACAGGAAGTTGGCAGAACTCCCACTGTTCATATAACAAGAGAATAATCTACTTTTACTGGGAACATCTTAATGGTGTTCAATCCATCGTCGATGGTAGGGGCGTAAGTTTGGGTAGTGGAAAGCTTGCGGCATATTATTCTAATTTTAGGTGTCTACGTAAGACATCAAGACCGTGGCACGGCCAGAAGTGGTGCATGGCACCGAATTAACTCACGTGAAGGAGGTTATTGTTCGAGGAATTCGAACGAGGAAGTTAATGCGGTGGTTGAAGCAAGGTGCAAGTTTTATCAACTACGTTTGTTTAGAAACCGTAGTTGGAGCGACCGAGGCCAGCGTTTGAAATCGAAGCCTGAAATGGTTTATGCGTTCATTTGAAGCTCTTACGGCAGCTCTCGCAGTTTACAAAATTTGAAAGTTCAGCCATCACGATCTGATCCGGAGGTCACATGGAATTGGCTTAATACTGGAAACTGGTTTAGAAAGAAACTTAAGTAATTTTAAAAAGGACAACACCAGAACGTCTGGGAAGGACTAAAGATAGGGGCAACGTGAAAACAGTAATAAGCATATTTGCTACTGGACAGGACATGATATATGCAGTGAGAGATTATCAGGGCAGTGGCCATCTGTAATTTTGACAATATAACAAAAGCGTCAAGGGAATTCTGTACTGTACATGTACCCTTGCAGCAGCCACGTAACCGTGAAGGAATGTTCCATTCCACTGTGCAACTTATATATGTTGATGTTGCTTCTTCTAGCACCTTCAACGCATTCAGAAACCAAAGTCGTTGTTCTAAACCTTAGCCCAATAAATTTCTGTTTGTAACCATATCCCGTCGTACATTTTTTTTGCATTTCAAATTTCTATACACACTAAACGGTTTGTTGGAATTGTTAAAAAAATATGCTATAATAAGTTTTTCTCTGTGTGTCTTACTTAATAGCGCCTGCAAGTACAAATTTCTTGCGGTGCGTGCTGTATCCGCGTGCTAATGAAATATCAAAGAGCTCGGTCATGTGAAGCCGTAATTTGCATGTTTTCGCGCGTTTGTGCCGTCCTGACTCGCGCAGAAAACAACGAAGATGACTGCGATGCTTCAGTACCTGGAGAAAAGGCGGAGTATCCTGGGCATCTCAGTCATGAGCCTGTCGTACTGTACGCTCGAGGACGTTTACATCAAGTGAGTCTTCGAGATGTGCCTTCTACCCGGCGTGGTTGCTCATTGGCTATGGTGTTGGGCTGCCGAGCACGAGGTCGCGGAATCGAATCCCGGCCACGGCGGCCGCATTTCGATGGGGGCGAAATGCGAAAACACCCGTGTACTTAGATTTGGTGCACGTTAAAGAACCCCAGGTGGTCAAAATTTCCGGAGTCCTTCACTACGGCGTGCCTCATAATCAGAAAATGGTTTTGGCACGTAAAACACCACAATTTAATTTTTTTTATGTGCCTTCTTTTTGTCAGGAAACCTTAGCTGCGCTGAAAGGCAGTTTTGCTGTAGTCGTACGTGCCCCTAGAGAAGAGAAGTGGTGGAAAGGTCACACCAGGTAGTTCACCGTCGTTCAAAAACGAAATAGAAAGAAAACCCTGAACAGATCGTAGCACAGTATGACTGCAAAAAGCACGCATTCGAGTAAAACCTCGCTAATACGTTTTCCCCACTTATAACGTCGCCGAAGTCTGATGCCCCTTGCTGTGGAAACGCTCACGTCGAAGGGTTTTTCAGCTTGTGCGTTCTATTCCCACGAACCCGAGGCGTATGTTTTGTTGAGGTGACACTGTGATTTTTTTTCTTGCTCCCTGTTATCTGATCCGTACGCAAGGGCGGATTCGGGAAATGGGTGAGCGGATAATCGGTTTTGCAAACCTGACATGGTACTTACGCGCTTGATTCGAAGGCTTTGTTATCCATCAAACCCTCTCGTGCATACTTTTGCGCCTAGCGCTACGCTTCGCAGGAAAACCTGTCAAAATAGTGCTGACGTGGAAGCTGTGCCACGTGTTTATCCTCACCTGCTTACGTTGTCTTAGCCCATAGGACTCGCGACTTTGCAAGCTGCAGACAGTGGGTTTTGCTCGGCGTGTCTTTTGGCGAATATGTCGCTCAGTGTCACCCGAATTCTTGATCGAGCGTCGAGGAGGTCACTGTGTTAGGGTCGACAACAGCTACCACGTGCACCCGTATGTCGGGCGCGTTTTTACATAACTGCTCACGAACTGCATCTTGGGAGAAAGATTTCAAACATGTTTGTAATTGCGTCGGCAAGTTAGAGCCCACTGCGAAGTCTTGAAACGCTGCCATTATTTCTGTGCAGAATTGAAAAAGGTGTGGCCCCCACATTAACCCGCCACTTCAGGGCGGCTTGTATATAGAGAATTGCCCTTTCCGTTGGAGTGGCAACAGGTGTCACGTGGACTGGAAAGAAAAAAAAATGGATATGTAACGCGTATTTGGTTCTTCAAAGAAATATTTTGTGTCGCTCTTCATCAATCCTCGAGATTCCTCTTTTCACTACTCACTGAATCCTTGTGTGCCCAGCCAGATAAAGCTTTATTGGCACTGCACGGCATGTCGAAGAGTGTTCTATGTTTGCCCGACCTGCATACGCCGGCGCTAAATGCCATCTACGCTGCTAGTAGTGCTTAGTTCTCAACAGCCAATCCGAGTCTCAAAATATGAAGAGCTCCCCCCCCCCCCCCCCCTAGTAAAGGATTGCAAACAAAACTCTTAAGATTTCTTTTAGTTGCCGTATAAAGGCCAGCACTAGTGTTAGCGAGGCGTGGTGCCAGTCCAACCACGTGGACGTACTGAGGCGTCGACGACCCATGCAGAGGCTCGACCAATACATTAAAAAAGGTGCAGGTTTTGGGAAGTTGGTCAACCCATACTGACAACCACTGCGGAATCGAAGAGGCGGACGTCCTGTGTCTTCGACACTTTTGCCTGTGTTGTGCGTCTTCTTGTCAAGATTGTCAATTCGACTAAGCTTCTTGCCAAGTCGGTTAACGATATTCCAAATACTGTAGGTGCGCTACAGCTGGCGACTCGTGCGGAAAGGATCGACACAGTGTCAGCGCCAGTCAAGCGTCGTCCGATTTTTGCGAACTGAGTAGCTTGAGCGCGTTTCATATTTTTTAGATTTTTTTTTTCGCGAAGACAAGTTCCTTTAAAACTCAAGTTTCGTGGCGTCGAGGCGAAGAAGGCGTCTGCAGGTCTTGGGGGATTATTTTTCTCTTTGTTGTGGCAGGTTGGTGACTGGCACTGAGACTAAGGCCAAGAAAAGCATCGGTGACGGCTGCGTTAACCTTCACTCGGAGCAGGAAGACGCGGCAAAAAAGAAACGAGGTACGCCAGGCATGCCTAGCTCGCTATGTTTCATGCTAAGCGTACCAGTGAATTAATATGCTGGCGTTGCTATCACTTAGCCATCGCGCGAACTGTAGCCAGAGCCTGTAACGTTGTAGGACTTGGCTCGATGTCGTGGGTATATCACATCTTAAGGTTAACTTTTTTTATTGTTTTGTGCGGTTGCGTTGCGCGATGGCCTGCAAACGCTTAATCGGAGGAGATAAGTTGACGGCAAGTTCATATTTTTTTTTTACCTAATTTGGACACTCTGTAATATATGCGTGATGCGAAACCTATCCTATGTTTCACAAGATGCACGAAATGTCGTTGCTATTGTATACAATTATTTTCGTATGTAATATCTCGAGAACCATATGTTAGTATCTTATTTAAAGGCTAAATAACACGAACTAATGCCACAAGAGAGAACTGCTATTTAGGATGGCCACCAGGAGGTAAGCTTAAACTCTAAAGTCGCAGAACCCATGCGGACGAAGTTGAGGCAAATCCATGCACGTCTCTCATTGCCGGGGTACCTGCTGCCAAACTAGAGATCTACGCCGAGACTAGTTCCACGTGTTTCACTAGTATTTTCATTCGAAACTATGATAGTCGGCGAGCGTTTTTAGAGTGGTGCGCAGGGTTTAATGGTGCAAGGACCACGTGTGGAAAAAGACTACCAGTTGTGCCGAAACTATGCTGAAACTCCACCAAAGCTAAAGTGAACCTCTGCACCAAACTCTTCTGAATTCTCAAATTAATTTTACTAAACGCTCCGTACACAGTCACGTGGCTAAATTTCTTTCCCTATTATCTCGTATTATGCAAACGTAATGTGGAGGTTCAATCAGTACCACGGGAACAGTACAGAAGCCTTTCACGAACGTATCCAATGACTGCGAATGCAACAACAACAACAACAACAACAACAACAACAACAACAACAACAACAACAACAACAACAACAACAACAACAACAACAACAACAACAACAACAACAACAACAACAACGACGACGACGACGACGACGACGACGACGACGACGACGACGACGACGACGACGACGACGACGACGACGACGACGACGACGACGACGACGACGACGACAACAGCAACAACAACAGCTGTACAGGCTTTTGAGTATTCTTGGGTATTCACTTAGCCCCGGGTATTCATCAGAAACCGTTTATTAACAGTTCATCCACTACAGCGTTACTCATATTGAAAGTTTAGGCGCTGAAGACACGTACGCGAGAATAACGAAAAGGGACTTCAAAACCTGAAACTTCAAACTACAAATCTTTACCAACTTCTTTAGCTTTTTTGTTGTTTTAAGTTTCTCATATCTTCTGATCTTTCTTTTTGTGTGTCTTTAAACCATGATCGCCAAAAACAACAGACGATACCTAATAATATTTGTTTGCTATTTGTTTGTAATTCTGTCCGCATTATTACCTATTCATACTATTCGCAGTCGCGCAGGACAACTGCAGGGGGCAAACCCAGAAATTTTTGGTTCGGTCCCAGGTGTTCGTACACCGACATGCTTTCTTATAGGATCTCACCTCCTACCTCGACAAAAGTATGACGGCCTAGCACGATCGCATTGTTTCCAAGATTATAACTCCTCTTCGCAGTAAAACGCCGCAGATTTCGCGTGCGCCCATAATACTTTTTTTGCTTAACAGCAGCTTCGCGTATCTGTAGTTAAGAGGAAGCTTTAGCTCGGGTGCTCCTATCTAAATACACGTAAAAGGAGAATTCATTTTTCTCGGCAACCACTGCACCAAATTTGACGAGGTTTGTTGTATTTAAAAGGAAAACAAAATATAGTGACTGTGGGTTTCGAAGTTTTCGTTTAGGTCGCCAATGTTTTATTAAAATATGGCAAAAATCGCACATCTTCAGATAACGAAACTATCAAGTTTACAACCCCGTACGTCCGCAAGAAATAACCATATCACAATTCTTGGAATGGCATCTGATAGTACATCTAAGGCAGACAAAATTGATATGTTGCACATGAATCTGGAAAAATTCAGTAGTATGGAAATGCAGCTTTTGCCGAACCCTGGAACACAGCGTAACATATTCACGTAAGATATAAATTTACACATTGAATTTGTTCGCTTTGAATAATCTAACGGATTCCGTTTACGGAACCGTCATATCTCTAATTGATGCAGAGCTATTAATTTATAAACTTCGTGCGTCTGTTTTTTCGAACTTGCGAATATGAAAAAAAAAATATTTTAACGAAATTCAGGTCCTATATCGAAATTCCGCTTCCAACAGTCACTAGTATTTAACTTTCTCTCTCAAGTGCAACGAATTTCATTAAAATCGGTCCAGGAGTTATCTCAGAAAAGCGTTCTTTTTTGCGTTTTACACGTATTTGAATAGACCGCGTCGGAGTTGTGCCCGATCTAGAGTTTGAGCGGGCCGGACGGCAAGCGCTGACCCGTGAGTCCAATCGCGTCCCAGATGCGCAGGCCCTGGCGCAGCTGTGCGAGGCCAGGTCGTCGAGGGCCGGCACCGTGTCGGTTCTGTGGGCGCTGCTGCGCAAGCGGACGCTGCTCTGGGCGCGCGTCTGGTGGACCAGGCTGTTCTCCCTGGCCATCCCCGTTGCGTGCATGCTGCTGCTGGTGCTGTGCGAGCGTCTCCTGCTGCCGCAGATGGAGCCGGGCAGCAGCCCCTTCACCTACGAGCCCGAAGGCGTCCACGATATCTCGTACGGTTTCATCGAGACCGACAACTCGAGGTACAGAGTTGTTCCTCGCAACGGGAGCTTTTGTGAATCGCACCGCGGAGTTCTCCAGTGATGTCCGCTTCTAAACTCCGCGGCTAGCCTCTCGAATTAGTGTGCGGTGGTATGGAGGAAGTAAAAAAAAGAAAGCAGATACCACGCGTTGCTGGAATGGATGTTATGCGAAGTTTATTGCTGGTTGTGGTTTGTCTGCCACGAATTCTACAAAACGTTGCCAGTTAAACGTGCTTGCGTAAGGTGCGCAAGACGAAGGCATTGGATGATTTCATTGGATGATTTTTGTGTTCATTCCTTGTGTCCATTTCGGTGCCTATGTATGTTTTCGACGTTCCCTCCTGTAACCCTGTTTACTGCCACCTTGTAGAGGGGGCTGCAGGCCCCTGTCAAGCTGCCGTTTGTTTGTGCAGCTTTTACCTGCAGTCTCCTCCATCTTTCTTGATGGGAAATAAACATTATTGTTATTATAATTATTATAATGGCCTGACCTTTGTGCTACGTCTTTGTGTTAAGAAACATTACAACCTTTTTTCGTTACAACCTGCGGGAAAGCAAGATGAACCTCATCAGCAAAGGCAAAAGTGATTAGGATAAGACGAGCTCACACCGGCCAGTTACAGTAAAGTCGGTGATCTATAATGCAAATGCAATGCATAAAATGAGAACTGTCAAAGTAGGTGGAAAAAGAAAATCACCGACGATTACGATACTCCCTAATGCGAAAGCTGAGCTCAGTTCTATACGTGTTTTCATTTCACAATATATCGGCTTACGGGGACAATCTGTTTCGTGCGGCGCGTTGCAAACGGAACGAAGTATGGCGCGACTGCCTCGCTCGCGACAGGCGGTGCGTGGTTGACGCGTGGGCGCGATTCACAGCAGCCGCTGCAGACAGACCTCCGCTCATACAGCGCTTTGTTTCCACATATAGTGTCGGTGGAAGCGCTCGCCGTATGCCATCGGTGAACAGACGACGGCGCGCTACTCTGGCGCCATCTCGTAGCGGTCGTCGGCGCAAAGCCTGCCTTGCGCGGCACTACGCATTTCTTCTCCCGCTTTCGCCACACCCTCCTCCTTCCCTTTCCTCCTCGCGCTCTCTTCGCTATCGCCGTCTTTCATCCCCCGCTGCGCTCCGCATTCGCTGTTTCATGCTTCGCTGTGCTCGTTCGCTCGGTTACGCCAAGGGACGCCGCCGGTAGGCGCCGACGTTAAGCTAAGGAACGGACGCCTATATAATAGGCGTGCTCTAAAAGCACATACTGAGGTAACTACGGAATTGGTGCAGGCTATGCAGTCGCTTAGAGGATAATACGTTTGTACTAACTCAGTGCACACAGATTTACTCGCCGTGGTTGCTTAGTGACTATGGTGTTGGGCTGCTAAGCACGGAGGTCGCGAGATCGAATCGCGGCCACGGCGGCTGCATTTCGATGGGGGTGAAATGCGAAAACACCCGTGTACTTAGATTTAGCTGCACGTTAAAGAACCCCAGGTGATCCAAATTTCCGGAGTCCCACACTACGGCGTGCCTCATAATCAAATCATGGCTTTGGCACGTAAACCGCCATAATTCTTTTCGTGCGTACAGATTTCAATAGGTCAGAATTCGGGGTGTGCGAATAGTCATTTTTGAGACCGAATCGAATACGAATCGAATAGTGCCAGAAGGGAATCGAATCGAATCGAATCGAATTTGTTTCGAGTGTATTTCGAATAATGAATAGCCACAATTTATATAAAACGATGTTCACATTTCAGTAATCTTAAAGTTAGCAAGTGTCTGTCATTACGCAGTACGTTAGGAAGTGTTTATTAAAAGTACAAATGAAGCATTAGGAGCAAACAACTAGGTTCTTCGCATACACAGGGCTCTTCAGAGAGTATGAATGGCCGCTGTGCAGCCCGTAAAGTATGGCTACCTGAGTGGCATAGCCTGATCCACTACGCAAGCTCTCTATATTTTACTCTATACTATGCTCGCGTGGGTGAAAATTTACCGTACTTTTTCTCCAGGTTTATGTTCATTTGGGCGCAGTCGACGTTTCGAAATATTCGAAAAGTATTCGAAAAATATTCGCATTTACGAATAGTGACTATTCGATTCGAAGACCGAAATCGAAAACCGAATCGAATAAGGTACTATTCGATTCCTTACTTGAAGTTTTCGGATATTCGAAAACCGAATCTAACAAGACACTATTCGATTCCTTACTTGAAATTTTCGAATATTCGAACGCCACTACTCGGAATAGACCTTTATGGACAGCATTTATAGGTATTAAGGGAGCCTCCGACACCGCAGACACGCCGGCAATTGTTATGGGATGTACTCAAGCGCGAAGGAACAGATGACGATATTGCGGAGCTGCCGAGGGAGATATACAGGGTGTTTCAGCGAACACTACCGCATTTTTTTTGAAGATTGCCTGTGACAGATAGCGCTATTCTACTCCATGAGCTGGTGTACTCGAAGAGCCGTACATTACGTGCACGAGAAATTGAAATGCGTAATTAACAAAAATGCACTAATAAGGTTTTTAACTAATTACCTTATGGTATATACTGCGATTTACAAAGTGCTTGCTCTAAATATATATAATATATTTGTTCTCTGTATAATATAGAATGACTGCTGTTCTTTATGTAATATAGAGAACATGGACTTTCTATAAGCGTTCTCAGAAAAAGTATGATTCCCGTGTTGATGGATGGCAGAGTCAACTGCAAAAAAAAAAAAGAAGAAGAAGAAGAAAAAAAGAAAGGAAAAGGAGCACTCGAAAACAGTATTCGCACTTTAGTTGGGTGCAATAGCGTGGAAACGGCGTAAATGATAAAAATAGAGCATTTCCTCTTTCGAGCAGAAGGGTAGCTTACTTCGAAGTGCACTGGTCATTAACTTCGCTTCCTGAACCACTCGTCTCTAATCGTGACGTTATTGCATGCGTATCGCGCGCAGTAACAACTCACAGTGCGATAGGGCGCTTCTCAAAGCTAGGGGACCCTGTTTCTGTGCAGCGCGAACTTCAGCGACAACGTGCTACTGCCGCTGTTTTCCGAGCACTCGGTACACACCTTCGCGCCGACGAGCAAGTTTGTGGAACGCGAGCTGCTGTTCTGGGCCGAGAAGGACATGTACGCCTACCTGTACGAGTACCAGTACGGAATCAGCACCTTCCAGAACAGCAGGTAAGGCACGTCGCTGTAATATTGTAGCCCGAGAATTTTTCTTGCCCTGCAGGGGCAGTGCATAAAAGCAGCGGGCGGAGCTTGTCGACTGACTGATTGATTGAATGACTGATTGATTGATGGACTGACTGATTGATGGATTGACTGATTGATAGTGATTGGTTGATTGATTGATTGATTGATTGATGGATGGATGGATACATGGATAGATAGATAGATAGATGGACGGACGGACGGACGGACGGACGGACGGACGGACGGACGGACGGACGGACGGACGGACGGACGGACAGATAGATAGATAGATAGATAGATAGATAGATAGATAGATAGATAGATAGATAGATAGATAGATAGATAGATAGATAGATAGATATGCAGTGCACGAGCTATTATGCATTCCATCTTCATCAGTATGCCGCCGGCGACCTGTCGTTTCTCGGGAGTCGAGCGAGTGGTTGACAATTGACTGCGAGATTTTGCTTTGTCGTGCGTGTGAAAGCTAGGGAAAATGCTGGCCCTGCTTTGGCCCCAACTGATCGCATGGTGCTACTCTTAAACAGCAGGAGTTGTTCTTCCGGAATGATATACATGAAGCATAGCAACATTTTTATGTACTAACATTTTTTTACGTGCATTTACGTGCATGAGACTAGTGATTTAACGGCAACTGGGGAAGGACCGTCGAGTCACTTCCTCGGCAACCCACCATGTGTGGTAAATCAAGCACAGGTTATGTAATAGAACAATACGCGATGAACTAATAATAAATTTGAGCATTTGGGAAGCGTCGCGAAAGTCGCAACTTCTCAGTCACTGTCACCGAGCACACACAACTTGTTCTGAAGCACCTCGACAAAGCGCTAAATTTAGTGGCTAAGAAGTTGAGGGTTGTCGCCCAGGCTGTTCGTCTGGTTCAACGGCCAGTGCCCGCCCAGCGCCGTGGTCGGTGTGAACCTGTTGCACACGGCACTGCTGAGGAACCTGACGGGAAGCAAGGACTCCCACATCACGCTGGTCAACTGGCCCCCCGTGAGCGAAGACTACGTGGCGAAGACGGAGTTCGAGAAGCTCTACGGAAAGCTAACGCTCAAAGACGGTGAGCATGCGCCCCCTGGTGTTTCGCGCACGCATTCGCGAGGCGTACAGAATCGCCCGATTGAATAGCGTACAGTGTACAGCGTGACGCCAAATCCCCGCGTTTGCCAACTGGCCTTGGCTCGAGGGTTTACCCGGAAATTTTCTGACAGAGGGCTACGACAGTGGTTCGGAAAGGCAGTCGCGTCACAGGTCGCGTCGCAGCCTCAGCCGGTGCGAAATTGTGGCTCGTTTTCTTTCGGGGGATGTCGTTTAAACTTACGCGCTCATCGGACAAGCCAATGAGGCGCTGTGATTGCGTGGTCTAATTGTGGAATCACGCCGGCCAGTACATCGGGCGAAAGAAAAAGCATCCCTGAAAGTGACAGACTTGAGAATACCACTCCTGCACAATGTGAAAAACGGGGATCCTCGCTGCCATTTACATATTTGATAGCGAAGTTGGTAATGCGATTACATGCTTTCAAAAGAAATGTTATATCCCTGTTTTCATAATTAAAGAAAATAAATATATGACTCGTATTTGGAGGAAATGCGGGGAACGTTAAGGAAGATAGGCAGGCAAACTCTGAAGCGTCTGTTAATTACGGGTTAAACATAAAAAAATTCTTAACCCAGGTTTTCGGCCAGTTAGAAGACATTATGGGAAACGCTCACAACGTTTCTGCCTCTTCCCTGGGAGGACGAGCTAGGCCTTGCTGGATGAGTGCGCACGCGCGCGCCTCGCAGGTCGCGACACCCTGGGCTACGAGACGCAGCTGTTCCCGACGCGGAACTTCATGACGCGCGTGTTCTACGCGTTCTTCGTGTCGCTGGCGATGAGCTTCTACGCGGGCAGCCACGTGTTTGCGCCGATGGTCGAGTCGGGCTGCGGCTTCCAGCACATGCAGCTCATGACCGGCATGTCGGGCATGATGTACTGGATGGGACACTTCGTCTTTGACATGTTCATGGCGCTCTGGAACAGCATCGCGCTTGCCTTCATCATATTCGTCGGCCACACGGAAATCGCCCATTCGTACCATCGTAAGTTGCGGGAGTTGTGGACCGTATCCTACTATGTAGCCGCGAATTTGGAAGCTGTACCGGTTACAGAATGCATGTTAAGGGCTAAGCAATCGTTTGCGTGGCAATATGACACGTGGTGAAAATCTCCGGAAGGGAGTATAGGAAAGTTATTTCCTGGTACACGTCTTATTTCGCGGGCCCGTATACTGTAAACGAACGTTCGCCCACAGGGTGTGCAGCTTTGTTCATAACAATTTACTAAAGTTTGCGTATAGTGCGCGGCCTGCTTGCAGGCTAGTCGCTCTTGGGACGCTAATTTACCATTAGCAATGAAATGACTACTACGTTTAGACAAGAAGTTTTATAGGATGCGTAGAATGCGAGTCTAGTTTGACGTTCTCATCACGAGACAAATTGCTATATATCTTGTGGAGACGCTCGATTCACTTTGCGCCCCTTTATGTTGTCCCCCCCCCCCCCCCCCCCCCATGGCTATCGCATCTCACGTAATCCGGCTCGCCCGCGTAGGTAAGCGCCGGTGGCAGTCGGTGTATAGTTGCAGAATAGCACGAGAGATGGCGCTAGCGTTGCACCGCTAACGCGGGTTTACTCTGGCGCAAAAGCGGGTGTAAGCCTGTTCCTCTTAGGCTTAGGGCCGGCAGAGCGCGTGGACGTTTCGCGCGCCCACCGGCACTCTTCGCGGGACCGTCCTGCGAAAGGCTCTGCGGAGCGGGACACCGGGATGGACGAGCGTCTCCACAATCTCGACAGCAAAAGTACCACTGTAACGAAAAGAGTTACTGGTCATACTCTGAAAAAGCATTGTCATCGTCGCGTGAGCAGTTTCTGTGGCTGAGACAAACCTATGCGGCGCTGTACATTATCGCACTGTAAGCAAACAAATTTGGTAACAGCGACCACAACTCCTGTCACAGGACAGACATCTCGGTGCAAATCGAATACTCCTGGCTAGAGAACGATACTTGTGTACCAGTTCGTTTTATGTACACCAAATTACTGCGTAGAAGCAGAACGGAAGGCAGATCACGAACGTTCAGAGATATGAGCTATTTGTGAGGCGAACTATAGTCGATGACACCGCATTTCGATGGCGGCAAAATGCGAGAACACCCGTCTACTTACATTTAGGTGCGTGTTAAAGAATCCCAGGTGGCCCAAATTTCCGGAGTCCCCCACTACGGCATGCCTCATAATCAGAGCGTGGGTTTAGCACGTAAAACTCCATGATTTAATTTTTTAATAGTCGATGACAACCTAAGAATTACAAACAAGCTCCAACAATGAGAAGCTCAGGGCTTCGGCACTTCCCCTCTGAAACAAAGCTGAGTCAGCTCGAGTCCACTGACAGCTGAACGACTTTGCTGTACTAATGTACATCCTGAGCTAACTGTAAAATAACACGTCGTTATTTCAAGCGAAAGCTTTACTCCGGGCTCAGCACAGCAGTAATATCAGGATCTGCCAGAGCATTTGCCCTATAAACGTTCAATTTTGATCCCGAAACGTGTGACACAAAGAATGGCCAAAGGAAATATAGCCGTTTTAAGGATACAAAGGCGCCTGACGTCACGGAATTCAACGAACTTGATTGGCCAATGTACCTATGTACGTTTTATTTGAGTTGAGCAGCGTACATAAAGCTTTTTTATTCCTCGATTATCGCCGTTTATAGGCTGCTGTGGTAGCGATTCTATTCGGACAACACAGCCGAGGGTAGCTGGTTCTAAATTTCACTGCCCAAATACGTCTGCCATATATACACCTTTTCATCGGGCAAGGAGGATAGGGCGCGCGGCGAGCCTTTCCTCCTCTCTGGCTTGGGGGATCCCGCGCGGCGTTGCTTGAAATTATTGCTGTCACGTGCTGCTGAACGATTTCGCAATGGGCCTCTTCGATTTTCGGAGTTCTGGCAGCCAGCTAGTTCCGGTTCTGACAGGAAGTCACGTTGGCTGGGATCCCAAGACAACCCGAACCTGCCCGATGTTTGCAAAATCGAACGCCGGTACAGCCGGCCAAATGTAGACGTGCTACCAGCATGGCAGCGCCCGGCGATGCCGGCGCGCGCTCGGCGTAGTAGGCCCATGTATGCGTTGCCAGCTTGAAAATATATAGTTGCATTCAGGGATACGATCAATCTCGCGCGACTCGGCGCAGGACGCGTACTGGGCCGACCTCGCCTTTCGCAGCGCAACAGATGGCCTCCGATCGACGCGTCCGACGACAATAAGCGAAATCGCGCGTGAATGTATACTCGAAAGCGATAGCTCGAGGATCCCTGCTCGCAGCGATCACATCGCCCACCGGCGACATTGATGAGTTGGCGTTGTGTCATCACTTCGCAAGACATGAAAAAGCAGGATATCGGGTACGTCTCGTACGCATAAAATTTCGTGCCGATCTGCTTGGGCTAGCTTCGATTTCAGCTAGAAAAGTTTGTTGTGGCTGATGGTGCTTCTCATTTCGACCCTAAGGAGCTGGGGACGCGGCTGGCGCATGAAAATGCACGCCGCCTGCGACTAGCGAAGCGTTTCACACGAAAAACAACATTGGTCGCAATCATGAGAGCATTAAGCCAATGTGCGTGTGTCTAATGCACGTGTGCCTATTACTCAATCAGTGCATTCTTAGATCAACGGCCTGCAGTTCGAACACATATCGGTTTCGAGCTGCCACCCAAGCATACGACGGAGAGACGGAACGAGCAGGGCCGGGCTAGCTGCAAAGCCTTCGCTAACTGCAGAAAAAGGAGATATCTCCGCATACATACGCGAAATACGCGAAAAGGAACGCCACCAGAGAAAGACGAACCTAAAATGTACCGCAATGTGTGATTGAGCGTCTACAACTTGCGTGGAACACGATGCAGATAACATGCACGCATGACAGCGTGGCGCGCTGATCACCGCCGCGAAGAAGCCTTCAGGAGACACACACACATACACACACAAAAGCTTCAAACGCTTCACCACACCTCGTATCACACCGCTTCGCAATGCGGAACGGAGCGTTAGCACCTAAAAAGATAACGCTACAAGTAAGGAAATCCGAAGATGACCGTGGACAGTTGGCTGAGCGAGGTAAGTTTAAGTCCCCAAGCGCCCGCGTTGCAATCAGTGAAGTCCCCGTAAAGATGGCGGCGAGCGCCCATCGCCTCTTTTCGTCGTCTGCTAGCCAGAGCACTTCCAGAGAGCAGCCAGACCAAAATCGTCGTGGTAGGTTCTGGTAGCCCGCGGGTAGCCAGAACCGTTCAGCCCGAGCAAAACGAACGCCCGGCGGAAGTGCGCGGCGCGGTGGGCGGAGCAGCCCGAGAAAAACGAAGGCGCTCTGGCTGGCTCTGGCAGCCTGCGGGTAGCCAGAAGTGGAAAATCGAAGAAGCCCAATGTTGAAGATCGTACTTTGTGATATTTACGCCATGTCCGTTCATATAAGGTCGTCAGGGAAGCCCTTCGGTGCATCGGTAACTACAGCAGGCGGAAATATGTCTCGGGGGCCCGAAAATGTGGCGCGCTTTATCAGCCGCGGTGTACGCACATTATCAGTCGTGGTGTATGTGTTGTGAACTGTTTTGCTTGTATCGGTTTTAATTCAACAAAGAAAACCGGTGTCTCTGTGTTACCAATATTAAATGGTAAATCAGCTCACTGTCTGATCGCTTGGCGTAGGGAGTAAAACATAAAACATAAGAGCGCATGCTCGTACACGGCCAACCTAAGGCAACCACGGAACATCTGAGCGGCAGGCGCTATCAAATATTTGTGATGCACCGGCATCGTTCTCACGAATTTCAAGTCTAGTAGGCTTGAAATTACTATATGTCTACGCTAGCCCTCCTGCAGGAGGCCGATGGCACTGATCAATACATCGATCACTGCGGTTGGTGAACCAGCACGATACATATATAAGCTGTGCGCTTCGGAATTGCCTTTTTGGCCTGTATACAGCCATAATATATGAGCCGGATCGCATAAAAATAATGCGATGGCTATTTTTGAGGGCAAAATTTCCGTAATACGTGTGAGTGTGTCGTAGAGAACGGAACGAACACAACCAAAAAAAAAGAAAAATTCGCTTATCTTCCTCTTTCTCGAAAAAGCAAGAGAAAACGGGCTAACGCCGCAATACGACCTCGCCTGGTCACGCCGCACAACGTTTATAGATAAATAACCGCTGATGCCATATGCTTGGACATTGGCTTGGACCATGCGGTATATAGAACAAAGATATCTGTAATCCCGCACTTACCACTGCTTAGGACGCTCGCGCAGTTCGTAAACAGTCCCTTTGCTGGACAAGCTTAATTCAGTCTGTAAGGTATGGTGCTATTACTAGCCAAAACTAATATATTAAGGGGCGGAAAACTCATCCATCGAACCAAGTAGTCACGCAATGTAACCTGCAGCGAACAGTTTGAATACTTGTCAAACATCACAGCTCCTATCGTAGCAGAGCGGTACTCACGCTGTTACGATCGTCGCATATGTTTCATGGCTCCTAAACCGCAGCTTAGGAATACAGGATAATACTGCAATAAGGTCACATTAGTGAATGGAACATTCAGAAATACACAATCTCCGAGGCTGATTGTAGGCTCAAATATGCGCGCACACATGGCGCTGCGTGTTCCGTCCACCTCATCGCCAGCAGAAACTCCGGCCATGACGCCTTAAACCACTTCAACATGACTCACAGAACCATTTACCACGTAGAAGACGCACGTCATACTAAACAGATCGCACGACCGCGAAAACAGACCCCAGAACCTACCGCCGAGCGTACACCTGCCATGCAAAACACCGCTTTTACCCAAGCCAGTACGGCGCTGCTCATAGGCGGCGCCACTGGGTTCACAATATGGCGGCGCCCACGAAAAAACGGTGCATAGAAACGCCATCGCTGTGACTGTGACTGGTCACTCGACACAACGCGGGCCTTTTCTTGGCACTCAAGAAACGAAAAGAAAATCCAAGTGGTTGCTGCCCCGACGCGTAGGGAAGTGCACTCCTGCGCCGTATGTGTGACACGTGATCAACTCGCGACGCTTTGAATGTATACAAAATAAGCGTGCAGCCTTACATTCGCCTCCGTGATCGCTGTAACGGATATAAGTTGTCCACGTTCTTACGTAAACAGAAGAAATTATGCCCGCCTTTTTTTCTATTGCTTTGCCGACCGCAGTTGCCATCCTGGCTCTGTTCGTCGCCAACGCGTTCTCCAGCCTGCCCCTGGCGTACCTGTTCTCCAAGGTGTTTTCCGAACCAGTTTGTGCCTTCACCTACATGGTGCTAGGCCTATTCCTGGCAGGTGAGTACGCTCGCGTGAAGCGTTGCCGGTGCTAAACTCACCCTGCTCTGCACTACTGGTCAACGGGAAATCGTATCTGCCGCCGAAACGACAACACATCGACAGCATTCAGTTGTCATATTTGACAGATATCTCGTTGTATCGGCTAAGAGTGATTGAAAAGCTTTCAGAAACGGGAAAAAAGATAACGTGCTGCATGGTAGCGACGAAAATTTTGCAGGCGATATGATTTTAAGTATCACACCCCTGAAGACATGCGTATGATTGCGGCAGGTATTGGAACATACTAGGTGCAGGTTGTGCGAGATTGTTAGCCCATTATTATGTGAAAGTAAATTTTTCGCCGTAGAGTGAAATTTCACAGTGTTTATAGCATGCATTTCAAAACTACGCTTGAATTCAAAGAACAGGACTTTATATATAAATATTGAAGGCTTTAGAGAGGAGAAATGCTTCCGCATATTGCAAACAGGTTGAAGTAGATTGGAAGTGTCAGGAAATAATGGTTCGTTGAAGGCGCAACACAATCCTCGAACGTGTAATTGGTCACAGTAGAACACACTTCATGAAATTGGGATGAACTGCAAACGACGGCGACTGGGTTTGTTGTATACTGCAGAAACAGCGGTGAAAGTTTGCTTTCTTGAAATATTACGGATGTTACTTATCATGTCTACTACTGTTCAACCAGCATTCAGCTGCTTGTGTGTGGGGAGGGGGGGGGCACCACGGTTCCTTCTTGAGCGTTGTGGTAAATTTTACAGTGCAAACACAGGTGACCATTCTCACCTTACCATCTCATACGAAACTCTGTAGGGCTGTAGTAGCACATGGGCTATTTCCTTTGAGCCAACCAGACCTTGCTTCGGAGAAGCCAGGCCGCGTCAAGACGTATTCCTGTGACGTATGTGGGAGTACTGAGTACAACGCAATATATTTGGAAGTCCACCAATTTTTCTTCACGTAAAAATATAATTTGGCTCATTCCAAGCTCTTTACGGTAGGTTACTTTCTGGCATCATTTCCGGACCTATATGATATAAAGAAAAGCTCAAGTGTCCGTTTTCACAATAAGCCCTATGCTCTAACCATTAGGCTTGTTGGTTGTTTTCTTCTTTCTTTATTGTTTCGCCACGATCAGGTGCACGCAGACTTCTCTTGTGTTAGCGCCAACTAGCTATTTTAGATGACTGGCAGTTACGTTACGTCACGTTACGTCACGTGGCGCACGCGAAGACACTTGAGCGCGCACCAGTTTTCATTTCGCCACAGAAGACAAGGCTTACGAATATAGGGTACTTTCTTTTTTAAGCTGCACCAAAATTTTAATAGTGTCTGTGGAAGATAGCACAATTCCAACCCTTGAGCCAAATTACCCGATGAGGTGGCCATTACTTCTACGCGAAATCAAGATGCTTGACTGAATAATTAACGTAATTGCAGTAATTAATTTGTTAATTAAGAACTTTACGGCGCATATTTCAACTTGAAGAAAAGCGCGCTACCAAGACGCGGATTAAAAGAGGAACATGTACGATGGACAAGGCGCTCGTCTTTTAGTCCGCGTCTTCGTAGCGCTCTTTTCTTCAAGTATGCAAAACCAACTCGCCCACATCAAGCTTCTGCTGCTTCATACTTCAACATACGAATTGTAGGCTGTGAATCTACAAGGCAAATTTCCAAGTGTCGCGGAAACACGACACTTAGAGTGGATTCTGAGGATGGCACCGGTTTCGAGGTATGCGCCGTGACACTTGCGGTGGAAATGCACTATTCGTCCACTTAACTTTTTAAAGAAAACTCTGTTTTACGCATTTAAGCACAAACGTAACTGGAACGCCAGTGCATTTCGTCGGACACTTTGAAAATATTTCGAAACTGATGTCGTTCTGAGACTTTGTTCGAACTGGGCACACCTTGCGAACTCACCGGGTACAAATTGTAGATATCAATATTCGCCGCAAGGTAAATAATTAAATATGTAATTAGTGTAATTCTGTTAATTATCCAATTAGGTATGTTGATTTCTCGTATAAGTTATGGCCGCCCCTTCGAGTAGTTTAGCTGGATGGTTGGAATTGTGCTGTCATAGGCGAATAAGAAGAAAAATTGGTGCAGCCAAAAAGAACACCTGGTATATTTAGCTTTCTTTCGCGTTCCACATTGACAAATTGCTAATAATAGCGACAGCGCGCCAGGTTCTCCCATTAACCATCTCGCAGCGGCTAACGCTTCGAGACGCTGACTTAGGCGAATACTGCACCACCTTCGAGACTGGCCCGCATTTGCCCCTACGTTCCGTGTAACTGAAAACACTATGCAGACGCCGTGCTTCGTTGCACCGTCTTCGGGGTTGACCCAGGTAGTAACGGAAGTTGTAATGTTTGTTCGGCTTTAATACAACAACAACAACAACAACAACAACAACAACAACAACAACAACAACAACAACAACAACAACAACAACAACAACAAAGAAAGATCAGTTATCCAGCCATCGCTGTAATGATATCATATCATCATCCTCGTCTTGCTGCAGTCGTCATAGATATGCTCGCGCCGAGCTCACAAGAACTCGCCCAGCACCAAGTTGGCTCATCCGGCAGCGCTTTAAGGAATTACAAGCGATACTACGCAGCCGGCTACCCGCAATATGCTTCGCCTAACGTCGACTACCACAATGCGTGAGATCTGTATATACTTATTTTTCCCCATTCGTGTGCTTGTTAATGAATGCCTAGAGTTGCGCTGTTACCCTCTTCACTTTGCGACGTTGCGTCCACGCTGACGACGCCGATGCCACAGCCGAGGAGACAACCTCGGCGTCCATCCACACTCGTCACACGGGAGGTCCCCGACCCAACCGACCTTGCTCGACACACGCAGGGATAGTGGGCTCGCTGGGCGTGGAACTGCTGCACGTGCTCGTGCAAGACGACCCGTCGACGGCTGCCACCGTGGTGCTGTTCATTTGGGGCTACGTGTGTCGCTGGTTCCCGACGTACACCCTCGTGCGGGGCGTCGTCAAGGTCATCCTGCTGTCCAGGCTGAACGCCATCTGTCTCACCGGCGGTGAACTGCTCGCCGAGGCCTGCCGCGACGTCCAGTACTCGTCGGACACGAGGATATCCCGCTGCTGCGAAGGTAGCGAAAGACAGTTCAACTGTAGCGATTGCTACGAACGGGTGGATGTCTGACTTTTTCCCTTCATTAATTACTTCTCTCTACCTTGCGGGATTCCGCAGAACTGTTACGTCAAACTCTTGCCTGTGCTTCGAGTTGATGACAGATTCGACTTCGCCCTGCCATCCGCTAGCCGCCTGGTTAGCTCGGATGGTAGAGCGGCTGCCCCCGGAAACGCGTTGGTCCCCGGCTCGAGTCCCGGACGAGGGCGACGTTTTCTTCAACTGCGAGGCTTTTCTTTCGAGGAACCCGTATGGGTTTCCTTTGTAGTAATTGCTACAAGCGTGTAGATGTCTGAATTTCCCTTTATTAACCATTCAACTAGTATGTCGTAATAGCAAGAGGCCTCGCGAGGAAAACGGTAGTTTATATAATTTGTGTCAAGTTTTTTCTAAATATAATCTCGCGCGTTGTGTAGTCGAATACCGGCCTCTTTTAGTGCACTATTTACGCAATACGTTTTTTTTTTGTAATCTTCTAGGAAGCTTTAATGTATGCGCGACGGCGCTTGCAAATGCACTATTCACATGCAAGCTCTGAAAGAAACACTAAAGGAAGTCGGACAGGATAACTCATCCCGAATAGGTTAGGTGGTTTCACGTTGGCCGATTGTAAAACCGCTCAATGGATGCAGACTGTGTGTCTGCACACGTCTACCGCCCATGCACTGATTCGAAAGCATCGAGTTCTCGCGCAGCGCGCCCTCAATCATTAAATTTGCATGTTGTTTTTTTTTTCATAACACTCTACTTCATCGTTTCGAAAACTAGCTTTGCGTGAGTCCCGTTTACGACCAGCTGCTTCGGCAGATAGTCGGGCTTTAGATTCAATCTTTCAACTCATAAATGCGCCCGTGACGTCAGCGTCATATGGCGTTACAGCCGCTCGCACAAGTACGGTTTTCGATGTATTTCACATTAAGGAAGGAAAAGAGCATGCGTGCGCGTTCATACAAGAACGCGCAGATTCGCAGAGTCCCGTGCCACTGCTGTAGCCGCTAGGGTGTTTCGGCTGCCTTCGCAATATGAGTGATAGGCTTACTCCTTACTTCGCGCGGGCTTCTGTCTTTATTGGTAGCATGATTACTGCCTACGGCACGCAACCCGACACCCTGAAATTAACTTAGCACGTAGTTAGCTGTCGCTGCATACGTGAAAACTGCACCGTCATCACCATGTAACTTAGCAGACAAGACGCGGTTGAAATTGTAGTAGTAAGCGACTTTGATCGCAAGAATGTTTAGATAGAAAAGTGCAGCACGGTAACTCTCTCTCACTGGGAGGACGCCTAAACAGCGCTGCATAGGGGAAGGGTGAGGAGAACAAAAAAGAAAGAGAAGTGAGTGAGACGAAGGAGGCCGCTCTAGGCGAGAGGCAAGGCCGACCGCCCGAAAAAGCCTCGCGGGATACGATAGCGATGTAAGTGCGCGAGGTTCGCAAAAGTATTTTTCGGGTTCTACGAAAAATTTGTACTTTTTTCCGAATAGCGAAACATTCGCTATAGCGAGATTTAGCGTTGCACTGGATCTTCTCGCGCGGCGTTTTACATTATTACTGGCTCAACATTGTTGTGTCCTGGTTTTCTTGCATGTTTTAGGTAGGTGTTGACTCTTCAATTACAGTACGAAGTAGGAATTCCTTGAGAGAGTCACAAACAGTTATTACATCACCTTTTATGTGACCCGTTCAAAATACACGTCAATACGATACAGTGCTTACTGTATCTTTAGCGTTTACAGAATTGAAGCTCGGTCACTGGACGCTGAAAACATAAAAGGGACGCATTGTTAAAGACTTATAAACGACTAAAACGGAGTGCTGGGCTAGTTGGCACATGATTTAAGCTTAAAAAACGTCTCAACAATAACACGAACAAGAAGCACAGGACACGCTGTTTTATATTTCTTCCACAGTGGACCCTTCTATGTGTTCAGCGTGCAGTGACCGAGCTTGGATATTTGACTCCCGTCCTGTCCCTTCTTGTCCGTGTTAATTTTTTACGGCGATTTTTAAGCTTGAATCGTTTGTACCGACTTACGTAGTAGTGTGTTTCAGTGTTTACCTCACCTTTACGAGATTTATCAACCGTCCTCGTGCGTTCGATGCGCGCAGCTTTTCAGCGAAACGCCACTGCGCCGCTTCTTCGCCCGCTTCAGCCGTTCGACGAGACCGGCTTCTACGAGCTCGTCAGCATGGTGGCCCAGGGCGTGCTCTACATCGCGCTGCTCGCGCTAGTTGACTCTCAAGTGATTTACAGCCTCCGCTGGTGAGCGTTGGTTGTTTACGCGCAATTCGTTTTACAGACCCATTATAGCGTTTCGACGTTGAAATGTCACTTTCAGCCGACATTTCACCTGTGGCCTAATTTACCCACAAGTGAGAAGCTAAGCGTAAGTGACAGGTAGTTGCCACATAATAAATTGTAGCGCAAGCTGCCTGAGCTTTCTTTATAGTCGAATCACTGCGCCCTTGAATTGAGAACGTCTAACGTGCCGTATTTATTGTGAAAAAGTTATGTTAACGAACACAGCTGTCACCGTGGACACCCGTCTGTCGCAGAATACTGGGTCCCATGTGAACCTTTAGATGTGCTTATGCGTATCCTGCCGTACGTGTGACGGCCATGTATGGTCTCCGTTAATCTTGTGACGCCGCTATCATTGGCACCAGCCTGGAGAGCTTACTTCGATTGGTTGTGTCCATCACCCCTCTGTGGTTTTTATTGCGCTAAGTTATTTGTCCAGTTATGGAAAACCAACTAGCCGAACAATCAACTCTTCTACCATCGCCCTGTACTGCGGCACATATTTAGCCCTTTATTGACGAGTGTTGCACACACACACACGCTAGCGCACACGTGCACACACGCACACACATGCACACGCACGCACGCAAACACACGCGCGCGCGCATGCACACACGTACACACATACACACGCGCGCGCACACACGTACACATACACACACGCGCACGCACACACACGTGCGCACAAAAACACACACACACGTGCGCGCACACACACACACGTGCGCACACGCGTACACACGTGCGCACACGCGTACACACATACACACACACGTGCGCACACAAACACACACGTGCGCACACACACTTACACACGTACACACGTGCACACAAACACACACACGCACGTGCACACATACACACACGCGCACACAAACACACACGCACGTGCGCACCCACACGTACACACATACACACACGCACATGCACACACATACGCACACGCACGCACACACACACGTACACGCGCACACAAACACGCGCACACTCATGCGCGCACACACACGTGTGCGCGCACACACGCACGCATACGCACATACACGCACACACCCACGGACGCGCACCCACGCGCACGCACACATTCTCCCTCTCTCTTAAGGGTGCCTACAGTGCATCGAATATCTGTGTCGTACAAGATGCTGAAAAATGTTCTAAATGTGCATGCGCATGCAGAAGTTAGGAAGTCGGTTTTGTGGTGATACAAAATCTTATTTGTAGCGTTTTACTTGGAGTTCAGCGATTTGTGCCGACGATCTCGAACTTGCTTTGTAAAAACAAATTGCGCAGTCATACTTATCATTTGATCGCGCTTTCTTAATTTTTATATTCAGTTTCCTCGCGGAATGAAATATCTAAATACGAGAGTTACACAAGTGTTTCGATATGCAACCGAGACTTCTGTGATGATACAACCTCGAAACCGGGTTGTGCACAATTGTAGGTATGCGGCTCGCCGCCTTCAGGGCAGTGAGCAACCCGATGAGTCGGCCGACCTGCACGGACCTCGGCTGGTTGTCGTTTCCTTGGACACTGAAGTTGAGCGGGAGGTGGATGAGGTCAACCGGGTATGCAGCACAAGAAAATTCAGCGACATCGTCATTGCTGTCCGTAGCCTGCAAAAGATTGTCGGCTTTGTCAACCCGGTAAGAACCACTCCAAGTGTTAAGGATCGTTACGAATTTGAAGGGCACGTTTAGAACTTTTGCTTGGCAAAATTTTAAAGCTTGTGTAGTACGTACTTCACGGCAGGCAAACAGGAGCAATGATATCGGGCAGGAAGCAGTCGAACAGTGACGTAGCGAGTATGAGACCTTTCTAACACTACAGATTTAGCGCATTCGGAGATAGTGTGTGATGGTGCTTAGATGACCGTCAATGCGTCCTGTCACCAAAATACACCGTAATTACCTGCGCGTTACCTGAGAAACGCTAGCTTGGCCTTAGGGTTTGTCACCCTTACTCGCTCGAATCGGCACGTAGATGCGTTCCATGCTGTTGCCGGAACAGCGACCTGACGGCATAGATTGAGAATCCCAGCGCATCCGGCCATCTTTAATTCGAGGAAATAGACTGGCTGCCGTGGTCCTGGGCTTTAAGGATAGCTTATCATGCCCTGGTGGAGTTCTTTCTTTCTTTTTTTGTTATATACTGGAACTTATAAGGTGCCGCCTGGGCGACGTTTCACCGCAAGAGTTTTCAAAATCGTTTTTTTTTTAATTATAGCATATATGAAAAATAGAAACGTCGCGTTGCTATGCTGGCAGCGGCCTGATTCACTGCCAACACAGATACTATTTCTCTTTGCTTCGACTAGCGTCCGCAAGCCACACTCCTTCCCAGCCTTCTCTCATACCGTAGCGAAGGGACCGCGTCACGTGATGAAGATGGTGCTGATTTAATGGCATCACCTTTGAAACGGGGCGGTGAAAAATAGTCACCTAGACTGCTCGATTTAACCAGGCATGCTATACATATCTTTATATAACATTTTTCGTGGGCATCTCCTTAAGCTTTTTTCCCCTTCAAAATCTACCTTGTACCACTAGCCATCAATGTAAGAGATCTGGTCGTATTGACCTATTCCCTGATTTTTGTCCGCCAATACTGTAAGCGTGTCTTGCTAATTGCCTCGACTGCTGACCGGTTGATGCTTCCGTCAGTTTCAAACCTAAGCGCTTCTGGAAGATGTAAATTACCTACGGTTCTCTCTCTGGGTGAATCTCTTCGCGTTCCACTATAAGACGTGCTCTCGACGTTTACGTCGAGAGCCACGCCTTTTTTCTTTTTGTTTTTTTCCTTTCTCATTCCTGCTGCGCGGCGCACTTCTAGCGGCGGTTACTTAAAGCCACCTAGATAGTACGAGGCCTGTACACTCTGCTTTATGAGGCCATTGCAATAGGGCCGACCGCTATAGAATTTAATGGGAATGCTGCCTAGTACACACCGAGAGCCACAGTGATTTTCGCATCACCACTTTCGTCCCGCCGGGCTTGGGAGGAGGAGGAATAAACTTTATTAGTAGAAATGAGCCGACGGTAAAATCGTCCGAGGTGGGCGGCGTCCCTAGCCCAGAATGCCGTGGGCCTGAGCCGATAGCTTGGCCCTGCTCACCAGGCGATGCTGGTCTTCAGACCTCGAGCTTGTCAGCTGGGCCTCCCACTGCTCGACGGTTGGTCCGGTGATGGGCGGTGTCGATGGGTTTTGTTGATATTCCCATACCATGTGGTATTCGGCGCTATTTGGCGTAGAGCAGAAGGCGCCTTTGTGAGTATAGCTCGTAGGATACATGGCGTGTAGCAGGGTGCCGTGCGGGAATGTGCCGGTCTGTAGTTTTCGGAAGATCACCGCCTCTTCTCTTGTCAGCATGGGATGCGGGGGTGGATAGATCCTCCTACCCAGTCTGTAGTGGCTCAGAATATCGGATGCCGGGCTTGGGAAAAAAATTTTTTTCACCCTAGTAGCATGGCGCCATGAAGCAGAGCGCACGGCCGTTGTGATATACCGTGCGACCCAGCTAACGTTAGCCAAGGCGCTAAAGAAACGATTAAAATTTACGATGCAGGATACGATTATAAGACATGCGTTTTACGGTCGTCAGAGGTCTGACGACCGAATACTGTCAGTCTTATCTTGCACCACGTTTCTGAAATATATATATACTTTTTCTTTCAACACCTCGGCTAACGTTAGCTCGCACACCCTGTCCGGTGAAATTACGGTACTACGCGTCCTACAATGTATGATTTACGGAGGTCACGCGAGATAATTGGTGACGTTGCAGGCAGTGCTTCTTACAGAGGCGTATGTACGCGTGACCTTTAACCCCTGTCTGGGTGCAAGACCCCACTACTCGTCATTGCTTGATCTACGTGTGGTGCTTGTCTGTTTGCAAGGCCCAAACCTGCTGAGGGGCCCTTTTATACTATATGGCAAACAATAAAAAAATTTAAACAATTTTTGAGATCCCACTCACTGTGGAAATCGATGTTACGCGAAGCATTTTGTAGGAAGCTGGCTATCTAGCATTGTTTGAGGTTCGGCAGAGCTTTAGCAGGGGAACCAAGGCGTTTGTGTAAATCGAGTACGTGTGTGTGGAGGTGGGGGGGGGGGGACAACGGCATCATTTTCACGGCGGCCGTTCGACGTGAATTTACATACACGGCGGTTGTTGTGTTCTGCATGGTTAGTGAACGGGCGTTAGCGACAGAAACACGGATTGTGACGGTGATACCATCGTGCGTATCTGTGTTCATGTCACGTGTTCCATGTTTAAACGTGATGCACCTGGGCTTGTCATGAAGGTGATACCACGTCGCATGGTCTCTACGTAGCGTTGGCTGCTATACGAAAAAAAAAAACTGATGAACGTGGGCCGATGCCAAAGATGGTGCAGTCCATTATGAGACTGCCCAAAGCGCGAGCTGTCCCGTGGGAAGAAGACGCAAAAGTGACACGGGACGCATATGCCAAATGTCTTAAGAGCGGGTCGGCCTTTTCACGAGAGGAGTATGTATGCTCGCGATCGTGGCCTGCTTCAAGCACTACCAACTGTGCTCGAAGGCCGAAGTACGACTCCGGTCTCGGCCGTACATTTTTTTTTTCTATTGCGAAGGTCCGAAGTGGTGGTGAGACAGAAAAGACTCACCTGGCGTCCTGCCGCAAGGTGCCTGGAACGAGGTAACGAATGCGAGTCATATCATTCTCGGCCCCGCTCCAATTTTTTTGCACGAACGCAGCATCGGACTGCCTTCGGCTGCTCTCGGCACGAATCTGCTCCTGCTTTTTTAAATGTATCGTGCTGCTCTTACCCTCTGCTCACTACAACACGTCTGCCGTCTCTCTCTCCCTCTCTCACACACACACGCACACAAAACCAAATAGCAGCGTGAGCGCCGCTGCTTTGAAAACAGAACGGCGTAGACAAGTGCTGTTAAAGCTCAGGCGGAACGCCGGCCGGTTGTTACTGTAGCAGGCAAAAGTGCCCTTCGATCTCCGGAGAAAACGGTCGAGTGGACCACAACTCCAGCAGCCAATAGTTAACTCGCAACCAGTACCTCATACGCCTCCGTGTTCCGGTAATGGGGCTTGTGCTGAAATGGTGAAAATGTGGTGTTCACTCAGCTGTCAGGCGTTGCTCGCCCGCGGAGTGGGTTGTCCGCTCCGTATCAAGTTTGAAAATTTGATATTAGGGACAGAAGTAAAAATGTAGCAGGGGAGCAAGGAATACGAAACGTGCTTGACGTCGTCCGTGTGTGAGAAATCAGTTTTAAGCATCGCGCGCGGTGAAGTAACGACGCAACGTAGTAGCGAATAAGAGTGGTGGTGCGGATACCTAGTGACGCATCGTTGTGTCAATGTTTGTTAGAACCCGTGTTGCATCTCTCTTTTGATAAATAAAGGAAATAACAAATGAAAATAACTTTGGGACAACAGCAGACGCACTAGCGCACACATAAATTGAAAAAACAAACAAAAGAAAAACAGGAAGAGCGCGATACAAGCAGCAGCGCTGATGCGACATCTTGCGAAGAAAAGCTTAAACTAAGCGCGCACATTTTCGCACTCAGTGACTGTAATCGACTTATCTGCTGGCCTAAAGCTTTCAGTCCCTATATATTTATTAAAAATAGAGCTATGGACGTTTTCTTTGTTTTCGAAGAAGTATTCCAGCGAATGTTCCTGGCGGTTGAACCGGTTGACGTCACGAACAGGCGCGCCGTTTCCGAATCCACTTTCCTGTATTGCAGTGTATATATAGCCTTTAAAATAAATTTCGTTGGTGCTGAAGCTGCACTGGTATGAAGGGCAACAAATGTTCACGGCTTGGCTTGAAGCGGCTGCGCTGTTTCCGTGGCTACTATCACTGTACGTTGCCAATACGAGAACTCTGATAGCTCGCACGTGAGCTTGCAGTCGTAGGTCGCTAGAGGTAAACTATAGCTATTCGGAAATGGTTCGTTCGGAAAATATTCGGAAATTGTGCGAAGCGTATTTAGTTTACTTTCTGGAGCACCTGCAGTATGGCTTGCAGGTCAGTGTCTTCGGGCGTACTGCGCACAATCTCGATGAATCGTTTCAGGTGTGGTATACATCTGCCCTTCGGAAACACGTTTAGCTTGCAGTTCCGCGCTGACGTCCAAGACGATGCCGTTCAAGAAGGCGTAGTTCGGCGCTTCGGTGTTACTGCCGGACGCGCGAGGTGCACTGATGACCTCGCTTCTTGCTAAACGTCGTGTCTCGGCGCACTGGCTTTGACGTGCCCGCCGCAACGTGTAGTCGTGGGCACGTGCAGCCGTCGGCACGTGCAGATCATTTGCATACTTCCAGACGGGCGTGACGCCGAGAACGAAAGACGTTTGTTAACAGACGAAGCTCCGTTTATACGAGGGCCCGACACAAAAGCATGACACGCGCAGTAGCGGCCTCAAGGCCGCGCGTGAACATGACTGTGTGCACAGTGACAAAACTGACGGGCTCTCTCATCGATCCCGGCAAGGTAGAGAACGCTTGTAACGACGCTGACGAAGAGGGAGGACACAACGAGAGTGCTTTGTCCGCCCCCCCCCCCCCCCATTTCTCTATCAAGTCCTACATACCTGTTGCATTCTTTCAGGTATATTCTTACGTAAAATATGCCGTGTGCGCGAAGTTTCCCACTCTGCTCCGCCTTGACAGTCACGTGCCTCGTTTTTTTTTTTACTCCGCCACGCGGCGACCAGGTGAAACTCGTGGACGGCGTGAGCTTAGCCCTGAAGAAAGACGAGTGCGTCGGCGTCGTCGGCATCAACGGCTGCGGCAAGAGCACGCTGCTGCAGACCCTGGTCGGCATTCGGGTGCCGACCGACGGCAACGCGCACACGTCCCTGCTGTCGATGGTCACCGACGTTCGCGGCTGGCAGCGGGGCATCGGCTACGTGGTCGACCGCGTCCCCAAGGACAGCATGCCGGCGCTGACCGTGGGCGAGCTGCTGGACACCATGGCCAGGCTGCGGGGCGTCGCCAGAAGGCGCCAGGCGGTGACGAGCATACTGACGCTCACGGGAAAGCTCCACGAGGATCAGATGGCCAACGAGTGCAGGTGAAAAAACAAAATTAAATTGTAGAGTTCTACGTGCCAAAAAACCACGATTTGATTATGGAGGCACGCCGTAGTGGGGGCCTCCAGAAATCTTGCACCACCTGGGGTTCTTTGACGTGCACCTAAATCGAAGTAAGTGCACGGGTGTTTTCGCATTTCGACCCCATCGAAATGCGGCCGCCGTGGCCGGGATTCGATCCCGCGACCTCGTGCTTAGCAGCCCAACACCATAGCCACTAAGCAACCACGGCGGGTAACGAGTGCAGGTGGGTGATGCCGGAACTTGTAGGAGGGATCCATTCGCCCCTGAGGGTTGTGCCGTGCCCTGTAGAAGTGTATATGTAGCCTTCGCTATAAATTATAAGTAAATTTGACGCTGCGCTTGTTCAAACGCGAAGAAAATCCCAGGCAGTGAATGCGTTTTTTGTTTCTGTGATTATAGCATGTGTTCGTTCTTAAAGCACATTGCGTGTTGTTGACGTCCAGTTACCATTTCCCACTGGCTTTATCTTTATCTTTAGCGTTTGAAACTACATCAGGTTGTTCTTAGAAAGCAGAAAGACGAGAGTAATTTGAAGTAACTGTGTTCTCTGAAGTGGATTCTATTTGGTGCGCTGCAATTATAGTGCTAAATCGTTTTTTTTTCTTCTGTAAAGATCTTTTTTAACGCGCTGAGAAAAGTCGCGTGGCAGCTCATAGGCAGTATTTTACGCAACAGTAGTGATTGAGAAATTTGCCATTGCTCTCTTGGGAAGACGGACGAAGTTTGAAAACAAAAATATCTGTGAACTGGCCCTCATGCTCGCGCTGCCTTAGCTGCCAAAAACCACTGAGGCACAAGGGTGGCCCCGGTCTCAAGGGAGGGGGGGGGGGTCAATTAAAACGAATATCTCACTACACACTAAAATTTGTCAGCGCACACATTTTCCTGCGCAATATACAGTAGGTTCTCTTGAAACAGGACACTAAGGCATCAGGGAAGTAAATTCCCTTTGTCGATAATGTGATTTAAGGACAGATTGAGCTCAAGGATACACAAGAAGTTGGTTTGAAAAAGGCAGATATTTTATTGCCATCAGGAGATACTATGTACACCATATCCCGTTACAGAGCTCTTTTTTCTACGATGTTTCGACGTGTGTGCAGCCGCTGACAACAGCGAGAAGCACAAAACATGTTTCAAAAAATATTTATTGACAACAATAGCCGCTTCAGACAACCCACCACTGTTCATGTACAGGAATTTTGGACACTGCCCTCTCGAAAATTTGTTGACTTCACCGCAATAAATAGCGTAACTCATCAGGAACATTAAAGGAATTATGTTTAGAGAGATTCGCCAAGTGTCAGCAAGTTTCTTTTAGCAATGGCGAGAGAGCGCTTTCTTAGAATAACGAACGCATTTATTGCACTTCTCCCAACTTCGCAGCTGTTCCATAGCAGTGTTTCGGTCAGGGCCAGAACACCGCTATAATGCAGCACTAAGTGCCGACTAAATGTCCTAAATGGTCATGTTAGAAGGTAGTGACCACATGACGGTGCTAACAAAAACTTGCTGAAACTAGGTTGATCATGTGAAATATAATTTTTGAATGAGCTGCCCATTGAGCCACGCTGTTGTGTTGCGGCATAGGTCAATAGATTGTCGAAGGGGACTATTTCCAAAATTCTTCCGTATGGAAGTCGTCGATAACTCTGACCTTCGTCTCCAGCGTGAGCGCATTGTACGGGCGTTTTTTCGTGCCTCCGTCGGCAACGCTAAGGAAACTCGCGGCTCGCCGACATTGCCAACACAAAGAAACTACAGCCAGCCGCACGTCCACGATGGGGTCCCACTCACCATGGAGCCAGCAAATGCCGATGGGTCGCTCAGTGTAGTTTCCAGTAATATTTTTACTTCCGTTTATCCGGAGCTAGAAATGAGAATCTGGTTACGTTTAGCATCTCTCTCTCTTGCATTGCCTTAATGCAAAACGAACCGACAATAAGGCGAGAACTATGCGTACTCACCTCGGTGTCTATGTCAGCTCGCGTCTTATTGAGAAAAAAAAAAGCTCCTGAAATTGAGCCGCTTCATAAAACAGTATATCCCTCTCTCCTCTGCCGAGGCATTTCGCGAGGGAAAACGTGCGAGGGGCGCCCTAATTTGTTTCCGCCAGATGTGCGGAAACAGATCACCGTGAAACTGATCGTGCTTACCTGGGAGGTTGGGGGGGAGGCGAAGGCAAGTTGTGTGCATACACTCCGCAAACGCTTTCACAGCGGCCGATGGGCGAAAGTGGACACGCCACTGATTTAAGCACTCTCACTCCGTCCACAACGGCTTGTGGGAACAGTCTTGCAACATCCTGCTCCCTTAGCTGTCATGCATTCCCGATGTACCCTGCACGGGAGGCGAATGACAGGAGTGTAAACTGCCCTGTTAATCGCCGTGTTGGATTCTGTAAATGGATACAAATAGTTTCTAGTTTTCTTCTCCCGGTAGTATACTTACGTTTGCTTTTCTTCCCCCCCCCTTTTTTTTTTCTTTTGCTGCGCTCCCGTTCCGCCCAGTCGTGGTGAGCTCAAGATGCTGCTCATCGCTTGTGCGGCCATCGGCGTTCCTCCCGTGTTGCTGGTGGACGAGCCGTACTCGGACGTGGAGCCGCTCTACCGCAACGAGATCATCCGCATGCTGCAACGCCTCAAGGACAGCCGTGCCATGGCGTTCATCCTGACCTCGTACCGGCAAGCATTTGACGTGTTCTGCAGTCTGCACCGAGCGTAGCTTCCTGATGGGGGGGCGAAATCGCCGTACTTATTCGATTCCGACCGCCTGCCGAGCACTTTCGCTACAGCAGAGCAGTCCTGCAACAACCGGAAGAGGAAAAAAAAAAACATTTTTCGCTAGACTTTCTTGTCATGTCGAGCAGCCTCGCACCATAATTAGCGAAGAGTTGCCTCTGACGCTGAAGTTTCGCATAGTTTCGCATAGGCGAAAATTTGTGCGTGGAGTCCTCGCAAATATACATTGGTTGCTTCCGCATCTCGTTCCTTGCGTAATAAAGTAAATTAAAACCGCGTTACATCCGCGCCATCTTTGGGTGGGCGTGAACGCTGCCACAGCCATGTTTGTCCAAGACGAACCGAACTCGGTGCCACACTCGTTAAATGTGCCAATTGCGCATTTGTGTCAAGCTGCCAAGTGCCTCGCAGCGTTACTTGTGATCGTGGTTTCTTACCATTGCTATTGGACGAAATCGACGTCCTCTCGAGAGCAAAGACTCGACAAAAAGCTTCTCGTGAGCTTAGCCGCGCGTAGTGTCTTTCGTGTACAGCGATGAACACACCTAGCGTGAACACGCGAGCGCGTGGCAGCGCAATCGGGAACGCCGGTGCAGCCAGCACGGCCGCGCGTCGAAGCAAACCTGCGCATGCGCAGTGACAACTGGCTCCGTGCCCCGAGGTGTATGGACTGCATCGACTCCACCAGACGGCTTTCTTGATCGAAATAGATTTGATTCTCTTGCAAACACCCGGAGGTAACCAGATGGAACGAAGATGATTTTCCACGACGGAAAACTTAACAAACATCTATGTAGTTGATGAAACAGCCGGCCTCTGGAATGCTGTGCCCAAACAAAGGGCTGGCTTCCCGCGACAGCGGTGTGCTAGTGAAAAGGGAGTTTCTGGAACGTAACACAGGTTTGGCGCGGCCAGAAATTATAGCAGACGACACATGGCCACGCCTTCAGGCCTGACATGCGCATGCGCACGCTTGCTTTGATGCGCTTCCACGCGCTTGTCGGTGGCAGCACATCAAATTTTTAAGAAATTGCATGTGGCAGATAGCACATTTCTAACCCTTGAGCTAAATTACTCGATGAGGTGGCTGTTACTTCTATGAGAAATCAAAATGCCTAATTTAATGAACAACATAATTACACTATCATTAACGTCTATATGAAGTACTTTACGGCTCATCTTTGTATAGATAATGAGACTGCAAGGCATATAGACTTGGAGCAAATCATCGGGATATAACCGATATCGAGGTATGCACCTTCAAAGTAGCGGTAAAAATGCCCTGTTGTTCAACTTATTCTTTTTATGAAAACGCTGTTTTATGCATTCTAGCTCGAGTAACTGCAAGGCCAATGGATTTCGTCGGACACTTTGAAAATTAATTCCAAGTGGACGCATCGCTTTGCCAAATCACCAGCTATAATTGGTAGATTGAAATACATGCTGTACAGGAATTAATTAAATAGTGAATTAGTGCAAGTATATTAATTATTCAATTAGCCATTTTTATTCTTCGTTAGATGTAGGGGACGCGTCATCGTTTATTTAGCTCAAAGCTTAAAATTGTTCCCCCATGGCACAGGCATCTATTTTTAATTTGCTGCCGTAAAAAAAAAGAAATGGGTAAAAACACCCGGTACATGGTGTGCGTGCGCGAGATGTGAGAAGTTTCATTACGTTCCTTGCACGTGCATTTAGATCGCGCGAGACCTTCACGCACGCAGCATTACTATAGCGCGCGAGACTATCTTTCTATTGTCGGCGCTTCCTGATGCCGAACTCTGTCTCACGCGCGTACCCAGCATGTCCCAGTTCGAGCTGCTCTGCGACCGTGTGGCCGTCATGGAATCGGGCAAGGTTGAGGCTATGGGCGACGGGTTACAGATGGACCAGAAGTACGGGCGCTGCTACAGCGTCGCCTTCAAGCTGCCTGCCGCGAAGCGCAACAGCGTCACCCTGATCAACCGCATCTACTTTGCGATGATGGAGCTTCACCAGTGCACCTACATGTACAGCTATAGGGTAAGGCCACCGGAGTTCCGCACCTGCACTACTGCCTCGCCACTGCACCATTTCTTTATTGCTATCGGAATTATATGGACACTCCAGGAGCAGTTCTGCCGTCTCGGTCTGCGTCGCCGTGATGTTCCGTATAAATTCCGAGGGTGATAACATTGTTCCCCGCGCGCCGTTGCTGTATCTGCTAGTGAACGCGTACGAGGGTGAGCCGGCCATGGCAGCTCAGTCGCGCGCGCGCAAGGGAGGAAAGTGGGGAAGAAGAGCGCCGTCTTCCGTCGCACGCAAGGCACGGAAGTGAGGGGGGGCTTGCGGACGTTCTAGTCTGATGGGCGTTCTACTCCGGCGGAAGTTCTATTCCGATGGGCGTTCTACTCCGGCGGACGTTCTACTCCGATGGGTGTTCTACTTCGGCGGACGTTCCACTCCGATGGGCGTTCTACTCCGGCGGACGTTCTACTCCGGCGGTGGCTGCGTATGGCACAGCCTCGCGCGGTCGCTCGGGCCCCATCTTGAGAGCGATCTGCGATGGGGACAGAACCTAGGCCTCTAGGCGCACTGAGGGCCGATGGTTTCGTGTGCGCTGTGTTCTCGCCGCTTAGTTCGCGTCGAAGCGAGAGGCAGCACGAAGGTCAATTCGTTCGCTCCTGCAGCCGAGCTTCCTCACTCCAGCGTTTTGCAAGCGAGTTTCCGCGGTCATCGAGTGCGACGCGTTCATGTTTGCTTGTGCGCGCGTGATGCCGTGCTTCTTAATTTAGTTAGTAAGCGAATGTCTACAAGTATTTATGGCCGTTAAAACTAATATCCTTACTTCGCATCGTTGTCTACTAATTTGCTAGCTTGATCACTGCTTCGCCTCTAGGGCAGAACTGCGACTTTCTTCCCCTTTTACTTAGAACTGTAAAATGTTGTGAATATGTGTTGTAGCCATGTATGCGTCTTTCAGTCCCGACGTACATAAATGTACAGGAGGCCTTCGTTATAACAAAACCGCTTTATTAGAGACGTCGCTAACTTCAAAGCTCTTGAATACCGGATTACATATAGTGGAGCGGCTTGAGGCTCGAATTGACACGAAATAAGAAGCGGGAAATACACACCAGAAAGCTCGGTGCAACGTACACGGGAGACGCTAAAGCCCTTTGATCTTGGAAAATGTTGCGAAAGGCCTTGGTCTCGCGGCCGAATTTTGGAAAATAACTTTAGCGCGCCCTCTGGTTTTGTCCCAGGAGCAGCTGGCAGACGAGAAATGCCTTGCGTGCTCCTTTTCCCGTTCTCAACCGCTTCGCACGTTTCCACCCGAACGTGTCATTTGATGTGCTATGGCGTCGATATGGCGATGACTTCTCAGTTGCCGGATTGTTCTCTGTTTGTTTACTCCCGGGGGGACTCCCGTTTAATTTTGACCAGCTGTGGTTCTGTAATTTGCAGCCAATACACGGGCGGTTTTGTATTTCGCACCACTCCAATTGCGGCCGCCGTGGCCGGGATTTGATCCCACGACCTCGGTATCTATGAACTCAAGGCCATCGCCGCTAAGTCACCACGGCGGATGCCGACCCCATCGAACGTAGCTTTGTTTCAGCGTACGACATTTTTGCGACTCGCCCGACTTTTGCAGCTCTTGCAGAGCAACCACTTTTTACTGAAATAATCACCCACAATGAAGTGTTTCCTGTGGGGATGATCCTGGGATAGCGAGGGTTTATGCAGACGAAAGTTAGATTTTGCTTATTTCCAGCAGGTGGTGGCAGAAGAAAGAAAGAAAATGGGCCGAATTAGCGCAAATTAAAACGGCAGTTCTTTTGCCAACAAAAAGGCAGTGCAACGTGGCACGTTAGTGTGTACAAAACGGTAGTTCTTAGTGTAATTCACGTCAGTGCTTGCTGGGAAGCTCATAGAGGCGGTCGCGAACAGTGTTGGTAATAGGAGCTCCTTCCAGTGTTTAGGACGACGCTTATCACTACCTCCAACATGTGCTTCCAACCAGTTTTCATTAGCCACACAGCGAAGCGTATCTAGCAGCTGTAATATCCAGAAATCATAACAGGGATGTACCAGAAAGAAAATTGGGTACTGCACACGGCTTCCAGGCCTTCTAAAGCATCGTATGTTTTTTTTTCCTGTGGTAGCTCTTGGTGACGTCACGAGGGATAACGAACAAGGTCCTTAAATAGTAAGGCTTCGTGAGGTTTTTTTTAAAAGTATTAACCTTCCTTTATGTGTTTATTAACTATAGGCGGCAAAATAATCACGTACTGCATCCTGATCGCTCTATTCACCTAACGACGCTGCATCGTGCGACGCTGCATCCCTAAATTTGAAGTTATTTATCACGACATAAGTATGCGGAAGTGCATTGGTGAAAGTGGTTTTGGCACGTAAAGCCCCATAATTTAAAAAAAAAGTGCATTGGTATGAAAGGTGCGACAGGAGGATGTCCCAAAGCAAAACTGTCAGGGAGGCATTATATATACATGACATGTCCTATGTGCGGGCGGAATTGGTCGATTACGAGACAGGCGAGTCTAAATTACCCCCGTCTTGCCCAGCACAATGAAAAGGGTAATTGGAGATCGTTTCGAGAGGCCTTCGTCCTGCAGTGGCCATAAAAAGATAGGCCAACGATGACAAAGATGAGTCCAGAAGCAGTAGACGCGCAAGTTATTAAAAACGACACGAGGGAAACGAGCAATACGAACGAAATTATACACTGAACAATGGATTGGAACATTTCAGCAATACACGTACACGTAATCGAGGGGGAGTGACGCAAATGCGAAACGAGGGATACAAACATTTTATTTCGTTTGGTCGATCTGTGCCTGCCGTGAAATCAATTAGTCAATCAATCAATCAATCAATCAATCAATCAATCAATCAATCAATCAATCAATCAATCAATCAATCAATCAATCAATCAACTTTATTTCCTTTGGAATAGTAGGAGTACGGGACTGAATGCTTGACCGGCTTGACGAGGTCCCGACCCCTTTACAGTTGGCAAAATAGCAGGATGACGGTCAGTCATGCACAAAGAGTTCAAATAAATCAACGAATATTACATAACGTCGAGCAGCACAAAATTTTGCGACAAAGCGCAGGAAACAATACAACCCATTTGCATAGGCTTGAGATGGCACGAGCATGAAAATGTCGAGCGCGACGGTCTTTTTCTCGCAGGGCACGATGCTGTTCTACGTGGGCAAGGCGTACACCAGCTGGGGCGAGCTGTTCGCGACGCTCGTGGCCCTGAAGGACGCCGAGAAGCTGCCCGAGTTCTCCGCGAGCGACATGACGCTCGAGCAGATCTACGTCGGCCTCTCGCGGCGCCAGATCCTCTTCTCGGGCGCGCGGACGGGCGCGAAGTTGAGCGGCATGCCGTCGAGCATCGAGAGCCCCCCGGTACCCGGCGAGGACGACCAGAAGGGGAAATAAAAATGGCCCACCTTTTCTGGCTGCTCTCGCCATCGGCGACGATTGCCTCTTCAGTAGGGACTAAATGCAACAGGCTGGGCAGGACACGTGATGCGTAAAGTAGACAGCCGTTGGACCATTGGGGTGACAGAATGGGTACCAAGAGAGTAGAGGACGACAGAACACTAGTTGGTGCGACGAAATGAGGAAATTTGCGGGTGCTAGTTGGAATAGGCTGGCGCAGCAGGACAGGACTAATTGGAGATCGCGGAGGAGAGGCCTTCGTCCTGCAGTGGACATAAAATAGGCTGCTGCTGCTGCTGCTGTTGCTGCTGATGATGATGATGATTAAATGCAACAAAATTTGGCCGTGCCGTAGTGACAGATTGGTGTTTTGCGGTCGATCCATACACCTGTTACATGGGCACTTTCAACAACTGCCCTTGAGGTGAGCGGCAGTTATACTTGGAGTTAACGGTTCCACGTCCAGTTCGGTGAATCGCAGGTGGTCACGTGATAGGGACGTAGAAGCGTCTTGAGATTACTGAAAAAAAAAGAGCTTCCCTTAGTGTTTTTCTGGCAATAGTAATAAAGTAGGTATTTTTTGTCGAACATCGCTTTTTATTCAGTTTTACTACGGCGTTTTAGGCTAACAGCCAGTTAAGTAGACAGGACAATCCCAAACCTATGCGCTGGTTTCTGTGTTTAGAACTTTTGGTTTCGAACTGCCCATGCTAGTTTTTGTCACGTGCACGGTATGCCGGCTTCTGTGTGTGCGGCGAGAACGATAAGTACGCACACCGCTTGGCAGGCACAGGAGAAGCAACTTGTGGCGCCACGATCTCCACACTGGCACCACTGGAGGCGGCCATCTAGCTTGGCAGTTAACTTGCTTCGACCGAGGTCGCCTACGTCAGGTGAAGCCAGCTGCTGTTCTGGTGTCAATGGCGGTTGGAGCTGTCGTGTAACACCACTCAGCTGCGATTGACCCAACGACACTCCGACTCAACGGCAGCTTAAGGTGCCCGTGTAGCAGAGGTATTGTGCTTCTGAATGTCCGTAGAGCATACCCACAGAAAGGGACTGGCCAGGAATTGAATGGGTAAGAGCGACGGACAAAGGCGAGGTTGATTAGCATTTTGCAAGTTTTTCGCTTACAGATAGAAAAGTCTGTTGGAAACGTTCTTTATCATTATTGTTTCAGTTTAGGATCACGAATTTCCTTTTCGTGCTGGTTGTGCATTTTGAGTGTAAAGACGTTCGTGAGAATTTTAGTCACCCCTATAGGCCATTTCAAAAACATCGCTATTTTAAAGCCTGTGGTAGTTCATTAATTTTTATTACTAGTATTTTTTTGCTGTTAACGAGTAGCTATCCCACACTCCGCACATCACAAATGCGCAACAGTCACTTGAGCTTTTGGACGTGAGTGTGAGCGATGTAGTTATGTCCTACTGCTCTGATTACATTTGAACTCAGTTTGATGAGGTTTTTGCGATTATTTTGCTCAAGATATCACTTTTACTGTTGTGGTTGTAAGCATCGGTGGTAGTGACACCTATACCGCATAGACTCGTGTAAGGGCCGCATTACTACCCCCCCCCCCCCCCAATTTTGACGAGGTGCGGCCCTTACATGGGACCGAACCTTCAGTATGCACTGTGGACTCGAGAGCCATGCTGGGGAGCATAAAGTTAACACAATTACAAATGCATGTTACATGTGTTGTGTACAATAATAAACACAATGAAAAAAACGACAAAGTGCCAATGTGAATTTGTAGATGCGGTGAGGGCACTGAGGGATGGCACTCAATTATTGTAGCGGGTAGAAGCAAGCTGAATGTATCTGTTACTGCGAAGTGTGAAGTTGAGGCACGGTTTTTAGGATGTCTGGGGTGCCTGGTTGGTAATGGTGACAAACATGATGCAGAACACCAGGTGCAGATTTGCTTAAATAAAGGAATTCAACCCTGCGCTTTCTTCATTGCACATCAAGTACCCGAAAAGCCTTTAGTTTTGATTAGGTCGCTAGGGGAGTCGGTGGCATAATATGTGCTATATCAGCCAGGGCTTTCGTCAAAGCTGCTGCGACAGCTTTGTGCACCTGGATGTCCTTCTAGTTGAGTTTGTTCTGGAAAATAAAATTGAGTAACAGTACTTGCCTCTGAAGGACGAAGGCGCTTGACAGTGAACTCTAGTCATAGCCTTCTGCGTTATCCGTACCTATCTTGTACCTTTGCACTGGCTTTAGTCAATGTTTAAAAAAAAAACGTGGATGTTTCGCCACCTATGCGGGTGGTCAGTACACAAATGGCCCGATAGAGCGAATGCATCCTATTTATCTACGAAGCAGCCGTAAACATCTATCTAGCAGGGGTCCACGGTTGTAGCATGGCATGGCCGACCGATCACACCGGATAAACCATGATTCTACAAACTTTCCCGGGCCCTGTTGCTGCTGCCGTGCCAATCTTTTCACATTAATAAAATCAAGCACGTGTCCTTTTGTCGAGCAATGATCGGCCAGTTCCGTCTTTGCACGATTGTCATGCCTTGCCTTCGTGAGAGAACTTGCGGATTCACGGTTTATCCACCGCGATCGGCATCATTGGAATCAGGTGCTGGTGGGGAGTCCCGCGACTCTCCCCAACCTCGCTGAAGAATGGACACAGTGGGAAGAAAGGATTCTAAGCCCATTGTTTGAACACCAACTAAGGGTCGTCCAGAGGGCCCATGATGTCGCTGAAGGGCCTGGCCTGACAGTGCCAACGTGGGCTTAAACAGTCGGCTTAAACAGTCTGCTTAAACAGTCGGCTTAAACAGTCGGCTTAAACAGTTGGCTTAAACAGTCGAGCCTCCGGACCTCATTACAATAAAAGTTTTCACGCACACAGCGCGATCGGCCGGCCTGCAATTCTAACCGTGGCCCCCTACCGGATGTTTGCGACTGCTTCGTAAATAAATAGGATGCAGTGGCTCTATTGGATCATTTGTGTACTGACAACGCCACCCGCATAGGTGGTGCATCGTCTGTTTTCTTTTTGTTTTTAAAATGTTGAGTAAGGCCATTGCTAAGGCGTTGGCAAGCATGAATTCCCTTGGCTTTTGGAGCATTCTTTCCCACACCTATCTTACGCCCTCGCAAACTCTATTATAATGTCGCCTCTCTGTTCAGTATTCTGCCGTCTGCCAGTGAATTTCCTTCTCCTTGCCACCTGTTGCACTAGTGTAAGGCACACGTTATCCTTTGTACAAATTACGTGACGCCCAAAAGCAAAACATTATCTTCGCGCGTTTCTAAGCTGCGTAGAAATCCCCGAAAGTTCGAAAACCTTCCAGCGTTTATTACAATCACTCACTTGACATGTTCGATCTCTCTCTCTCTCTGGAGTGAATAATGAATTCCATTTCTGACGTAGATGTCCTCATGCAAGGTGTTGGGCTATGCGGCGACACCGACAGGTCTGGTTCTGCCGTGGTCAACCTGCTCGAGTTGTATCGCGGCTCGCATGGGTCAAATGTTAAAAATTATTGCGTACGTGCCCGTATAAGAGTCTTAAGCGGCCGCTTTGGGCAGAGGCCGACAGCGATTGCGTCGAAGGCAATCGCAATTTTAGTTATCGCATGAAATGTGCCCCTTCGTGCTTCCCTTTAGGCTCCTTTGAGCGTGTAGCGCACACGCGCTATGCCAATGCGATAAAAAAAAAGTCGTAGTTTCGCCCTAAAGGCGAAGCATCGATTGCGATAACAACTTAGTAGTCAGCTATACGAAGTAAGCATAGTAGGTTTATCGGACGTGTAAAGTTGGAAACACTCGCTTGCTAACTGAATTAACAAGCGCGGTGTCAGCGCAGACAAGCGAAAATGGACAAATCACACTCGATGAGCGCGGACACGCGCTGTCAAAAGGCTGGTGTGAGCATGCCCAAAGGTATCAGCCGTCTGCAGACCCCTTTCAAGATATTCCATAGAAAAAAATCAAGAGGGGACACTCGTATAGTGTACTAGAATGATGTCCCAGTAAACTATAGACGCTCGGCTAAAATTGGCAAGAGGAAACGCATCACGCCTAGTGTACACCACATCGCTTAGCTGACGCGACCGTTGGAAAAAAGGAATGTGAAATAAACTTGCAGACATTGCTTTTCTTTTTATTCTTTCCCGCTAAAACTGAAAAGATTTGTGTGGAAATGAACCTTCGCGTCTTATATTTCTTGCGTCACCTAGCAACACGATAACGACACGCCAGACGCGCCAGATGCACACGTCATGCGCCATACAGGCCACCGAAGCCAGCGAGGACGGCTGCGTGTGTGAAGTTCGTCTGTTCAGCGACCGGACTCCTTTGGATGTCGTCTGTTGGTTGGGCTCCCGGCGTATTGCGTTCCGTCTGCAGTTCGACACGGCACTGTGCTGCTATATTGGGCTACGGCAAGGCGAGAAATTTTCTTGGGCAATGCATTTCAAGCAATTTAGGCTTTTACGGCACGGAACCAAGACTTGCGACGCGGTTAGCGAAGAATAGCTCAGCTGTCCTGGCACAGTTGAGTTAAACTCGTACTGGTAGATGTTGGCGACTTTTTCTGCGAGTCTCACATTGTTATAACTAATGTCGTTATTTTTTGGGGTACTCTTGAAGCCTAGTGGCCGCGCCCGCGAAAAGCAACTGGGCCGTCTGACGCAGTTTCGGGTGTATACTGAATCTTACTGGGAGAAGTTCGTAACGCATTATTTTATTCCCAACATTATTGTAATTTCTTTCCTTCTTGGGATACTTTTGAGGCCCGTTCGCTGCGCCTGTCGTTGCGACACATTTATCAAAAAAAAAAAAAAAAGCTCGGCCGTGGTGACAGTTTGGCACGTACTGAATCTTCCTGAGAGAAGTTTTGGCGCTTTCTCTGACACCCAACATAATTGTAATTAATCTTTGTTTTTGGGGTACTCTTGAAACATAGTGGCCGCGCCCGGTGTTGTGACGCAGTTAACGAAAAGGAGCTGGGCCGTGTGACGCAGTTTCACGTGAACTGAATCTTGTGGAGACAGGCTTGTGACGCCTTCTAAGGCCCCGCAACATATACATTCTTTCGGTAGTCACGCTTGTAGAAAACGCGACGAGTAATTGCCAAGAATGGTAGCACGGGAGTGTGTTTTTGCGCCGACACAACATCCAAGAGGTTTCTTCTGGCCTGCTTGGCTTGTTCCTTTCCTGGTGCGCTGTACCAGTGTTAGAATGCAAAACAGGACATCTGAGTATAAATAAGTGTGCTCAGAATTACGCAAGAACTGTCAAAATAGTATAATGAACCATCCATCATCACCCATGTACGGGGGTGCTAGTCAAATACGGAACGGCATCCTTTTTTTTTTAAGTTTCGCATGTTATCCACCGGGCAATTTGCCAGGCACATGCGTGTTCCCTTTCCCGAAGACTGTTGTACGTACTGGAAAGAGTAGATAAGGTCTTCGTCTTTCTTTCTGGTACTAATCGAAAGGTCACGCACACGCTAAAAAACCGCAGGAGGCAGAAGTTTGTGTCCCCCTCTCTCTACTAGATTCCTTCATCGTCATGGCAAGTTGGCCGAATTGGTAGGCTAACCTCGTCCAAATCAGCGTCTTTGTCATCGTTTATTTCGCGCCATTTTATTTCGGCGAGTTATCTGCGTTTGAACGTTGCCTTCGTGGCGATGGCGAGCGATGTAGCCTGCACCGGTACCACGGCTTGCTTTGCTCTTGGCTGCCATTTTGCCATATGTGGGTGCATGTGATTGCGCGCGATAGCGCCCACTTGCTTTCGTGCTCTCCTGGCGTCAGGCCGACACTCGAGCCGCTTTTTTGAAAGGACCACAGAGTGACTGAGGGAATGCTGGCTACTCATTTTTTTGTACGACATTCCGGTGGCACATGTTTCGAAAAAAAAGCAAGGGACGAACAGGCGGGCCAAGTTTCCCAGCAGACGAGGTGAGACCAATTCTTACAAGTGTGTAGGAGTGATTCCGCGCGATGAATGTGTCGCCTAGCAGCCATGCTGAATGCATTGCGCTCCTTCTTTTTGCTGTAAAAGACTTTTCTCCTGCTCGCGAAGAAGGCTTATCAAGCATTAGACGAAATCCGTACAGCTACCAGTCCAGTGCAGCATTTCACTGAATTCGATGTCGATGTGTTGAAGAAAGTTCGCTCCTTTCACGCTGTATAACTTCGGCCCTTTCCTCGTGCTTAAACGTTGCCTTTGCAGCAGTAACAGGCGACGTAGACTGCACTGACATCGCGGCTTGCTTTAGCGTTGGCTGCCATTTTGCCATTCGTTTGCTGCGATTGAGCGCAATAGGATTCGCGCGTTTTCTCGGATAACTTTAGCTTCTGCCGTCAGGCCGCAGCCTCTTCGACGGCGCCACAATTTGACCGAAAGAATGCTCGCTACTCTTGCACGTAGGAATTCCCCGTGGCTCATGGTTCGAAAAGCGGGGGGACGAATAGCCGGGCCAAGTTCCGCTTCCCAAGACACAAGGTGAGCGCAATTCTTTCTATGGATTTGAAATAAAGTAATTACGCTGAATGAACTTTTCTGCGTAGCAGCTATGCGATATGTACCTTCGGCTGACTTTTACTGTAAAATGTTCTTCAAATAGGGTGTATCAGTCGTTCGATAAATACACCACACTTGCCAGATCAGTGCTGCCCGTCACCGAGTTTGGTGTCGTCGCGTTGAAAACATAACCTGTTCGTTACGTATTCCGCGACAGAATTCAAAATTTGCTTAAGTGCGTTCAAGGTGTATTGTCGGCACCTTTGCGTTTAGCCGTGTTCTTGCTCGTTTTTTGTCGTGCCACCGATGGCGGAAAACTTGCCGAACAAGGGATAGACCAAGAACAGTACATTGCGCAGAAATTTTATGCAGACCCGGGGAATATGTTCGAATCGACTTGAAGCGAAGCTTTATATTACAATGTTACATAACTGCGACGCCTACAATTTCATTTAATGCCATTCTATGCAACGAGTAAATTCAAGCAAAGTTTATACAGAACTTTCAGTTCGTGCAATTTTTAGACTCGTGCTCTGCACTGTTCAGAAGCTATTATGAATAGCAAAATACGAAATCAGGTGGGTGCGCTGTGTGACGTCTGCGTAGTGATGTCACGGGTATGAAGGCGATGTGTGATGCCTGCCAAGGGCAGAATCCTGATCACGTGTGGGTGCACGGAGAACTGGGGGACATTTGTAATCGCAGGTCTTCGGAAAACATTCGAGCCGCTCTGCGTATTTCTCGCCGCCGCGATATTTTTGAACGTGAAAGCGGGAGCGCGCGGCTTTTCGTACTGCCACCGCAGTTTAGCGACGGCACCGAAAAGCAGTGCGCATGCGCCGTGCGTCCGCCGTGCGAGAATTACACCTTCGAGTGCATTGCGTCACGCAAACACGTGCGTGCCGTCTTCCTGCAGGCGTTACGCAATAAGGGAGCCGTACGCTTGCAGAGCGGCAACAGTGCTGAACTTGCAATTACGTTCCACGCGATGTATGAATAAACTCGAAACTATGTTAGCATTTGCTGACGATCTCCACGATCACTCTTTGTTCTCTAGCTAGGTGGTTACCACGTTACTTGCTGCGCTTGAAGGCGTATTGTAACAGCAACATCTTGTCTTCGAGGAAGGTATGCTCACAGCAGCTGTTCAAGCTCGCCATGACGCGTCTTCCTGCAGAAGAGAGGTCGGACGTATTCTAACATTCGCTCAAGGGATATTCTCAGCACTTCATCAGTGCCCTGCTGCAGAGGCCGCACAAGTGATTATCCGAAGTAAATAGCATTATCCAATCATTCAGCAAGCGAGGCGGCATTTCCGACGCTCCACATGGGCGTTGACCAAGTGCAACGACGGATTAAGCGGACGTGTTTGTGGTGGTTGCAGTCGTGGACATAACCCGTTATAGTCCACGCGCCAAGTGCGAGAACGGCCGGACGTTACCATGCGGCGAAGTGTGAGGAGTGCTGGACTGCGAAGTTCTGCGGCTGCGCATAAAGCCCGTCCTCACGTGCTTCGAGCAAGGCGTCGTGACTGCAATTGGCCGAAGCGCGCGCCTGGTGGACTTCCGGTGACTGAGGCCGAGTTTTCTTCCCGGACGAGTCGACCTTTTTTTCAGCACGCCTAAACCAACGCGTGTGAGTGTAGCGAGCAGCAGGGACACGGTAAGAACTTCTTCCGAACGGTCTTTGTTTTGTGCGTAGGACTCAATGTGATTTCCATGCAGTTACGAGCCAGCCGATGTGCAGGGAGTCGACGCGATCGGACGCACCTGCGTGAACCTGTGGGAGGCGATGTCAAGGCGTGGTCTCCGACATCTACAACTCGTCGAACGCGCTCTTACTCCGCAGCGCGACTGTAGCGGAATTTAGGACAACGTGCTCCTCCCCAACGCTCACGCCGCTTTCCCAAATACTGATTTTTTTGTTCCAGCAACTTTTTGCCTGCCCTGAACTCCAATAAAATCTAGGAGGTCGGTGGTTATCACTGCGAAAGGGGATATGACAAAATAACAAAAATCCAACGCCGAATAATTGCAGTTTACAGCTGTTACTTCTCCAAGTGTTTCAATATTTTGCGAAAAGTGCGTGAAATAAAAAGGTTGAACGTTTGTTTCATAGCCTGTTTTCTGCAATGCGTGACCAAAAACTAGGGAGAGAAAGAAATTGCGCAAGGATTTCCAGGTAATAAAGGTAACGCGAAGCATTAGGAACGCACCGTTTGAAATGGACGCATCCGAATTTCGGTTAGTCATGCGATCACCACCGAGGGGGAAAAAGACTAGCAGACAAGCTTTGGTTAGACTTCGGTTATACGCTCGAAATTACGTGCCCTCTGGGGAGCGTTCTACCGGAAGAATTTTTAAAATTGGTTCAGTAATAGCAGAGATAGAAATATTGCAGTGCCGGGGGCCAATAATTTAGGGTTTTTATGCTAGCGTAGGATTGTATCCTGCGATTATTATCGCAGCATGAACGAACGCTCGAACACTGTGGAAAATCTCAGTTCAGCTGTCCGCGCGCGCGACTCCACGGCAAGGGAACAAGCAGACGACACGGCAGTACTGTACATCTCTTGCAGAGGTACGCAGTAAAACGAGGACCCACGCATTGGGTTCGTAGGTTTTACTATTAACGTTCATTGGTCTATTGAAGCAACAGATTAAACAAGTGCTGTTGCCTTAAATAATTGTCACGAACGTGCCACTATGAGCGACGTCACAGCACTGCCATTTAGGTAGGCGCGCTTGCGCGACATACGTAGACTCTCCTGTTGGTTCGGGGTGCGGGGCCCGCGAGAAGGGCAAACGGTGTTTGGTTTGAAATTGACTCTTTCCTCGGCGCACAGAGATGTAGAACTTGGCGCTTTTCACTGGACTGCGCTTTTCAGCTCAATATGGCCAGGCTTGGTGAGGGGGCCCCTCTTAACTGCGCTTGCAGTAGACAACACCACGTGATCCCGTGTTCGCGTTCAGAAAGACCGCACGTGTGGGTCGGTCTACTGTTGGAGGGGACAAGCGAGCGCGTGGCTCATGTTCCGCGTAGCGCTCCGTGCAGGAAGCGACGGAAACAGCGCATGCGCGAAGCGACGCAGGAGCAGCGCATGCGCTTCGTCGTCTGCACGTCGTCTGCCGCAGAAGCACCTCGTCGCTTTCTTCGCACGCGGTCGCCCTACCCTGCAGTCAAGAGCCCACCGCGTAACCAAGAACCATGTAATTTCGTTCACTGCCCCGCAGGAGACATAGAAAGCACATAAGTACACTCGCGTCGACAGCAGGGGTGTAGAATGTGAATAAGCAGCAGAGCTATTTTGTTTCGCACGGTATTTTCGGACGCGCGAGATAACGTCGTTATGCTGCGTTTCGAGCGAGTATTCCGCGCTCGGAAACGTTCACAACACCGTCGACAATATACCGCAAATTGCTCAGTTTGCTTATATATGCTATTGTCGATCTCTCAGTGGCATTAAGGAAAAGCCATACATGGCGGTACCCTTGAATGCCTTAGGCTACATATTCACCTTTGTGATTCAACAATGCCAGCTGTACGCGGCTTTTTGCATCTCGGAGCAACTCGACAGACTTAGCATGGCGTAGCCAGGCGTCACCGAAACATGCTGTGCTCAAGAGTGCCGAAAAGAAACGTAGTGTGACTCGTTTCGCTTAGTCATTAGTCAGGCTCCATCCACGAAACGATCTCGTGTTTGGGTCTGTCGTGTTATAACGTCCGAACGCGAAGCTTCTGACGCATCAAAAAGTTTCATGCCCCTAAGAGGGTTCTGAAAGGTCAATCATTTCTATGCCCTTAGCATCTAGACGGCTGGCAAGTCACGTTCATCGCAACTGCGGCTCAAGACGCGAGGGCGAACGCCGCGCGCTGGCGAAGCGAAGGGGTGGTTTGGCAGCAGACGACGCGCGCCGTTATGCGCATGCGCCGGTTTCTCGACGATTCCTGTGCATGACGCTGCGCTTAGCATGAGCAACGCGCACGCGTGCTTCTTCCAACGGTGGACCCTACCAGTACTTTGATGTTGCGACTGCCTGCTTATGTCCGATATTTTTCGTACGTTCTGCGGTTAAAAATTCTTTCCCTGCCCGTGAACGTTCCGGCAATGTCGGAAAAACTGAAGAATGTGCGCGAGGCGTGCAGTGTGGTGTGGCGTCTCGGGGAGGAACGGCAGGACGAAATTTTTCCCTTTCTCAGCGGACGAGGGGTAAGAGCAATTTTTCTGCAGTCGTTATGAAAAAAACAAGCGATATCCTTGTCAAAACAGACTTAGTACAGAACGAAAGATTTTCCGGGGTAATTTTCAAATGAATATCGTTTTTCTTTTGCGCGGCGCATTTTTCTGCGGTGTTGTAAGAAACTGAAGCCACTTGGCAGTTACACAGTGGCCGATTGGTGCTAGCTGACGAGCAGACGTAAATTTTGCTACGGTTAGCGGTTGCTCATTTTTTCCACAAGTAGAAAACTTGCACTCTTTATTTGCCGGAAGTACTTGAAAGCAAGCTTGTTGCAAAAACTGCTTACGCAGAAAAGCATTCCAGGGATCAGTCTTTTGGTGACGCCACCACATTTGAATATTCGTGAACAGAGGCAAAAAAATAATACGTAGCAGTCGCCCCTTGTGTTTTGAATTACAAGAAGTTCGAGTTACCTGTGCTACGACCGAGGTGCGCTTCACCTTTCAACCTGTGCTGAAGGACATTTGTTTTTCGTCGCTTCTTCGTACTCTCAACTTTGGTTTCGCTTTTTAGGTCTTCTTTAATCATGACCACGAGGTATTCTGCCCATTTTCAGAAGTCACATACGGAAAAATTATGCTGATTGGGGAGTCCTGACGGGTTTGACGTGGGAGCAGATGTACAACGGCTACGGCCTCTGCTCGGATCACTTCAGAGAAAGACTACGCCAACCCTGTCTGTTCGGGTCGACTATGCAGATTGTTCGAGTGGCTGAGCGGCCCCTGATGGATGAAGGTAAGGAAAGCAAGTTATTAGTGCTTGCGAATTTGTGCTTCTTTAAATAATTTTTGTACCGAAACCACTCGACATGGCACGGCGCAAGAGCCATGAGCGCGGCGAACGCCGTCTTTTCCAAGTCGTTAGTCACGGCATCGGGTACTATCTGACGTTACGCAGTGAAATTTGCTCGGCGTGCGCCAAGAAGCCGCTTGCTTGTCAGTTTCTCTTTATCGCTTGCTCTTCTGTGGTGCGCGATGTACCCGATTATAGGCTAAACTAAAAAGCTGAACAGTTTTCGCCGACAGCGAGCGAACTGACGTTCGTAAGAAGTCGCGCCGCGTTTGGTGCTGCAGCATGCGATACGGCGAAGCCCGATCTTGCCGCGCGCTGCTGTCTTTTCCGTAAGTTTGGCTTGACGTTCTGCTGCGGAAATTCTTCAGGAGCAAGAATTCTGGTGCTCGCTTGCCCAGCAGCTCCAAAGTATCGCAAGTTTGTTTTCCTGTTTTGGGTATTTTGCAGAAAAATGAGCCCAAAGTACGTAAAACGCAAAATCGCCTTATCCTTATCAAGATAAATAAAAAAACTAGCTCTTACAAACTGATGCATAGTAACCTGCGCTAGCTATTCAGCCACTAGCAATGCTGAACTGTTACATGAATATATAGCATCACTAAAATTTGGAGCGTTGCTCATGAAAATTTGGAGGCATACTACTTGAAATCTCGCAGCCAAATATAATCATAAATGACCTACGTGGATTGAAAGTACTGTTTTCTGAAAAGTTTTCTTTTTCTCACGCACCCTAGAAATTTGATAACGGGCTATTTGTGTTCCCATAAATCTGAAGGGATGTCATATGGCACGCATTTGTCGCCAATGGAATTCGCTTTACAATGGAACGTGACAATCAAGCATAGATAGGACACTGTGCTTGTCCTGTGTGTTCCTTTACACAACGTGCAACTTTGGCAAAAATTTGCCAACTAACCCAACGAGATGTCACATTGATGTATGTTTCTACATGTTCTCTACGCCGCCGCAGCCAGGCGAAAAGCGGATAATATACTCACCATAAAACGCAGGCGTCATCAGCCAACTGAGGAATGATACAGAAAGGTAACGCAAGTCAGCGAAGTTAAATAGTTGCCCTAAGGTTACCATGGGGACAACACTAGAAAAGTTGATGTACCGGGTGAGTCCAGAGTTCTACCAACTCCTACGGCACTCTATTACCGCAGTAGGAAGGACATGGAGAAATGTTTCCTGGAGCACGTTGGCGTGGTCGCAGATTTGAGCGGTGTGACCACTTTACTGAATTATAAGCTAAACACTATAGCTTAGTATAAGGAATAAGTTGGTCTAATCCGTGCCTCATAGACCTGCTGCAGCAGTTACGCTATGTGTTGCTGATGCTGCCCCTAAATGACATCAACCTAGATCTCGCAAAGCCGCGTGAGAGAAAGATCACTGCAAGAAAGGTCCAGAAGCTTGAAAATTAGGCACAGTTTCTTACTGATATTTCATTCTTTTTTGTAATTTGGATAGTTCTTAGGGTGTCCCCTGATTAGCCAATCTTTACAAGATATTTCGGCGTATTTCAATATTTTCCTAAACATAGTGCAGCGTTTTGTCTTTGTGCAGACAATCATTGCTCCGAAACTTGAACTCTCGCATTTCAAAATGAATATATAGCTGCCATACAAGGATCGTGGGATGCTGGAATCTTCTGGAGTTTACTTCGATAAAGTTGTGTAAGTACTAAGGTTACTCGACACTCTTGACTTTAGTGGGTTCATTATTACGGCAAAACTTGTGGCAAGGGGGTGGAGTGTGCTCCTTTTGGCAAAACTACGAATAATCTTAATAACCAAAGAAGGTATGCTGTGCCAGGAACGAGTGTTGAAGAAAAGTTTAAATGCTTTCGCCTCTCTATCTTGTCGACATTGAAATGCTCATGAAGGATGACCTACACTTTGTGCTGAACAAAGTCTCGGCATGGGCTAATCATAACGGCTTCAAGCTGAATACGTAGAATAGCTTCTGTGTCCTCTCTACAAGGAAGAGGGGCCTTGTTCCGGAGCCTAGTATCCGCCTCCATGGTCAGCGCTTACTTTTGAACACATAGCACATATTTCTTTATATAGTATCTGACTTTAAGCTAGCGTTTATGCCGCATATAAAGTATGGGAGAACGAAATCTTTGAATACAATGAAGATTCTTAAAATTCTGGCTCACACGACGTAGGGCAGTGACAGGGGCTGTTTAATGAACCTGTACAGGAGCCTCATACGATCGCGTCTGGACTATTGTTGCGCGGTGTATCAAACTGCCGCTCCAAGTGCATTAAAGATTTTGGATCCCGTTCACAGTTTAGGCACTGGCCTGGCCACAGGCGCCACAGGGCAATATACTTGCAGACGAACATGCTACACCGATAACAGTGAGAGCCTGTAACGCAACCATATAGATATTCCTCCCACATACTTAAAGCCTTTCTTGCGCAGAACGCTGAGAAACTTTTGGCAATCCATTTGGGACCATGAAGCCCCTAATAAATTTAATTTAATTAAGCCGCACCTACGAAATTCCCCTCCGGTCGCAAAAGCGGTACATACAGCTGTCATGTTCTGTAGACTGAGAATAGGACACGCACACGGTACTCATTCTTACCTCCTGATTGGTGGTGAATCTCCCCTCTGTGGTAGGTATGGTGAGAGGCTGACCGTTCTCCACGTCTTGGTGGAGTGTCGGGAAGTAGAAGCTGAACAAAAAATGCACTTTCCTCTAGTATACCGATGCGGCATTCCTCTTCACCCGCTACTGTTTCTTGGAGCAGAACCAGTTCTTGATTACAAATCAGTGTTAATTCTTTACAAAATATCGATTTATTACGCGTTAAAAGAGAGGTATAGCTCAGCGAGCCAGTGGACAAGCGTAGAAGCTAGTGCGCATGCGTGGTGCAACATGCGTAGTGGCGTCTATGCTGGACCGCTTGGCCCGCTGGCTCGCCGAGCCATAACTCTCGACAAGCCCACGATATTCGTAGCACATCCTCTCACGACAGGCTGATGCTGCAATAGTAGCGACCTGTATGGCACACGCCTCCGGACCTTTCTGCTTAAGGGCCTTGGTGAGGCAGTAGTGCTACTTGTAGCGACATATTTTAGATCACCTCTTCCTAGTATATCGTTTCTGCATAGCATATCTCATGTGAGATTAGTTTTATTACGAAGATATTTATGCACTATCCAAATATTATTTTAGGCCTCTATACATCCATGCTTCATGCACATCTCATTTTCATTATTTACCAATGACAATCGATTATCATAGCTTTGGTGCTCTTTGGCCACTTCTGGCCCCTGAGCTAATAAACTCCGATCACCATCGTCATCATTAAACTCGTAACATAGCTCTGACTCCTGTGCAATGCTTCAAACGAGTCGCACTAAACAGCATATGGCTCTGTTAAATACAGTGCATAATGTACGTTCAGCGAATTAGAGGAAGGTCTTGAAAACCATTCAAAAGAGATTATACTGAGCAGGTTGCCTTGGTGCATTGAGTGCAGCCGATTTGAGTTACTTTTAAAAATATTTCTCCATGCCCCAAAGCTTTGTGTTCAACAACACATTTGTGCATCACTCTGGCCTTCCCAAGCCTCAACTGACGTTCAACCGCCGAATGACACAAGCTTCTTCATTTACTGTCTCTCGATTAAAAAAAAAAAAACTCGGTGATATTTGCTGGTTTCGTCTTAGAAATGTGTCATGTATGTCTACATAAATTATGATACAAGAAATAAAGTGCATTACCAATTTTAAGAAACCACTTCAATATGTTTCTGGGGAATTTTGGAATGATACCCTTTCCCCAATGTTGCAGATCGGGATGAAGCTCTAGTGGCCTTGCATGTTGTATCGCGAAACGAAACCAAATATGTAGAAACACTATAGAGATTTTCAGTATAATTTGCTAAATATTTATCGGCTCATTAGCACAAGGACAGCTACGCAGAAACTTTACTAGATGTAGCACGTTTTTTGGACTAGCAAGTGTACCCGTCGTATAAAAAAAAAGGAAAGCTGTTTTTACTGGTAAGCGAAAATGCGAATCGGCTGCTGCTGTTAATCATTTTTATTATTCACAAGCAACTATTTCGACACAAACTGCTTTGGTAGAGTTGCGCACAGCAAACAGACATGTCATCTGTAGCAATTTTCAGTTTGTAAGAAATTGTAGGAAGCTCTCACATGTAGGTATGATCCTAAGTATGATCGTGAATGCTCCAATTTGCAATGAAGTTCGGAAAGAGAAAAGCAATCTGCAAAAAAAAAAATGCAAGCGTTGTTGGTTTCCGTTGGTGCCTGCAGTGGAAGTCGTGGGCTCTTCGACTGCATAGCCGATACCAAGCGAGATATCCGCCATGGTTCCTCAGTGGCTATGGTGTTGGGCTGCCGAGCACGAGGTCGCGGGATCGAATCCCGGCCATGGCAGCCGCATTTCGATGCGGGCGAAATGGGAAAACACCCGCGTGCTTAGATTTAGGCGCACGTTAAGGAACCCCAGGTGGTCGAAATTTCCGGAGTCCTCCACTACGGCGTGCCTCATAATCAGACAGTGGTTTTGGCACGTAAAGCCCCATAATTTTAATACCAAGCGAGATGGCGCTTCCCCCTCAGCGACTGCAAACAACATTAACTTGGCTCTGTCCAGCTACGTGGTGGCATTTGCATATCTTTAAACTCTCACTTTGTATATTTTTGGATATAAGTAGAGAACTTGGGCCACTGGGTGTGGACTGGATGCTGCCTTGTCGAATACGCAACTTGGGTCATCTTCGTATACGTGTCCGAATAAAAAATTTGTTGCTGGCCGCTGCCTTGACTGTAGCAGACAACTTGGGTTCACTGGTTTTATATATAACACCGGGAGTGCGCCAAAACAGACAAATCCACGCGCTCGGTACGTACAACTTGGTCTGTGCCTACCGTGTGTGTGTCCAATTCTTGCACAATCCCCTAGAATGTATGTGCCACACTTCCATAAGGAGCTTGCAGCCTTACGTAGGTTTAGAGATGTTTCACACTTCTCTATGCATGCACATTTCACCAACACGCTTGGTGCATCATGCATTGCCTTCGTTCGGACTCGCGAGGCAGACAGCTAAAATGTACTGGCGACCGGGCTGCCCAGCTGTCATCCGCTACTGTGGCCAATTCGCTTGCTCAAACAAGCTCTGCGTCATCTACATTGCAACGCTGTCCTGGATATCTGCATGTTTTCTTCGTCTTCCTCGGTGCTAGTGGTTAAAGCGTCACACTAATATAGTACTGTACCCGTTCGTTAATCACAAGTCCCGCGACCGACCGGCAAGAATTGCCGGTCTTCGCGGGTGTGGGAGGTGGCCAGGTTGGCTCCTGGCGGGGGATTCACGCGTTTCACACGTCAAGGAGTTGGGCTGCCGCCGGGTGGTATTGCTGGTACCTGTCCGGCCTTCCTCAACAGGGGGAGCTATGGGCAAGTCGCGGGGTCCTTCTGAAGCGCAGAAGCACGGTATCGGAATCCCGGGATACGAAGGGCTACCAGCAGTGCCATCTTTTGGCGGCTGTTCTTTTCATCACGTCACAGTGACTTGCCAACGGTACTTCCACTTTCGCGATCGTCCTGTCAAAATTGCTACTCTTCGAGGGAATGACAGGGCGCGAGCTTTTTCCCGTTCTAGTGTTTTCCATTCTCCTGCGAGACTATAATCTCGAAACAGGAACACGCTACCCAACGTTCCGGATTTTGCAGAAGCATCTCATTAAATGGCTCTGTTCCCTAACTCAGTCGGCATGTCAAGATTCTTCGACATTCAGATCTGGTGAGACTTCGAGACTGGTATCCGCCTACGATTGCAGGCGCCAGTGCGCGTATTTATGTTTGTGCTACAACTTCTTTGCTTTGTTGAAGCTTGATCTAGTTTTTTTTAGTCTTCTGTTTGCAACGTGTCCGTTGATATTGCATTTTCCCGTGTGTAAGCTACGCGCAGAACTTACAGTACAGCAGGGCGCATTAATCCGGCATGCTCAGACGATCAACCCTTCTCACTCCAGCACCTTCTCAGAGGTTCACTCACTGAAGAACATCTCGTGACAGGGGTGTCTTTTCCAACATATCAGGGATCATATGGCAATGCCATACGGCAAAGCTAGAGTCGCCATGTCTTGAGTGCGCCTAAAGGTCTCGGCACCGAAGCACAAGCAGAGGTAGAAGACGTCGTCGAGGTTGATTAACATCTGCCGGTCGACCATGAAATTTGCGTCGCAAGACTGCTCGACTGCTCAGAGGAAAAGCCTGTCTCTGTCCGCGTGACGCCATGCTTGTTAATCTAGTTAGTCAGCGATCGTTTACAAGATAATTCGGCCAATAATATCATTATTTCCTATCGCTGTCTAATAATTTGCTATCGGAATGGATGCTCCGGCTTTTGTGTGATGCCTTGACTTTCCTATTTTGTACGTGTCTATTCCAGCATCCAAATGATTAGCACCGTTCTTTGCGAAAGAAAATTATTTCTGAATTGGCTTGCGAAGTTTTAGATTATGGGGGCCTAGGAAATCGTTTATATTGAGAAGCATTTTGCGAGGAGAAAAACGTCTTTTTAACCAACTGCTGTGCCACTGCGAACGCTGTAGGGATTTTGCAAGCGTCAGTGAATGCGCTTTGATCTCGCTGTAGAAGCTAGTCGAGAAACGACGAAACACTTCGTATTTATTTATTGACGGGGCACTCGCAATCTGTCTGTTTCCATAGGCAAAGACCGGTATGGGGACGATTTTGAAGATACATTTGAAGAAATGTCATTATAACATTACTACGAATACAGAAATGGCAGTCAGATGTGAGGAGAGACAAAACAAATGTTGCAAGTATCAACAGCAACTAAGAAAAAAAAGGGAGAAAAAAAGACATGCATTAGATGTCGGGTGAGGTTCTTCTACGGATAGAAATAATGGAATTGCAAGACACAACACCTGACAATGAGCACAAGTCCACAAGGTTAAAACGAGCTGCCCTGCAATTGACAAACTAAAAAACACAATCACCCATGAATTACCATCAATGCACCGGGGTTCAAGCCGAATACAGAACAGCGTCGTCCTCTTCGTTTGTGTATCGCACCTTGCAGCAACATGTGGCCCACGAGGCTTTTTGCGTCGTGGGCTACAATCCTCGTAGAACACAATACTTTGTTGCTTTCGAAGTGAAATAATTGCGCTCAATGAACGTTTCATGTAGTGTCTATGTGATATGTGACCTTGGCCAATTTTTCCTTAAATTATTCTTTACCCCTGTTTGCGAGGTTGTGACCTGGTGGCCGGCTGTTCCAGCTGCTTGGTGTCTCGATGCCCACCCTGTGGATCTGGTGGCCAGCTAATCTAGCGACATGGTAACTCCATTCCTGCCCTGCGGACCTAGTGGCCAGCTTTTCTTCAGGCCTCCTAGGTTGCTGGTCAGAAAATCGCGCCTGCGTTAAGGATTCACAGGTGGCAAAATGATTTTTTTTTGTAACAATTTCTTTATCAAAAAGACATGTTCGACGCGTTTTCCGTAAACATTCGCAAAATCAGCGTTTGTGTTGACCTCTTTCCTTTCGCGTTGTTTGATTTCTAATATTTCCTTGTAATTAAAGATTGTACTCGCTGCAATAACGCGCGATGTAGCCTGAAACGATATCGCTGGTTGCTGTCGCGTTGGCTGTCATTTTGCCTTGACAGTGCATGTGATTGCGCGAAAGAGTGCTCACTTTCTTTCGTGAATACTTTTAGTCTATGACGCCAAAACGCAACACGTGCCGCTTTTTTGAAGACACTACGAAGTATCTGGATTAATGCTGGCAACTCGTTTATGTAGGACATCACAGTGGCTTCTGTTTGAAACAATGCGGGGACGGACGGACGGACGGTCCTTGTTCCGCTTCATAGCATACGAGGGGAGCACAATCGTTTCTGCTGCTTTCGAAGGGAACTAATTACGCTCAAAGAACTTTTCGCGTAGCCCCTGATCGACAAGTTCATTCGGCTAATTTCTGCTGTAAAATGTTTTTTTGTCCTGCACGCGAAGTCGCCGTATCGACCGTTAAACAAATGCACCACAGCTACCAGTACAGTGCAGCACGCCACTGAATTCAATGTATCCGCTTTATATAAGAACGTAACCTGCTAGTTCCTTGAAAGTGCAGTCAGTGACTACTGCAGAAAACTTTTACGTTTGTCGACGTTTGGCCCATTTTTGTTGTCTTTTGTCGTGTCGCCATCAGGGGAAAACGTGCCGAGTGAGGCATACGCCAAGAACAAAAATGTTTCCCTTTCCTGCCGTGGTTGCTTAGTGGTTATGCCGTTCGGCTGCTAAGCACGAGGTCACGGAATCGAATTCCTGCCTTGGCGACCGCATTGCGATGGGGGCGAAATGCGACAAAACCTGCGTACTTAGATTTAGAGGCTCGTTAAGGAACTTCACGTGGTCGTGATTTTAAAAATTGGGCCTAACTAGAATTTATACCCCGATAAAACGTTCATGCCGGAATGTATTTGAAGGGAAATTTTTTTTATTTAGATGCTACACAGCTAACGACGGTGCTTATAATTGCTTGATTTAATCTATGCAATGAGGGAATTTACGCAATGTTTATGCATAACCTTCAATTAGTACATTTATATTTGTGCGCTCATTGTTCAGAAGCACTTTAGGAATGCACACACCAAATCATGTGGTGATATTTCTGCGTAGCGATATTACGACGACGAAGAAGATCTGTGATGCTTATCGAGGAATGTATGCTGATGACAGGGGTATGCACAGGAATGTATAGAGATTTCTGCAATCACGCGTATTCGGGACCTATTCGGGGCAGTTGTAATCTTGAAAGAATGTGTGACTCGGGAGCTCTGCGTAGGCGGTCACCGAGGGTCATGTAACTTCTGCTGTGGCGGTTACGGGCTTATGTCCGCGAGTGTCCTTGAAGAGCGACCTTACAGTTATGGAAAAAAATTCTTCGGCATTGCCCAACGCACCTTGTTAAAATAAGAAATAGTGGCGTTTCCCATGCCTATGATGCGTTATTAGGAAGACCAGCGTTGATAAGTTAATTCAATGTGAGAAACATGTCTGTCATCTACTCCGAGCCAACTCCTAATGCAATAGAGAAACTACCTCCACGCTTGCGCACGACGAAAAAAAAACGGTATCTCTCTTCTAAAGTATTTATAGATTTATTTGGTTATTGCCCAAGGTGACCACGTCGATTAATCTGGTTAACCATAACCATCAGGCTACTAATGTCATCTTCCAGCTATTTTCATAACCCTTGTCATGCACCAGCTGATTCAATGTTATGTCTACCAACTTTCTCATTTGATCACAGCACCTAATTCCCTGCCGTCATCGACAGCGCTTCCTTTCCCTTGGCGTTCATCCTGCAACTCTAATGCAACTTCCGTTATCTGCCCTAGGCATTAAATGGTTCGTAAACTCTATATTTTACTCTTAATGTCAACTATAGTGTCGGCTACCCCTGTTTGCTCTATAATGCACATCGCTGTCTTCCTGTCTCTGAGCGTTACGCCTAGCATTTTCTCAAAGTTATTCGTTAATCCCCAAGTGTATGCTCCATATATTGGGACCCTTAGAATGCTGTGATTGTACGGCTTTCAAGGAAGGCGGTAAGTTGCCGGTCATTATGCCGTAATTCGTACCTTATGGAATCCAACCGATTTTATTTTCCTGCTAGTTAGCTTAGCATGATTAGTCAACATAGCTAGGCTATCAAACCTTACCTTAATGTTATGCGTAATAATCTTCAACCTCACTCTTACACTCAGTCGGCTCAGTCAAACCATAGCACACATGCCTCACTTTATTACGAATTCCCATTCATCATCATCATCATCAGCCTGTTTTATGTCCACTGCAGGACGAAGGCCCCTTCCTGCGATCTCCGATTGCCCCTGTCCGACGCCAACTGATTCCAACTAGCGCCCCCGAATTTCCTCATTTCATCGCTCCATCTAGTCTTCTGCCGTCCTCGACTGCGTTTCCCTTCTCTTGGTACCCATTCTGTAACTCTATCTAATCTTATCTTAACGCTTATCTAACCGGCGTATTACATGACCTGCCCAGCTGCATTTTTTTTCTCTTGATGTCAATAAGAATATTGTCTATACCCGTTTGCTCTCTGATCCGAACCGCTCTCTTTCTGTATCTTAATGTTATGCCTAGCAATTGTCATACCATCGCTCTTTGCGCGGTTCCCATTATAGACATATTACTCAGCGCAATGATATAGACGCTATAATTTCGGCAACAATAGTCTGGTAAGGTTATTCTATCCAGCAATTGATCCTTTTAGCAAAACTAATCACAAGCACCGCCGCCCTTGCGTTGCATTAGCGGAAGGTGAAATCTGACAGTAGACTATCAATCATCAGGCACCACGTAGGCAAATTTGCACGCTACGTTAAGCTAACGTCAAATGAGCATCAGCCAAATGTCAGAAGAACATGATGTTGGCGTCCAGATTCCATAAATAGTCATCACCGAGAGTTCAACGAAACTCACAGCCTGCATATTCGCAATATTAGCGAAGGCGAAAGGTGTACTTCAGGCGAAAGGCTATGGCGGTTGGGATTGTCATGTGTTAGCATCCCATGCGTTCGGTTGTCTTCCGTCAGGAGTTGCGGTATCATGGCCTTTACGGAATCTGGGCCTAGGTCCTTCCACACAAGCTACCGTATTGCGCTTTGTTCCTGTGTTTTGCTTTTTCGCGCTGATGAGACAGATTATTTTTGCTTTTTACGGAATTATATTCATTTGTCGGACCTAGGCGCTGTGTTTGTGTGTTTCGCTTGCGTTCGCCTGTTTTTTGTACGCGACCGAGATACTTTCTGGCACTTTGACAAGCTGACTATCTTCACGCAAGGCAAAGAACAGTGCCGGCCGTATACATAATTGAGTCCGGCGCCGAGTCTCGCGAAATCTCGCGAAACTATCTCCATAAGTGGTAACCACACAATACACGCCTGCTTTTGCAAGATGACGAAAACAGAGAAGGCATGCTAGCGGTGGCCGGCACAAACGGGGTTTGCTGTCCTGCCGTTCTTATAACTAGGTTGTACCTGACGCAGTCATAGTCGAGGCAAACGCCACAAGTGTCGATGCCTTTCTAACTGAAATGAGAGCGCTTGTCTATATGCCTAACCAACTCGGGCCAAGCTGACTATACCAACTCAAATGAGAAGAGCCGGATGACCTAATGAGTCCTAATGTCCTTATATATATTTTTTTTTCAATAGACGTCATGGCTGCGGTTGCGGTGTCAAGAACAGAACCCGAAGGCATCGCGTCCTCATTTCTTTCACCGTGTTTCTCACATACCCGTGCCACGTCGCTTCTTTTTCAACGGTGCCGCGAGCGAACGGGAAGAGATCGAACTGCTCGAGGCGGGCACCCATCCCTCAAGCGAAGGCGATGCTGGTGTTTCGTGCATCGTCACCGGGACCGGCGGTGG